>NC_141149.1:23952693-24259631 GCF_053477565.2 Lygodium microphyllum
AATAGCACCAGCCTACCTGCAAATAACGGTAATCGCCCAAAAGACATACACCCTTGATGCACTAATTGATAAGGAAGCCGGCTCAAATATCTTAATGCATGAACATTGGATCGAATCTCATTTGCAACCAACCAATGCAAAACTTAGCCCGTTCGGGAGGTAGTCCTATCCACTCTTGGAAAAATACAAACTAATGGTTTCTATCAAGACTGAGAGCCTACCCATCATCTTTTACGTGCTATCTAATGAGCAAAGTGTTGGTAAGGAATCATTGTTGGGATGTGTCAAGAATCGCGTGGTGGGGGACTTGCTTGAGTTGCTACACCAAACACACATTGTATACACAAGAGGAAGCTCACTCAAGAACACAAGAAGAGAGATGGAGGCTAAAACGTTTTCTTGTTGGTTTTTTCTTCTTCTTCCACACACTATACAATGCACACAAAGTATAGATAAGATACAACATAAAAGAAAGTGGCCTACTAAGTCAAACGGTGCATAACCAACTACACTAATCGACTGGCACTATGTCTTTGCCAGTTGTAGGTAGGTGAAACAAACTAAATATAATAAGTGATAAGTCAGTGGCCATGTGAGTATCATAATGGCCACCAACGTGCTAAGTGTAGATGTGCATACCCATCTAGCCAAGTGGTCCATCATCAACATCTGCACTTATTGAGCTTGCCATCTCAACACTCCCCCTCAAGCTCAACTCTATCTCTGCAACTCCAAGTAAGCTTTGGAACTTTCGAAGCTTCTCTACACCCAATGCCTTTGTGAAAATGTCAGCTATCTGATCCTGTGTGTTGACATATACCAAGTCAATCTCTCCTGCAAGTACCTTCTCTCTCACAAAGTGGTAGTGCACCTCAATGTGTTTTTTTCTAGCATGGAACACTGGATTCCTAGCTAGTTGTATGCTGCTCATGTTGTCAGAATGAATGACAACTAGACCATCTCCTTGCACGTCCAAATCACCTAATAACTTTTGCAGCCATACCACCTCACATGTTGCCATAGCAGCACCTCTATACTCAACCTCTGTACTCGATAAAGCAAGTGTAGGTTGCTTTTTGCTGCTCCATGTAACCGTTGCACTACCAAGGAAAAACATGAATCCACTTGTAGATCTTCTGCCTGACATGCTACCAGTCCAATCTGCATCTGTGTATCCAAAAACATGTACATCCTTACATGCCTCATAAAAAAGTCCATAATGTAAAGTGGACTTCACATACCTCAATATACGTCCAACTACATCCAAATGAGGCTTTCTAGGCATCTACATAAATTGACTGACAAGGCCAACAGCATAGCTCAAGTCTGGCCTTGTGATAGTCATGTAAATCAAACTTCCTACTATCCTCCTGAACATAGTAGGGTCTTCTATCTCATCTTCAACATCAGCACTCAACTTCACATTTTGCTCCAATGATACTGAAAGAGGCTTACATGCTATCATATATACTTGGATAACATATCCAAGCCATACTGCCTTTGGGACAACCATATACCATCATCACATCTGATCACCTCAATACCAAGAAAGTATCTCAGCTCACCCAAATCTTTCATCTCAAACTTCTTCTTCAAGAAGTCCTTAACTTCAGCAATCACATTATCACTGTCACCTGTAATAATCAAGTCATCCACATAGATGACTATGATGACCAACCCTGCATCTCCCTTTCTCACATAAAGTGAGTGATCAACATCAGAAATACAAAATCCAATATTGACAAGATACTCTCCAATCTTGTCAGACCATGCTCTAGGTTCTTGCTTCAGCCCATGGAGCGCCTTCTTTAACTTGCACACATATGTGGGATGCTCTAAATCCTCATAACCTGTTGGCTGCTCCATATACACTTCTTCTTGCAATTCACCATGCAAGAAGGCATTCTTAACATCCATTTGCTGTTGAGATATCGAGCTCCACTCGTGATACGCCAGGGTGACCGTTGTATATTTATGTCACCGACTTGTCAGTTGCAGACGCGGTTGGTACACCGCCCATGAATAATAGCTACATGATAGCTATCCTTATCTACTCTAGTTCGTGGCTCAGTTAGTATGCCACCTTAGTTAGTTGAGTTTGGTTTGAGACCCATATATAGGGTTCTTCTATTTCTTTGTACTTGAGTTCTTTTGGCTTACACAACTAAGAAGAGGAAAACTGTTTTTAGCCTCCACCCTTGTGTGTCTTCCCCCATTGTGCAAGCAAGAAAGCTTCAAGCGAGACTCCTTCCTTCTCTCCCACAATCTTGACATGGTATCAGAGCCTTGTTCGTGGTAAGGAGCTCAAGAAAGCAAGCCAAGCTCGCGGTGGTCTGGTAAGAGGAGCAGTGTTGCTTTCATTTCCTGTTTTGGGAGCAGATCTCTGCAGGTAGCACAGCCGGAAATTGCAGGAGTGCATTGTCTCAGGTTGAGACGCCCTTCGCGGTGAAGCAAGAGGGCAGTATATGCTGCGGGAGAGGGCTTTAGGCGACCTTGTTTTTTTGATTTGAGGCCATTTCGGGGCCTGTTTTGCAGACGGAAGTTTTCTGCACGCACTCAAGAAAAGGCCCAGTTTTATGCTGTGCGACCACTGTTCTACAGGTCGGTGAAAAGTTACTGTAGAAATTGCATCGTATGCTTGTGCGCAGAGACATTGGGAGTTTCAGAATCATCCTTGGTTCCTGTTTATGCAAAATCGTCACTAGGAAGTGACTGTGTGGTCAAATACCACTTTCGCCAGTTTTGCAGATTTGCCCTTGTGAGGGTGAAGCTGTGTTTTTTGCAGTGACAGAATTTCTTGCAGTATTCTGTAATGGCGTCTAATTCTCTTTCACAGATTGTCACTGAAAAGCTTGACAAGAACAACTTCCAGGCATGGAAGTTTAGAATGACGAATTTCCTTATGGGAAAAGGATATTGGGAATTTGTTGCAGGAAATGAAGAAGAACCAGTTCTTCCTGATGTTCCCAATCAACAACAAATGCAGGCATTTAAAACATGGCATGAGAGAGCCAGGAAAGTTATGTATTGGCTGTCTATCAGTATTTCAGACTCTATGATTGTGCATATTCAGGATGCAAGTACGCCAAAGGAGGCATGGGATACTTTGTCAAAAATGTATAGCACAAATACGCAAGCCAGGAAAATGCAGCTCAAGCAAGAGTTGCATAATGTGCAAAGAGAAAGTATGAGCATCAACGACTACCACATGAAGGTGAAGAAGATTGCAGATGCACTTGCTTCCATTGGGTCGCCAGTGGAAGATGATGATTTAGTTTACGTGACCTTGAATGGTCTAGGAAAGGATTATGCACAGTTTCGGACATCCATTTCAGTTCGTGAAAGATTTCCTGATTTTGAGGAGTTGATTGCTCTTCTAATTTCTGAGGAACAGAGAAATGGTGGTGCATCTTCTTCAGGAGGAACTTCAAAAGAAGCTGTCTTCTACTCAAATGCTGGAAGAGGTAGAGGCAGAGGTAGAGGAGGCCGATTTGGAGGCCGTGGCAGAAATCAGAATATGCAGCAAACTCAAGAAAACCAGTCCTATGGAGGAGGACGTGGTAACTCTAGAGGCAGGGGGAGCCAAAGAGGTCGTGGTGGATGGCAAAGAGGCCAAAATGCAAACAGTAATGTTGAATGCTACTATTGTGGTAAAATGGGTCATATGGCTAAAGACTGCTATAAAAAGCAGAATGACATCATGAATGGAAAACTGCAACAAGGGAATTATGCATCTTCTAGTAGACAGGGTGATGACAGAAATGAGCATTTGTTCATGGTGCAGCACATGAACAATTCTATGACAAGTGCAGAAGAAAGCAATGATGTATGGTATGTTGACTCAGGTGCATCAAACCACATGACAGGTCATGCAGAATGGATGGAGGATGCAAGGAAAATGGAAAAACCAGGATTTGTGGAGACTGGTGATGATACTGCACATCCTATTGTGCAGATTGGAAAAATTCCCTTGTCTATGCAGGGTGGGAAAAAGAAATACCTGTCCGATGTATTTCATGTCCCGAATATTACCAAGAATCTGGTTTCAGTTGGTCAAATGGTTGAACAGGGCTTGCAGGTCAGATTTAATCCTCATGGATGCTTTGTTGAGGATATGAAAAATAAAGGTCGCTTGATAGCAAAAGGAAAGAAGAAGGGCAGAATGTTTACATTGGATGCAGACATGTCTGAATTGAGTGCAGCAATGTTTGCACATGGGACCGGTGTAGTTGCAGATATTGATATCTGGCATAAACGCATTGGTCATGTTAATGTACAGCGACTTAAATCAATGCAGGCCCAAAATATTGTTGCAGGATTGCCCAAATTCAAGGTTGCAGAAATGCATAAGGTATGTGAAGCCTGTCAGTTTGGAAAACAGGCAAGGAAACCATTTCCTAGACATGTTCAAGAGAGTGAGAAGCCATTGGAATTAATTCACTCTGATGTGTGGACAACTAAAGCTGCATCTCTTGGAGGCTGTCATTATTTTGTCAGTTTTATTGATGACTATAGCAGAAAAGTTTGGGTGTATTTTATGAAAAAGAAAAGTGAAGTTTTTGGGCATTTCAAAACTCTTAAAGCTATGGTTGAAAAAGAAACAGGCTTGCAGATAAAATGCCTAAGGTCAGATGGAGGGGGAGAGTACCTCTCAAATGAGTTTGCAAAGTTCTTGCAGGAGCATGGCATAAAGCAGCAATATTCATGCAGTTATACCCCACAACAAAATGGAATTGCAGAAAGGAAAAACAGGCATATTGGAGAGGTATCTCGTGCCATGCTCAATGAAAAAGACTTGCCAGATTTTTATTGGGCTGAAGCAGTTGCTACAGCAGTCTACATAATGAACAGGACTCCCACTGCAGCAATACATGGAATGACTCCAGAGGAGAGGTATACTGGTAGGAAACCAGATATTTCTCATTTGAAAATTTTTGGTTGCATTGCCTATGTACATGTGCCAGATGAGCTGAGATCCAAGTTGGATCCAAAAGCTGAGAAGTGCATCTTTATTGGTTACTCTCTGCAGCAAAAAGGGTATAGATGCTATAACCCTTCTACTCGTAAGTTTACAGTGAGCAGAGATGTTGTTTTTGATGAGATGAGTAGCTGGTATAGACCAGTAAATGTGATTGATGATGAAGATGCACAAAATGGTAATGCTACACAGAATTCACAGCAGCAGTCACAAAATATTAGTGGACCTGGAGCGTCCTCTAGCAGTGGTTCACATTCTTCGCCATGGACAGGCAGATTGAGATCAGGAGAATCTTCTCAAAGCAATGCAGATAGTGGTATGCAGGTATCACGAAAAGGAAAAGAGAAGGTTGATCAGCCCATGTTTGATGTGAATGCAGGTCACTCTTATGTGGATGGTGAATCCAGTGGCTCAGAACAGAGCATTGATGATGAGTTGGGTATTCCTTCTATTGTTACACCTGGAGTAAGGAAGACCAGGGATGTTTTGAGAGCACCTGGGAGTGAACCTACTTTGCGCAGGTCTACAAGAGCTAGGTATCCTGTGGATAGGCTGAAATATGATGGATTTACAGCCATTCACTATGCATATATGGTCAAAGTGATACAGGAACCAGAACCCACATCTTTTGAGCAAGCCATGGGAAAAGAAAAATGGGAGAAAGCCATGGATGAAGAAATGGATGCCTTGGAAGCAAATGCTACATGGGAGTTAGTACCTTTGCCTAAAGGTAAGAATGCAATTGGCTGTAAGTGGGTTTATAAGGTGAAGCACAATGCTGATGGTTCTGTGAACAGATACAAGGCAAGATTAGTAGTCAAGGGGTATGCACAAACATATGGCATTGACTATGAAGAAACATTTAGTCCGGTTGCAAGGATGGCAACCGTAAGAGCAGTCATTGCTATGGCTGCATCAAAGGGATGGTCTTTACATCAGATGGATGTAAAGAATGCCTTCTTGCATGGTGATTTGCAAGAAGAGGTCTATATGGAGCAGCCACCAGGTTATGTGCATGCTGTTCATCCTAAGTTTGTTTGCAGGTTGAAGAAAGCCTTGTATGGCTTGAAGCAAGCACCTAGAGCATGGTCTGACAAGATAGGACAGTATCTTGTCACTATTGGCTTTCAGATTTCCAAGGCAGATTTCTCACTTTATGTGAGAAAAACAGAAAAAGGTATTATGCTGCTTGTCATTTATGTTGATGATTTGATTATGACAGGTGACAGTGATGAAGATATCCTTCATGTGAAAATGCTATTGAAGCAGAAGTTTGAGATGAAGGATTTGGGAGAGCTGCGTTATTTCTTGGGCATTGAGGTGATTAGATCACCAAGTGGGATACAGCTCTTGCAGAGGCAGTATGGATTGGACATGCTGTCCAAATATGGGATGACAGGCTGTAAGCCTATTTCAGTTCCTTTGGAGCAAAATGTGAAGGTGAGCACAGATGCAGGTGAGTTTCTAGAAGACCCTACTATGTACAGACGCATAGTAGGAAGTTTGATTTATATGACTATTACCAGGCCAGATTTGAGCTATGCTGTTGGATTGGTAAGTCAGTTTATGCAGGCTCCAAGGAAACCACATTTGGATGCGGCTAGACGCATACTTAGGTATGTGAAGTCCACATTGCAGTATGGACTATTTTATGAGACTGGGGTTCAGATACAGTTGCATGGATACACTGATGCTGATTGGGCTGGTAGTATTTCTGATAGACGATCTACCAGTGGATATGTATTCTCTTTTGGGAGTGCTGCAGTCACTTGGAGCAGCAAGAAACAGCCTACAGTTGCCTTGTCGAGCACAGAGGCTGAGTACAGGGGTGCAGCAATGGCTGCATGTGAGGTAGCTTGGTTGCATAAGCTACTTTATGATATGCATCAGTCTACAGATGGGCCAGTTGTCATTTATTGTGACAACATGAGTAGTATACACTTGGCAAATAACCCAGTCTATCATGCTAGAACAAAGCACATTGAGGTGCATTATCACTATGTGCGAGAGAGGGTTTTACTAGGTCTTATTGATCTAGTTTATGTCAGCACAGAGGATCAGGTAGCTGACATATTCACGAAGGCATTGGGCGCAGAGAAGCTGCGCAAGTTCAGAGACCTGCTTGGTGTGCAGGAATTGGGATTGAGCTCGAGGGGGAGTGTTGAGATATCGAGCTCCACTCGTGATACGCCAGGGTGACCGTTGTATATTTATGTCACCGACTTGTCAGTTGCAGACGCGGTTGGTACACCGCCCATGAATAATAGCTACATGATAGCTATCCTTATCTACTCTAGTTCGTGGCTCAGTTAGTATGCCACCTTAGTTAGTTGAGTTTGGTTTGAGACCCATATATAGGGTTCTTCTATTTCTTTGTACTTGAGTTCTTTTGGCTTACACAACTAAGAAGAGGAAAACTGTTTTTAGCCTCCACCCTTGTGTGTCTTCCCCCATTGTGCAAGCAAGAAAGCTTCAAGCGAGACTCCTTCCTTCTCTCCCACAATCTTGACATTTGCTGCAAACTCCAACCTTTGGTTGCTGCCAAGGAAATCACACACCTAACAGTTGCCATCCTAGCAACTGGACTGAATGTCTCTTCATAATCTATGCCATATGTTTGAGCATAGCCTTTTGTTGAGATGACAAGCTCAACACATGCGGACATTAATGATGGACTACCTGGTTAGATGGGTCCACATGTCTACACTTAGCACGTCGGTGGTCATTATGACTCTCACATGGCCACTGACTCATTACTTATTATATTCAGGTTGTTACACCTATTTACAGCTGGCATAGTTATAGCGCTAGTTGACTAGTGTAGTAGGTTATGCATTGTTTGACTTAGTAGGCCACTTTGCTTTATGTTGTATCTTATCTATACTTTGTGTATATTGTAAAGTATGTAGAAGAAGAAGGAAAAACCAGCAAGAAAACGTTTTGGCCTCCATCTCTCTTCTTGTCTCTTGAGTGAGCTTCTCCTTGTGTATTCTATGTGTGTTCAGTGCACCATCTTGAGCAAGTCCCCCCACCACGCGATTCTTGACATGGTATCAGAGCTGCACCACTGATTGAGGCTGGTTTTGAAGGCTAAAGCAAAGGAGAGGAGCCAAGGATTCGAGCAAGCAAGCACAAGAAGCTCTTTCATTCCCTACTTCTTCTCTTGGACAGTGCCTGTGGAGGCACCGGAAGCAGGGTAGAGCAAAAATCTTAGATTGCAGTGAGATTTGATGTGCATGAAGAGCATTGTATATTCTATAGATTTGAGGTCATTTCAGTGAGATTTGATGTGCCATCCGAGGTCATTTCAGGCCCCATTTTAGACTCGCAAGGTTGCGGATAGCAGTTCGAGGTATCCTGCAATTTCAACTGTGTCTGTCGTATACAAGTGCACAGGTTACAAATTTCATATCTATAAGTTCAAAGGTGTTTACCAGTGAATAAACACAAGGTTTATCTGCAAACTAGTTGCAAATTGCATGTATTGTTGAGCAAACAGTGAAAAAGGTTATCTGGTGTATTGCTGTGTACTACAGGTTGAGGGTTGCAGAAGATTTGCTTACTATTTGGTATTAGTTTTGTGATAATGGCAGAGAACAGTGGAAACCCCATCATTGAGAAACTCGACAAGAACAACTACCCTTCATGGAAGTTCCGTGTCACGAACTTCCTTATTGGAAAAGGCCTCTACGAGTTTCTTTTAAGTGGAGTGAGTGATCCTCCAACTGCAGAAGAGACAAAGGCACGGAAGGAATGGAATGCAAAAGACAAAAAGCTCATATATTGGCTGTCTCTGCAGTAATTGACAATAATATGCTGGGACATATTAGAAATGCAGAGAATTCATATGCAGCTTGGACCATACTTGAAAGTATGTTTTCCATAAATACAAAGGCACGAAAGATTCAACTCAAGCAAGAGTTGAATACATTGAAGAAAGGGAAGATGCCTATCAATGAGTATGCACTGAAGGTAAGGAGCATTGCAGATGCCTTGGCACCGATTGATGCAATGCCTGATGATGATGATTTGGTGTCATCTACCTTGGGTGGACTTAACAATGAAAAGGCTTGGAAGTCTTTTGTAACTTCCGTATATGTCAGAAAGCCATTTCCAAATTTCGATGAGTTGGTCTCCCTTATGATCACTGAAGAGATCAACATGCAGAGTGAGACATCTGGAAAAAGTGGTGAATAGGTCCAAGCTTTCTACTCCAGTTCAGGAAGGGGACGTGGCAGGTCCTCTTCAAGAGGCCATGGTACAGGACTGGTAGTGACAACTAACTAGCAAAACAGATTGAATCAGTAATTTGGCGATATGCAAGTTTCAAGAGGTCATGGTAACTTTAGAGGTAGGGGGAGCTTTAGAGGAAGAGGTGGATGGCAGAACAAAGGTTCTAACAACTTTGGTATTGTGTGTCACTACTGTGGCAAAATAGGTCATATTGCAACCCAATGTTATTCTAAGAAAGATGATATTCGCAGTGGTAAGTTGGAGCAAGGAAACTATGCATCATCTTCACGACAGAATGAAGACAAAAATGAACGTATGTTTGTTATGTAGCATATGCTAAATGCTGTTATAGGAAAGGGAACACATGATGATGTTTGGTATGTTGATTCAAGTGCATCCAATCATATGACCAGCTATGTAGAATGGTTTGGAGAGATGTAGGATTTGCAAAATACAGGCTATGTGCAGACGGGTGATGATTCATGCCACCCAATTTCACACCTTGGAAAAGTTCCCTTGTCCTTGCATGATGGTAAGACAAAGAGTCTTTCAGATGTATTACATGTGCCATCTATTACAAAGAACTTGGTGTCAGTCTAGAGCAAGGGCTACAAGTTAGATTTAATGCAAAGGGCTGCTTTGTAGAAGACTTCAATAACAAGTGCAAGTTGGTTGCAAAGGAAATTAGAGTTGGACGTATGTTTACTCTGGATGCTGGAATTCCTACTATGAATGTTGCTGTGTATGCTAAAGGAAGCAGATATGGAAATTTGGCACAAATGCATTGGACATGCAAATTTACAAAGGCTGAAATTAATGGAGTCCAAAGGGTTGCCTACATTTAGAGTTGCAGAATTTCATAAGGTATACGAAGCATGTCAGTTTGGTAAGCAGGAAAGACAACCCTTTTCACATGACAGAGATGTAAGCAGAAATATCCTTGATGTTGTGCATACAGATATTCGGGGGCCTACGCAAAATGTATCTCTTGGAGGCAGTTCATACTTTGTCACATTCGTTGATGATTGTTCTAGAAAGCTGTGGGTATATTTTATGAAGGAAAAGAGTGAAGCATTTGAGCACTTTAGAACTTTCAAGGCTGCAATTGAAAGAGAAACAGGCTTGAAAGTAAAGTGCTTGAGGTCAGATGAGGGGGAGAGTACCTCTCGAATGAGTTCAGTGATTTTCTGAGGTCTCATGGGATAAAGAGACAATTCACATGCAGGTATACCCCACAGCAAAATGGTGTTGCAGAAAGAAAAAACAGGCATATTGCAGAAGTTGCACGGGCATTAATGGCTGAAAAGAATATATCCAAACATTTTTGGTCTCTGAGACTGTCCATACTGCTGTCTACATTATGAATAGAACTCCCACAGCTGCAGTTCATGGGATGACTCCTGAAGAATGATTTACTGGCAAGAAGCCTGATGTATCACACTTGAAGGTATTTGGCTGTGTTGCATATGTTCATGTGTCAGATGAGCTATGGAAGAAGCTTGATCCAAAGGTAGAAAAATGTGTCTTTATTGGATACTCTTTAGAGCAGAAAGGGTATCGTTGTTATAACCCTGTCACATGTAAGTTTAAAGTGAGCAGGGATGTCATCTTTGATGAAATGAGTAGTTGGTATGCATCTAGTGGTGATGCATTGGATGATGATGATGATGATCATGACACTCATGTGCAGGCTGAAAAGCAATAATCATGGACTCTTAGTGGACCAGAGACATCATCTGGTAGTCCTTGGTCCGGGAGACTAAGGAGTAGCTCTACATCTTCAGGTGCATCTCGTAGCACTACATGTAAAGACAAAGGAAAGAATAAAGTGTCAAATAGCATTGATGCAGTTCTTGATGGAGACTCTAGTGGCTCAGAGAGCTTGGATGATGAGCTTGGTATTCCTTCTGTCAAGACACCAGTTGTACAGAGAGCTCATAGTAATGTAAAGGCTCCATTGAGTGATCCGATGGTACGCAGATCTAGCAAGGTCAGATGCACTGTTAAAAGATTTGGTTTTGAAGGTTATGTAGCTCACCATTACGCTTATATGGTGAAACTAGTTGAGGATGTTGAGCCCACTTGTTTTGAGGATGCTGTTGGTCATACTCATTGGGATGCAGCAATGGATGAGGAGATGGCTGCATTAGAGGCCAATAAGACTTGGGATCTAGTATCTTTGCTGAAGGGCAAGAAAGCTATTGGATGTAAGTGGATTTATAAGATTAAGCACAATGCAGATGGTTCTATTAGTAGGTACAAAGTTAGGCTGGTTGCAAAAAGCTATGCCCAGACATATGGCATATATTATGAAGAAACCTTCAGTCCAGTTGCTAGGATGGCAACTGTCATATGTGTGATTGCTTTGGCAACAGCCAAAGGTTGGAGGTTGCAGCAAATGGATGTGAAGAATGCCTTCTTGCATGGTGATTTGCAAGAAGAAGTATATATGGATCAGCCACCAGCAGGTTATGAAGATTTAGAGTATCCCATGTATGTGTGCAAGTTGAAGAAGGCACTCTATGGGCTCAAGCAAGCACCTAAAGCATGGTCTGACAAGATCAGAGAGTATCTTGTAAATATTTTCTTTCATGTTTCTGATGCTGATCACTCACTTTATGTGAGAAAGGGAGATGTAGGTTTGGTCATCATAGTCATCTATGTGGATGACTTGATTATTACAGGTGATAATGATAGTGGGATTGCTGAAGTCAAGGACTTTTTGAAGAAGAAGTTTGAGATGAAGGATTTAGGTGAGCTAAGGTACTTCCTTGGCATTGAGGTGATCAGATGTGATGATGGTATATGGCTGTCCCAAAGACAGTATGGCTTGGATATGTTGTCCAAGTATGATATGACAGCATGCAAACCACTTTCAGTCCTGTTGGAGCAGAATGTAAAGTTGAGTGCTGATGTTGGGGATGAGATAGAAGACCCTACTATGTTCAGAAGGATAGTGGGGAGTTTGATCTACATGACCATTACAAGGCCAGACTTGAGCTACACTATTGGTCTTGTGAGTCAGTTTACGCAAATACCTAGAAAGCCACATTTGGATGCAGTCAGACGCATATTGAGATATGTGAAGTCCACATTACATTATGGACTTTTCTATGAGGCAAGTACAGATGTACAGGTGTTTGGATATACAGATGTAGATTGGGCTGGTAGTATGTCCGATAGAAGATCTACCAGCGGATACATGTTCCCTCTTGGTAGTGCAGTAGTTACTTGGAGAGCAGCAAAAAGCAATCTACAATTGCTTTGTTGAGTACAGAGGCTAAGTATAAAGGTGCTGCTGTTGCAACATGTGAGGTAGTATGGCTGCAAAAGTTATTAGTTGATTTAGATGTGTAGGTGAAGGTCCAGTTGTTATTTATTGTGACAACATGAGCAGTATACAGTTGGCTAGAAACCATGTGTTCCATGCCAGGACAAAACATATTGAGGTACACTACCACTTTGTGAGAGAGAAGGTACTAGCAGGTGAGATTGACTTGGTGTATGTCAGCACATAGGATCAGATAGCTGGCATCTTCACAAAGGCATTGGATACAGAGAAGCTTCAAAAGTTTCAAAGCTTACTTGGAGTTGCAGAGATGTTGTTGAGCTTGAGGGGGAGTGTTAAGATGACAAGCTCAGCACATGCGGACATTAATGATGAACCACCTGGTTAGATGGGTCCACACATCTACACTTAGCATGTTGATGGTCATTATGACTCTCACATGGCCACTGACTCATTACTTATTATATTCAGGTTGTTACACCTATTTGCAGCTGGCATAGTTATAGCGTCAGTCGACTAGTGTAGTCGGTTATGCATTGCTTGACTTAGTAGGCCACTTTCCTTTATGTTGTATCTTATATATACTTTGTGTATATTGTAAAGTGTGTGGAAGAAGAAGAAAAAACCAACAAGAAAACGTTTTGGCCTCCATCTCTCTTCTTGTCTCTTGAGTGAGCTTCTCCTTGTGTATTCTATGTGTGTTCGGCGCAGCATCTTGAGCAAGTCCCCCCACCATGCGATTCTTGACACCTTTTGCAACCAACCTAGCTTTATACCTGCTAATTGAACCATCTGCATTATGCTTGACTTTGTAAACCCACTTACAGCCAATAGCTTTCTTACCCTTAGGTAAGGGTACCAAATCCCAAGTCTTATTGGCTTCTAATGCAGCCATCTCCTCATCCATTGCTGCATCCCAATGAGCATGACCAACAGCATCCTCAAAACAAGTGGGCTCAACATCCTCAACTAGTTTCACCATATAAGCATAATGGTGAGCTGCATAACCTTCAAAACCAAATATTTTAACAGGGTATTTGACCCTGCTAGATCTACGTACCATCGGATCACTCAATGGAACCTTTATATTACTATGAGCTCTCTATACACCTGGTGTCCTGACTGAAGGAATACCAAGCTCATCATCCAAACTCTCTGAACCACTCGAATCTCCGTCAAATTCCAAATGACTAGTAGATGCATCATTACCATCCAGCACTTTCTTGTTTCCTTTGTCCTTCCCTGCACCTAATGAGGGTGGGGCATTGATCATATCTAACACTTATAGATCTACCTGAAGATGTGGGGCTACTCCTTAGTCTCCCAAACCAATGGCTCACTATAGGTGTAGTACCAAATGATGTTTATGGTCCACTAAGACTTTGTGATTCTTGTTTATCTTTCTGCACATAGCTGTCCTGATCATTATCATCATCCAAAACATCGCCAGCAGGTGTATATCAACTTCCCATCTCATCAAAGATAACATCCCTGCTCACTCTGAACTCACCTGTGACAGGGTTATAACAGTGATACCCTTTCTGCTCTAAAGAGTATCCAATAAAAACACTTTTTTTTTCCTTTGGATCAAGCTTCTTCCATAGCTCATCTAGCACATGAACATATGCAATACAGCCAAATACCTTCAAGTGCGATACATCAGGCTTCTTGCCAGTAAAGCATTCTTCAGGAGTCATCCCATGAACTGCAGCTGTGGGAGTTCTATTCATAATGTAGACAGCAGTATGGACAACCTCAGACCAAAAATGTTTGGACATATTCTTTTCAGCCATTAATGCCTGTGCAACTTCTGCAATACGCCTGTTTTTTCTTTCTGCAATACCATTTTGCTATGGGCTATACCTGCAAGTAAATTTCCTCTTTATCCCATGAGTCCTCAAGAAGCCACTGAACTCATTAGAGAGGTACTCTCCCCCTCCATTTGATCTCAAGCACTTTACTTTTAAGCTTGTTTTGCTTCAATAGCTGCCTTAAAAGATTTAAAGTGCTCAAGCACGTCACTTTTTTCCTTCATAAAGTATACCCATAACTTCCTTGAACAGTCATCAATAAATGTGACAAAGTATTTGCTGCTACCAAGAGATACATTCTGTGTAGGCCCCCAAACATTTATATGCACTACATCAAGTATTTTTCTACTCACTTCTCTGTCATGCGTGAAGGGTTGTCTTGCCTACTTACCAAACTGGCATGCTTCACTGACTTTATCCAATTCTGCAACTCTAAATGAAGGCAACCATGTAGCCAACAATCCTCTGGACTATATTAATTTCAGCCTTTGCACATTTGCGTGTCCAATACGTTTATGTCATATTTCAATATCTGCAACTACTCATTTTCCTTTAGCATACATACCAGCATCCATTGCAAGAATTCCATCATCTAAAGTGAACATTTGGCCAACTCTACTTCCTTTTGCGACCAACCTGCACTTATCATTAAAGTCTTCTACAAAATAACCTTTTGCATTGAATCAGACCTGCAACCCTTTCTCTACCATTTGGCCAACAGATACTAAATTCTTTGTAATTGATGGCACATGTAATACATCTGTCAGACTCTTTGTCTCGCCATCATACAAGGACAAGGAAACATTTTCAATGTGTGAAATTGGGTGGCATGCCATCTGCACATAACCTGGGTTTTGTAAGTCTTGCATCTCTTCAAACCATTTAACATGACTGGTCATATGATTAGATGCACCTGAATCGACATACCATACATCATCATGTGTCCCCTTTCCTGTAACTGCATTCATCATATGATGCATAACAAATAGACGCTCATTTTTTTCTTCATTCTGTCGTGAAGACGATGCATAGCTTCCTTGCTACAATTTACCACTGTGAATATCATCCTTCTTTGCATAGCAATGGGCTGCAATATGGCCTGTTTTGCCACAATAATGGCAAACAATAGCAAAATTTCCAGAACCTCTATTCTGCCATCCACCTCTTCCTCTAGAGCTCTCCCTACCTCTAAAGTTTCCTCTACCTCCAAAAACCTACATTTCACCAAACTGTTGATTGAACCTGTTTTGTTGGTTATCGCCAGTACGTCCCATACCACAGCCTCTCAAAGAGGATCTACCACGTCCCCTTCCTGAACTCGAGTAAAATGCTTGGACCTATTCACCATTTCTTTCAGACGAATCACCCTACATATTGATCTCTTTAGTAATCATGAGAGAGATCAACTCATCAAAATCTGGAAATGGCTTCCGTACATATACCGAAGTAACAAATGATTTCCATGCCTTCTCATTGTTAAGGCCACTCAGAGTGGATGAAACCAAATCATCATCATCCGGCATCGCATCAATTGCTGTTAAAGCATCTGCAATGCTCCTCACCTTCAACACATACTCATTGACAGACATTTTTCCTTTCTTCAAGGCATTCTAAGTTGAATCTTTCGTGCCTTTGTATTTACTAAAAACATGCTCTCAAAAATTATCCAAGCTGCATGTGAAGTTTTTACACTTCTGATATGTCCCAACATAGTATTATCAATGACTGCAGATAGCTAGTACATCACCTTTTCATCTTTCACATTCCACTCTTTCCATGCTTTTAATTCATCTGCAGTCGGCTCTAGCTCCTTTTCTTCACCTGAGAAAAACTCATAAAGGCCCTTTCCGATGAGGAAGTTCATCACACAGAACATCCATGAAGGGTAGTTCTTCTTGTCGAGCTTCTCAATAATGGGATTTCCATTGTTCTCTGCCATTATCACAAGCAAGGATACAGCACAGCAAGCTAGTCTTCTGCAATCTTTCACAACACGTGCACAACACTACACCAAGCAATCTTTTTCAGTGATTGCTCAATAGTACATATAATCTACAACCTATTTGCAAATAAACCTTATGTTTGCTTCTTGTGAACACCTCAAAAATTATAGATTCACAATCTGTAACCTGTGCACCCACTTTCGGTCAATACAGCCGAAATCACAGAGTACCCTGAAACTGTTGTCCACAACCTTGCAGCTCTAAAATGGGGCCTGAAATGGCCTCAGACGCCCAAAATAACTGCGGGAAAGCCCTAAAGAGACTATTTGTAGAATGTACTGTGATCTACTCGCACACCAAATCTCACAGCAATCTGAGATTTTTGCTTAACCCTGCTTCCGGTGCCTCCACAAGCACTATCCAAGAGAGAGAGTGAAAGAATGGGAGAGCTTCTTACCCATTGCTTGCTTGCTTAAACCTTGCTTCTTCTCCTTCACTTTAGCCTTCAAAATCAGCCTCTCTCAGTGGTGCGGCTCTGATACCATGTCATAATGTGCCAAACACACACTGTATACACAAGAGGAAGCTCACTCAAGAACATAAGAAGAGAAATGGAGGCTAAAATATTTTCTTGCTAGTTTTTTCTTCTTCTTCCACACACTATACAATGTACACAAAGTATAGATAAGATACAACATAAAGGAAAGTGGCCTACTAAGTCAAACAGTGCATAACCGACTACACTAATTGACTGGCGCTATGTCTTTGCCAGCTATAGGTAGGTGTAACAAACTAAATATAATAAGTGATAAGTCAGTGGCCATGTAAGTATCATAATGACCACCAACGTGCTAAGTGTAGACGTGCGGACCCATCTAGCCAGGTGGTCCATCATCAATGTCCGCACGTGTTGAGCTTGCCATCTCAACAGGATGGTGTTCAAAAAGCAAGCTCATTGTAATGTTGACTATGACTTGCAATGCATCTATATTGCCATCGATAATGTTAGAATAGTAACAGCTTTAATCAAGAGCACCATGGCCATCCAAAAGCGTATAGTACTATCAATAGCAAAACCTAATGTCAACCCTAAGGAGGGGGGTATTATATCACAATGTACAACCATAGAACAGTGGATCCACCCTCTAGATCCCACATCCAAAGCTACAGCCCAAATACTAAAGTGGATCCCCAAGCATAGGCCATAGTCTCACAAATGTCAATTATGCAAAAGGCATAGTTTTTGTACCTCAAACTCTAGGCAAAAAACACTCGAGTTGGCACTCCTATAGTTCACACTTGATTAAGCAATGCTAGGTTCCAAGAGCCTTCCTACAAGACCAAGGCTACTATGAAGGTAACACCTTGATGTGGTTGCCTAAACTCTCATTAGGGGAGCTTTGAGGTCTAGAAAATGCCTTGTAGGAGATAGAAAGAGAGTGCTCTAGACTAACATGAGCAAAGCCTCTATAACGGAACTTCTATTTTAAAAAAGGTAAAAATTTATTTTATAAAAAGATACATATATAATAGTATTACAAATTTTTATCATCAATATCTATTTTCAGCTTCTTATATTCATGATTATGGCATTATTTAATGGTATGTCTAAATTAATGATAATGACAGGTTTACTCTAAATTCAAATTAGTAAAAAGCTTGGCACATATTTTTTTCCCTCCTTTCTTTTGTCCCTCTCATGTTTTTTCCTCCTTTGTGGTAGCCTAGTCTTCTCTCTCTCTCTCTCTCTCTCTCTCTCTCTCTCTCTCTCTCTCTCTCTCTCTCTCTCTCTCTCTCTCTCTCTCTCTCTCTCTCTCTCTCTCTCTCTCTCTCTCTCTCTCTCTCTCTCTCTCTCTCTCTCTCTCTCTCTCTCTCTCTCTCTGTGTGTGTGTGCTATGGATACAAAAATTCAACCTTCAATAAGGCGTACAAGCTCCCAAATCATGTCCATAGCAATATTTAACTCATTCCAACATGTGAAAAGGCGAAGATATGAGAGCTCGTTCATCTCTGCTTGGAAGGGTAGAATCCAAGATTTCAAGCTTGGAGTAAATAAGAATAGCATAAAAGAGGTTCTAGTGCAACATGTGTTTATGCATGGAGAGCTATATTTGGAACTTGGAAGTTCAAATCTTCCGATGCATAAACCAAATTGTAAGGATTTGATTCTTAAAGTCTTTCTTTTCTTGAACTTGGTTTAAAGTTTTCTATTATAACATTTTTTCATTTGTCTTGTAGATGTCTATCCCTCTAATCTTGAGGAATGGCAATCGGTTGAGTCTATTGTTGATGTGATTGATGTGATGCATGGCTTGATTGGAGAAGAGATGTACAAAGGTAGAAATAAGACAGAGCTTGCAAAGAATGGAATATTCCTCTATGACCATTCTTATATTGTCCCCATGCAGTGTAGCCAATGGGGATCAATATCCCCCCTTCCTTTGCCAGATTTTTCAAGCTTTGAGTGGCCTTTGCCACAACTACTAGTGAGGGCTATAGATATAAAATATTTTCTAAGATATAGAGAGCATTAAAACCTAGTATCTTAAGTAGACTAAGCAAAGTTACTTTGTTCATGCCTATTAATATATTTGTTGACTTCTTTTCTAATGCTGAGATAAGAAAATCAAAGGCTATGCTTTTAGTAAAGAGACTAACATATGATCATGTTATACAATTTGTTGATGAGGGATGGGACACTAGGACAGATGGGAAAATTATATGTAAGATAGATCGAGACTCTATAGCTTGTAGATATATGATTGCTACTCAAAATTTCATCCTTAGATTTTATTATAGTAGATGGAATTATGTTGGCAGTAGTCTGGTCGCTTTAAACCAAAATCTTGATAATTTTAGCAAATATCCTATAGTGGATCTTGATGTTTGGTACAATGAGGACATTATTGCAATCCTAAAGGTTAGATCTACATTAAGTGAGGATGGATTTACAAAATGAAGATGTTGAACTATCATACTCATTTGTGTTCCAACTTAATAACAAAGGAGTAAGTTTTTATTTCATATTATATCCACTTAGGTGTATATCTGATTTCACTTCTTGATTAATAAACATTTATAGCATATTTTTTTTACAGATATCAACGAGGAGAGAGAATTGTCAAGAATGTGGGAGAGAAGGAAGGAGTCTCACTTGAAGCTTTCTTGCTTGCACAATGGGGGAATACACACAAGGGTGGAGGCTGAAAACAGTTTTCCTCTTCTTAGTTGTGTAAGCCAAAAGAACTCAAGTACAAAGAAATAGAAGAACCCTATATATGGGTCTCAAACCAAACTCAACTAACTAAGGTGGCATACTAACTGAGCCACGAACTAGAATAGATAAGGATAGCTATCATGTAGCTATTATTCATGGGCGGTGTACCAACCGCGTCTGCAACTGACAAGTCGGTGACATAAATACACAACGGTCACCCTGGCGTATCACGAGTGGAGCTCGATATCTCAACACTCCCCCTCGAGCTCAATCCCAATTCCTGCACACCAAGCAGGTCTCTGAACTTGCGCAGCTTCTTTGCGCCCAATGCCTTCGTAAATATGTCAGCTACCTGATCCTCTGTGCTGACATAAACTAGATCAATAAGACCTAGTAAAACCCTCTCTCGCACATAGTGATAATGCACCTCAATGTGCTTTGTTCTAGCATGATAGACTGGGTTATTTGCCAAGTGTATACTACTCATGTTGTCACAATAAATGACAACTGGCCCATCTGTAGACTGATGCATATCATAAAGTAGCTTATGCAACCAAGCTACCTCACATGCAGCCATTGCTGCACCCCTGTACTCAGCCTCTGTGCTCGACAAGGCAACTGTAGGCTGTTTCTTGCTGCTCCAAGTGACTGCAGCACTCCCAAAAGAGAACACATATCCACTGGTAGATCGTCTATCAGAAATACTACCAGCCCAATCAGCATCAGTGTATCCATGCAACTGTATCTGAACCCCAGTCTCATAAAATAGTCCATACTGCAATGTGGACTTCACATACCTGAGTATGCGTCTAGCCGCATCCAAATGTGGTTTCCTTGGAGCCTGCATAAACTGACTTACCAATCCAACAACATAGCTCAAATCTGGCCTGGTAATAGTCATATAAATCAAACTTCCTACTATGCGTCTGTACATAGTAGGGTCTTCCAGAAGCTCACCTGCATCTGTGCTCAGCTTCACATTCTGCTCCAAAGGAACTGAAATAGGCTTACAGCCTGTCATCCCATATTTGGACAGCATGTCCAATCCATACTGCCTCTGCAAGAGCTATATCCCACTTGGTGATCTAATCACCTCAATGCCCAAGAAATAATGCAGCTCTCCCAAATCCTTCATCTCAAACTTCTGCTTCAATAGCATTTTCACATGAAGGATATCTTCATCACTGTCACCTGTCATAATCAAATCATCAACATAAATGACAAGCAGCATAATACCTTTCTCTGTTTTTCTCACATAAAGTGAGAAATCTGCCTTGGAAATCTGAAAGCCAATAGTGACAAGATACTGTCCTATCTTGTCAGACCATGCTCTAGGTGCTTGCTTCAAACCATACAAAGCTTTCTTCAACCTGCAAACAAACTCAGGATGAACAGCATGCACATAACCTGGTGGCTGCTCCATATAGACCTCTTCTTGCAAATCACCATGCAAGAAGGCATTCTTTACATCCATCTGATGTAAAGACCATCCCTTTGATGCAACCATAGCAATGACTGCTCTTACGGTTGCCATCCTTGCAACCGGACTGAATGTTTCTGCATAGTCAATTCCATATGTTTGTGCATACCCCTTGACTACTAATCTTGCCTTGTATCTGTTCACAGAACCATCTGCATTGTGTTTCACCTTATAAACCCACTTACAGCCAATTGCATTCTTACCTTTAGGTAAAGGTACCAATTCCCATGTAGCATTTGCTTCCAAGGCATCCATTTCTTCATCCATGGCTTTCTCCCATTTTTCTTTTCCCATGGCTTCCTCAAAAGAAGTGGGTTCTGGTTCCTGTATTACTTTGACCATATATGCATAGTGAATGGCTGTAAATCCATCATATTTCAGCCTATCCACAGGATACCTAGCTCTCGTAGACCTGCGCAAAGTAGGTTCACTCCCAGGTGCTCTCAAAACATCCCTAGTCTTCCTTACTCCAGGTGTAACAATAGAGGGAATACCCAACTCATCATCAATGCTCTGCTCTGAGCCACTGGATTCACCATCCACATAAGAGTGACCTGCATTCACATCAAACATGGGCTGATCAACCTTCTCTTTTCCTTTTCGTGATACCTGCATACCACTATCTGCATTGCTTTGAGAAGATTCTCCTAATCTCAATCTGCCTGTCCATGGCGAAGAATGTGAACCACTGCTAGAGGACGCTCCAGGTCCACTAATATTTTGTGACTGCTGCTGTGAATTTTGTGCAGCATTACCATTTTGTGCATCTACATCATCAATCACATTTACTGGTTTATACCAGCTACTCATCTCATCAAAAACAACATCTCTGCTCACTGTAAACTTACGAGTAGAAGGGTTATAGCATCTATACCCTTTTTGCTGCAGAGAGTAACCAATAAAGATGCACTTCTCAGCTTTTGGATCCAACTTGGATCTCAGCTCATCTGGCACATGTACATAGGCAATGCAACCAAAAATTTTCAAATGAGAAATATCTGGTTTCCTACCAGTATACCTCTCCTCTGGAGTCATTCCATGTATTGCTGCAGTGGGAGTCCTGTTCATTATGTAGACTGCTGTAGCAACTGCTTCAGCCCAATAAAAATCTGGCAAGTCTTTTTCATTGAGCATGGCACGAGATACCTCTCCAATATGCCTGTTTTTCCTTTCTGCAATTCCATTTTGTTGTGGGGTATAACTGCATGAATATTGCTGCTTCATGCCATGCTCCTGCAAGAACTTTGCAAACTCATTTGAGAGGTACTCTCCCCCTCCATCTGACCTTAGGCATTTTATTTGCAGACCTGTTTCTTTTTCAGCCATAGCTTTAAGGGTTTTGAAATGCCCAAAAACTTCACTTTTCTTTTTCATAAAATACACCCGAACTTTTCTGCTATAGTCATCAATAAAAGTGACAAAATAATGACAGCCTCCAAGAGATGCAGCTTTAGTAGTCCACACATCAGAGTGGATTAATTCCAATGGCTTCTCACTCTCTTGAACATGTCTAGGAAATGGTTTCCTTGCCTGTTTTCCAAACTGACAGGCTTCACATACCTTATGCATTTCTGCAACCTTGAATTTTGGCAATCCTGCAATAATATTTTGGGCCTGCATTGATTTAAGTCGCTGTACATTAACATGACCAATGCGTTTATGCCAGATATCAATATCTGCAACTACACCAGTCCCATGTGCAAACATTGCTGCACTCAATTCAGACATGTCTGCATCCAACGTAAACATTCTGCCCTTCTTCTTTCCTTTTGCTATCAAGCGACCTTTATTTTTCATATCCTCAACAAAGCATCCATGAGGATTAAATCTGACCTGCAAGCCCTGCTCAACCATTTGACCGACAGAAACTAGATTCTTAGTGATATTCGGGACATGAAATACATCGGACAGGTATTTCTTTTTCCCATCCTGCATAGACAAGGGAATTTTTCCAATCTGCACAATAGGATGTGCAGTATCATCACCAGTCTCCACAAATCCTGGTTTTTCCATTTTCCTTGCATCCTCCATCCATTCTGCATGACCTGTCATGTGGTTTGATGCACCTGAGTCAACATACCATACATCATTGCTTTCTTCTGCACTTGTCACAGAATTGTTCATGTGCTGCACCATGAACAAATGTTCATTTCTGTCATCACCCTGTCTGTTAGAAGATGCATAATTCCCTTGTTGCAGTTTTCCATTCATGATGTCATTCTGCTTTTTATAGCAGTCTTTAGCCATATGACCCATTTTACCACAGTAGTAGCATTCAACATTACTGTTTGCATTTTGACCTCTTTGCCATCCACCACGACCTCTTTGGCTCCCCCTGCCTCTAGAGATACCACGTCCTCCTCCATAGGACTGGTTTTCTTGAGTTTGCTGCATATTCTGATTTCTACCACGGCCTCCAAATCGGCCTCCTCTACCTCTGCCTCTACCTCTTCCAGCATTTGAGTAGAAGACAGCTTCTTTTGAAGTTCCTCCTGAAGAAGATGCACCACCATTTCTCTGTTCCTCAGAAATTAGAAGAGCAATCAACTCCTCAAAATCAGGAAATCTTTCACGAACTGAAATGGATGTCCGAAACTATGCATAATCCTTTCCTAGACCATTCAAGGTCACAGAAACTAAATCATCATCTTCCACTGGTGACCCAATGGAAGCAAGTGCATCTGCAATCTTCTTCACCTTCATGTGGTAGTCGTTGATGCTCATATTTTCTCTTTGCACATTATGCAACTCTTGCTTGAGCTGCATTTTCCTGGCTTGCGTATTTGTGCTATACATCTTTGACAGAGTATCCCATGCCTCCTTTGGCGTACTTGCATCCTGAATATGCACAATCATAGAGTCTGAAATGCTGATTGACAGCCAGTACATAACTTTCCTGGCTCTCTCATGCCATGCTTTGAATGCCTGCATTTGCTGTTGATTGGGAACATCAGGAAGAACTGGTTCTTCTTCATTTCCTGCAACAAATTCCCAATATCCTTTTCCCATAAGGAAATTCGTCATTCTAAACTTCCATGCCTGGAAGTTGTTCTTGTCAAGCTTTTCAGTTACAATCTGTGAAAGAGAGTCAGACGCCATTACAGAACGCTGCAAAAAATTCTGTCACTACAAAAACTCAGCTTCACCCTCACAAGGGCAAATCTGCAAAACTGGCGAAAGTGGTACTTGACCACACAGTCACTTCCTAGTGACGATTTTGCATAAACAGGAACCAAGGATAATTCTGAAACTCCCAATGTCTCTGCGCACAAGCATACGATGCAATTTCTACAGTAACTTTTTACCGACCTGTAGAACAGTGGCTGCACAGCATAAAACTGAGCCTTTTCCTGAGTGCGTGCAGAAAACTTCCGTCTGCAAAACAGGCCCCGAAATGGCCTCAAATCAAAAAAACAAGGTCGCGAAGGGCGTCTCAACCTGAGACAATGCACTCTTGCACTTTCCGGCTGTGCTACCTGCAGAGATCTGCTCCCAAAACAGAAAATGAAAGCAACACTGCTCCTCTTACCAAACCACCGTGAGCTTGGCTTGCTTTCTTGAGATCCTTACCACGAACAAGGCTCTGATACCATGTCAAGAATGTGGGAGAGAAGGAAGGAGTCTCACTTGAAGCTTTCTTGCTTGCACAATGGGGGAATACACACAAGGGTGGAGGCTGAAAACAGTTTTCCTCTTCTTAGTTGTGTAAGCCAAAAGAACTCAAGTACAAAGAAATAGAAGAACCCTATATATGGGTCTCAAACCAAACTCAACTAACTAAGGTGGCATACTAACTGAGCCACGAACTAGAATAGATAAGGATAGCTATCATGTAGCTATTATTCATGGGCGGTGTACCAACCGCGTCTGCAACTGACAAGTCGGTGACATAAATACACAACGGTCACCCTGGCGTATCACGAGTGGAGCTCGATATCTCAACAAGAATAATATACAATGCAAGGATATTCAAGAAAATATCTCTTTACTATCAATATAAAATACATGTACAAATTTTTGTCAACCATCTCTATGACTTATACACAAGGGCTTACAATCTAAGGCAAATGTACTTTTTTTTATAACTTTTCTTAAGAGAAGGGACATCCTTTCTAGGAGTCCTTTTGCCTATCTTTGCTACTTTGGTTGCCTTGGGTGTTGAAGGCATAGCTTCATCTGCTGTAGTTACATGCACCTCCTCTCCTTCAATGTCCAAGCCCCCACTATTGTCCATTCTTGTTGGTTGTGTACAATTGGCCATTATATACTTCATAAGCTTTGCTCTTATATACCAAATGTGCTCACTTGTATAGCAATCCCTTGTAAACTATCATACATTTGTAATAACATAATTTTAGTTCATTGTTATTTTTTACAATGGACTATTTTGCAGTAAAACTCTATCTTAAAGTTTAGTATGTTTTGTATTACCTTTATAATTTTATCATCGAGATAAATAAAGTGAACCAATCTTTTGCCATTTACAATTACTCTCCATTCACAAGAGTAACTATCATCCTGATGAGGACACTGCAATCAATAATATAAAGTAAAACTAAGAAACTTGTTTATGGTAGTTTTTAGAATAAATTTTCTTAGTATATTCCAACCATATTAATCAAGACCTTACCGCAACTTGTCTATATTGCATTATTGCAAGTAAGTTAGAAGGCATGGGAGGCCTTTTCTCTAGCACTTCAATCAATCTTTTTACAACTTTGTACCAAAAAGGCAATAAAATTTAGAGTTATTACAAAAGAAGGATCAAAATATTTAGAGTACCTGCAACAAAAAGATCAAAATATCAAGGAGACCCTAGATTATATAACTTACAACTTGGCATTTCCATGGCTTCGTTTTATAGAAATGATGAGGAAACATTTCCTCTCCACACAGTCTATTCCAATAAGGCTCCAATGAGAACTGAAAACAAAATATCAAATTACTTACTTTTCATTGTATGGAATTAGAAGAACCTCCAAAGATTCAAATTCAATTAAATTGAACCAATGGTCAAAAGCACTTGCATCAAGCTCTCATATAGTATGAGATAGATGGATCAAGAACCTCAATCTTTTGTTGTATATCAAAGGGGAGCTCATGCATTACACACCTAGCAAAGGAATGAAGATAGTAATCATCAACATGAAAGTCTATTGCTAGAAAAATATGGCAAGTAAAAACAAATTTTGGTATTTTTGTAAACTATACCTCATCCCAACAAGAAGAATCAAGTCATTTACTTCTCTCTTTTTATTCTTGAGAAATTGAACACAATCAGAGTCTAAAAATACCATATCAGATCTTTTGTTAATATCATGAGGTAAAAAGTAACAAACATTGAAGCCCTTAGGGTCAGCCCTTTCAAGAAGGGTAGATAACTCATTTTCAAAAGATGGTAGTTGTTCTGCTTCCTTTTCTTCTTCCTTCTTTCTTTTATACTCCCTCCATTTATCTCCCTACTCTAGCATGGCCTTTTTCTCTTCCTCATGTTGTCTTGTGTCCTTTACATGCATATCATCTTTAATCTTCGGACCATGATCATTTTTCTTCTTTCTATATGGAGGCGCATTTAAAATATTGAAAACCTTCACATCAGAAAGAGGTACTAGCTCAAAGACCTTTAAGGATTTTATATTTGAAGTTTTATTGTCAACTCAGCTTTTAGACTACTCTTTGGGCAACTTATTTACCCTAAACATTTCGACTTTGTAATATATGTTGTTCCAATAGACACACATGCATTTGGAAGATTCAAAGAGATTCTTTCACTTCAACTTATTTATTTACTTGAAGCTTGAAGTTAAAGGTCATAGATGATATTTAAAGTTCTATAACTGGAATGTGCATGTGCATGACATATGAAACGCGAGGATGGCTTAAATGGACAAGAGAAAGCTTGCACCCACGTCACAACAAAAACAGTGCATGCCTTAGTCGTATGAAATGTAAGGAGGCCTCACATGGACAAGAGAAATCTAGCACCCATCGTGTTTCATACGTTTGGCATTTTTGGGGATGATTTGGTAGGAATTATCAAGGATTCAAAGCTTACTCATATTTTAGCAAAAAACTTACATTGATTCTGTGCGTATGATGCGCGATGAAGCCTTCTTTAGTAGCCTTGCGCAGAAGAATAATTTTGCACTGCTATCAAATTACCATTGTGTTGGTCTGGTTGAGCATAGAGAGAGCTTTGTCATCGAAAAAGCTCTTTTGCGGTTCAGAAATCAGGTTTATAAGGATATTGGTTTACACATATGGCTATTGTAATGCATAGTTAATTTCACATGTACAACTACATACCGTTTTTGCTTGGAAAGTTGTGCCACATGTCACTTACTTTGTCGGCATGATAGCGCTTTTATGGCTCTGATTTTTAAGTTTTCTTCATTTTCTTTTTCATTTTAAGTCCACCTCTAAATTAGTGCAGTGTACTTTTCGATCAAACGTGTGATGACCGTTGGCATATATATATGAACACTCAACTTCGGGTTTTGATTACTATTTCTTTCACGTATCTTGTCTTGTCTTCGATGAACCAACTATTTATCTTGTAAGCATCACAAGTCAAAGCAAGCATATTCTTACAAGAAACCATTTATTCTCAAGAGCAAGGCTTGCAAATATCATGTATCATACTTTTCTTAATATTTTTCTCTACAATCCTGAATTTCGAGGCATTGGATATGTTAGTTGGTATAAGAGGAAAAAGATCCATCTTGTTAGTTGGTTTAAGAGGAGAAAGATACATCGGGGACTCAGAAATTATGTAATGGTTTTACTTTGTTTTTCTATCAATATTGGTATGGTACACATGTTAAACGATGGGGTTTTGATGTTCTTGATGCTCTATTTTGTTCAAATTTTCCAGATGTATAAAATGTGAATTCGTCAAAAAAAAATTATAAGTGACGTATGAAATGTGATTTTGTGAACTCTGAGGTGGTCGAAATTATTGTTTTCACATTTCATGAGTCGTAAATGTTAAACAAAGTTTGATCGACGAGACTTGGAATTTCATGCTTTCTCTGTTGCATAAAGTTTTAATTCATTTTATTCATCTTGTATTTCCTAAATTTTTTTAGCAATCTTTCTTTAATCTACTAGATATGAGCAAACGTGGATTTGTATATTATGCCCCTTATTTTTATTTTTGTTTTCTGGATTTTCTTTTCTGAGTAATCAGGATGACTAAAAGAAATTTCTCTTTAGAGGGAATGGAGGAGGAGGATCTAAAGGATACCTATGATGAAAAGCTGTTTGATTTTCTTCATGCAATTGGAAATTCATCTAGATTTATTAACATCATAGATATGCTCAATGTTCCCTTTGATTTTGCAAGAGCTTTTGAAGGATCTTGAAGATAAATTAAAGGATTTTAGGGTGTTTTGTGATAGACATGTGAAAGGCCTAGAGATTAAAGGATTTGTCCATTATAGCGATGTAATGCAAGATTCCAATGCTGCTAGAATAACTTTGCAAACAAGGTTTAGCCTTATTGATGAAGAATTCAAGAAGTGGAAAGCAGATTTCCCTTTTCATCAAAATCAGCAACAATGTCTTCTTGTACAGAAGGATGTTGGAATTCTTGTATATTTTCAATATATGGATAGTTGTTCTTCAGATACAATATAAAAGAAGAAGATGGAGGATATTGCATGCAAAGACAAAGAAGTTGAAGAGAAGGGTGAAATGTTTCAGGAGGATATTGAGAACCAATTAGTGCAGGGATTTGATGTTGCTTTGTTTAAAAGTGAGAACATTACAAAAATGGAAGAAAAGGAGATAGAGTTGAGTGCAAAGATTGAAATAGGTCCTCTTGAATGTGTACCAACATTTCCCAGTTCTCATCAACAAAAAGAGATATGTATTACTAAATGATATTCAGCACCTTTTTTATCTTAGATAAGATTACTACTTGGCAATCCTAACTGCATGTGGTCAAAATGATAAGAATTTTATAGGTTATGAAGAGGAATTGCTAGCAACTATTTATGTTGAGGGAGAGAATTTTCAAGACAGTTTTGTAGCCATTCATTCTTGTATTAATCAGATCGTGGAATATGAAAAGGAGGGGATACCTATAAAGGAAGAGTACTTACAAATTCAACAGAGACTTGGTATTGATAACATGGGATATGAAGAGAAACTGAAGTCTCCATTAGAGGAGAAACCAAGAAGTTCAATAAATCTATATGATGATAGTCTTCTTAAAGAATATGAAAATCCTAAGGTATGAAAGATAATTCTAAGATATCTATTGTGATTTATATTAGAGTATGTTATGCATTATAGATAAATATTTTTGGATATTTATCTACTAACATCTTATACTATTGTGGTTTATTGTGCATATAGAAATTGAAGATGCAGACAACTTTCTTGGAAGAGCCAAGGGCTCAAGGCCATTGAAGCTTGGCAGAAGTCAAGGCCTTGGTCATTCTATTGGAAGCTTAAATAATCAAATAGTTGCAATTTATCATAGCAGGTTATCAAGCTCTCCAAGCTTACCAATAATGGCTTTGAAAGCTATCTCCAAGGTGATTGGATCCCAAGCTTTCAATAGAGATTTAGAGAAGATCATTTTGGTGGAGAGGGAAGAATTTGTAAGAGTTTTTGGCTTCATGCTTGGATATAGTGGATCTAGGGCAGGATACTTTGGCAGGATACCTTGGAGTTCTTACCTCTTATTTGCTTTCCCATATAGGAAATGCCAAGAATTTGAAGCTCCTTCCAAGCTATAGGAAACAAGAGTTCCTGAAATGTAGAGGTCTCATCAAGTGGGATGAAGCAAAATATTCCCTTAGAGGATCTAGTGAATTCCGTGAAACTAAAGAATCTTCTACAACAGAGTCAGACTAAAAGGTGTTAAGGGTTTCTTAAAACCCATCTTTTTCCATCTCTTTATCTAGTTTGTAACCATTCAGAATATCTTCACTTTGCACAAGAGTTTAAATATCCCTCTTTTCTTCTTTGGATAATAGTGGTGTTAACCTCAATTCGAGATGGCAAAAATATGAAGCAAAGAGCAAAAAAATGACAAAAAAATAGCAAAGGCACAGAGGTGGTTCCCAAAGCTAAGCTGAGGCAAAAGTGAAATTTTAAATGGAAGGCACCTCAAAAAACTCTAAAAACTCTTGTAAAAGAGCGCCAGGCTCCCTCCTATGCCATTTGTAAAAGAATAGACAAAAAGGAAGGGTGCCCATGGGATTTTAGGGCTTGTATATGAAGTTCAAAAAGTGAATGGAAGCTCATTCTTTTGTGTGTGGCTAACAAGATTCCTCTCTTATTCTCTTCTTCTCTTCACCTTGCTTGTGTGTGTACTCTTGAGAGAGGGAGTATGAGAGTGTGAGGGAGTGAGTGTGTGGGAGTGAGGGATCAAGAGGGTCAAGCTCTTCATCATCTCCTCTTCTTTTCTTCTCTTCTCTACTCTTTTCTCGCTTGCTCGTGACCATGGTGGATGGAGCTCGATGGAGGAGGCTTGAGGATGCTTGAGCTAGCATCTAGGATCGTGGAGCTACCAGTGTGTGCTAGGGAGCAGGCAACTCATTTTGGCATCGAGGTAAGCTCACTATACCCATAGGTTTGAAGGCACATCGGCTAGGTGAGAGATAGCCACTAGAGCTCACTTGAAATGCTTGAAATAATAAGTGGTCCATGGGTCTTGGCGGTTGAGCGTGAGTTCCCCCTACATTTTGATTCCATTGCCGAAACCAATGGATTCAATCTTGAGCACTTGTGTGCCTCATATAGAGCATTGAAGTAAGGGATTCATCCCCAAAATGGAGCTTGAGATAGATAGGAAGTTTGGGTTTTTTTATCTTCGATACAAGTAAGTATTTTTGTTGTTTGATGATTGGAAAAGAAGGGGAAATCATCTCAATTATTCGCTTTTCATTCTTGTTGCATTTAGCGCAGGTTGAGATTAAGAAATCGGATTGAAAAAGCATAGGATTTATTGCTATAAAACAGAGTAAAACAGGGCACAAATCGTAATAAAAGAGGAAAAAATAGTGTTTGAAATTATTAATGTCGGCAAGTGAGTGATTGGGCATAGCAAGACCTTGCCTAGAAAGGGGTTTAAGGGCCAAGAGTCTATAGAAGAGCTCATTTTTCACCCTACAATTGAGAGAGAGAGAGAGAGAGAGAGCTTCCATTAGTGATTCAATTCGATCTTGCCATCGGGGAGTTCTTCACATGTGTCAGGTATATCAAACCCTTCCTCCTATATCCTTGTTGTGATCTGAAAGTTTGTGTGCCTTGTGATTGCTTGGATCACTGGATTTAATGAAATTATCCTCGGCACTGCCATCATCGCGCACAACTCGGCCCATCCAAGTGGCTTGGTTTTGGGCCGAGTCCCAGAATCGGCCCTCGGCCCTCTTGCATTTGGCCAATTCGGCCCGTCCAAACGAACAACTCAATCAACACCTTTAAATTTGGCCCTCGTTCCTCACACCTCGGCTCATCTGAACGATCAACTCGGCCCACTAACCTGACTCAACCCTCGGTCACATCCATTTGACTGTCCGAGAGCTGCAAATTCGGCCATTGTTTCTATTCGGCCCTTGGCCCCCTCTGAATCCACCACTCGGCCTTTGCAATTTGGACGAGTTGGATCGAGTCATATTTTTATAAATTTTTTGGAACTTTGCACTAGACTCAGTTAGATTTCAATCGCCAAATCTTTGTGAGCCATCCTGATGCCCAAAACACTCAATTTTGGTGCAAGGAATAGGCGAATTTGAAGACACAGTCGCTTAGCAGCTTGAGTAGGTTGTTGAGAGAGTCGGCACCTTAATGGCAGTCAATAGAGTTGTAGACCTCGAAACGAACCTAAAATGAGTAAGATGACACAGCAAGAAACCCTAAAACCTATCAAGACAACCAGAATTTGATCAAACAAGCCTATCAAGCCTAAGATGAAACAAGAGTGTGTAAGTCGCTTAGACACTTGTTCGTCACACTCACCTTGATTTCTAGCACTTGAAGTACACCTAAGAACAACTGAAAGCCTGATTGAGCACAACTGCACGGAAAAGAACACACACACACACACACATACACACACACACACTAAGTGGAGGTAATTTGAGGATTGTATGCAATAATTAAGAAACTCACTCAAATAAAAGAACTTGAAGAAACCCACCAATAGGAGAAGATCCTAAGACATAGATGGGTAATCGGAGCCCAGCGTAGAACCAAGCGAACAGCGATAGAGAACGTGGATCTACCCGACTTGCTTAACCTTATCGATAGCTTGGTGGAGCACAAGAACGCAACCATGTCAAAAGAAAAATCGCACTACAAGCAAAACGAGGAACTCGACTTAGGAGTTTTCCCAAAAGCTATCAAGTAGTTAGGTGAATAGCTATGATTCTCACACTCGGTATGAGCATCGTGGTAGAACGGCAGAAGCCATCATAGCTGACCTAGAGGAGGAAAGGAAGCTAGCCCACAAAGCACTACAAGGCATAGTGGAATACAACCAAGATCAGTAGACTAGGAGTCTGAGGTAGAATGCAGAGATGCGAGGGATACAGCAGCGAGTGCTGAACCTAGCAGGCAGGAATCGAACTGACCATGAGAGAGTGCTAGAAGGAGACTTGATGTTGACTGAGCTTCTCATGAAGCAATTGCTAGACAACACAACAGCAAAGCAAATCGCTGCAACATTAGCAATGTCACTACTAGCAGGATTAGGGGTAAACCAAGGCTCCAAGAGCCAGTCTAAGATACCAGTTGTCACTAACCAGCTCAATAAATACTAGCCCCATGTTGATCCATATAGCTTCATAGAGTAGTTCAAGCATGTCTACGAGGGCAACGATCTCACTGACTTGACTCATCTAAAGCATTTGGGCTTTGCTTAGGCGACAAGGGTCGGGGACTTGGTACACAAGTCTAACGAACTTCAATGGCCTCAAAAACCTCTTCATTAAGAGATTTTTTGAGCTTGGATACTTTGACAACCTACTAGTACAACTTATGAATATCAAGCAGAAAGAAAAAGAGGACATACGCGACTATGTGACCCACGTGAGAAGTCTCTTCAAGAGAATCTTGATGGGCAAATGACTGACCGAAAGAGTAGTGTCGACGATATTCATCAGTGGAATACGAAATGAGGAGCTTTATAAATCCTTGGCAGGCAACTCGAGCTTGCAGCAAGACACGCTAGCTAGGGTGTTTGAAGAAGCCATTCGAGTAGATGACCAGCTGAAGGAGAGGAGCTCCATGAACTCGAACCAAGAAGAGACCAACTCTAGAAGTTCGGAGAGAGCTTCAGCATCCAGTGATGAGTGATCAGGCACAAATACCCAAGATAAGGTAAAGGCCACGGACACCAACCAAGAATTGGCTAATATGAAAATGGAAATAGCCAAGATGCAGGAGATGCTAAGACAACCAATGCACCACATGTCCAGTGTGTGTACTGTGGCAGAAACCATTTGCCAGTCGAGTGTCAAGACCCTAGGTCATGACCTTGTGCTAATTACGGTAGTCGCGAGTTGCTCATTGTAGATTGCCTAGAAGACTTCTGTACTCGCAACCATACAGTCAATCTTACCTAGCAAATAGGCCGCAACAATTCTTTAGAAGGGGAGCCCCATTGGCCATTCCCGCACCAAACAACATTAAGCTGATTGTTCCTAGAATGGACATAAATCCTACTGAAATACCTAGACCGCCTAGTCCCTATGTGACCCATCCACCGAGTGACGCTCCAATCCACTACGTGGAAGAGCCAAATGAGGAAGAGACTTTCGTATACCCTTACATCTTGCACGATGATGAGGGCAACACAGTCCTTATAGACTATCGACCAGTACTGGTGATGGCGTTAGGTAGGGGACAAGGTAGAGGCCTAGGAGGGCAGACCCAAGAACCAATGGACTTAAGGTCACACAGGACGCGTCTCATCATCATGATGTCCTGAAAGGGAGCAACAAAATAGAGACAAGGTTGACCTAAGGTGCCCTGAGAGTGCAGAATCACTCATCTCTTTGTTGACTGTTCAAAGCAAAAACCATCCTCAAGTTTGGCTAATGTGCCATCCATCCCATTGGGGCTATTTGGTGTCAAGGATCCGGGAGGCTACACCTATCCCATTTCATGTCATGACCCGTACACAAACAAAGTAGGCCGGCTGCCAGGTCCTAGAAATCTTGACGCAGCCTCGATAGAAAAGAAGAGCCGTAGGCAAAGGAAGAAGAGACCCGAAGCTAAAGTCACGCTCAAAACTGAGAGTGCCACAATGCTACCTACTGGAAAGAAAGTCACTAATGCTGAGGCAGAGACATCAGCCCCGAAGACGACTGAAAAGGGAAGTGCTAAGGTCGGGGAGTACCCCAACCCAAAGTGCCAACTAGAGGCCATCAAGAAGGTGAAGGAGTGGGTAAAGGAGGCCCAAGAACACCTAAAAGATGCTGAGCCCATCTTAGAGGACGAGATTGAGGATCTCTCCAACATAAGCACGCCAGTCTCGCCCCCTCAACCAAAATCGAGAGATGTGACTATGCCACAAGCAGTATCGCTTAGGCAAAGCCTTAACACTACGGCCAGCAAATCAATCACGGCCATTGGCCACGACAATCCAAAATAGGAGAAAGACGAGCAACCAACAACCTCCTCACCACTCTAGTGACCACCCCTATGACGCTAAACTCGGGAGATCTGCTTAGGCAGCGTCCGACACCCTATGGCAAGACTTAAAGCAGTGAGTTGAAGGATCATGAGAGCAACCTGCTCTACAGACCTACAAGAACATGATGCAGAGATGTAGATACCAAGTTTTGTTGAGAAATGTGCAATCACATCCACCATAGCCTCTTTGTATGGTATAAATAAGGCAAATAACCATACATCAAATAAAGCCTTAGACTAGGTCATGTATGCACGGTTTATTAAAACCACGGTTGTTGAATACCATGGTCCCTTTCCACCTATTTCCACCTACCAATACCACCTATTGTAAGTCTATAAAAGGCACTCATCCCAAACTCATTCCATCAGTCATTATCAATCAATTGTACTTGCGCTATGCTTGGATAATCTTAGTTGTTCTTCTTTGTCAATGCTTCTGCCTCATTATGATTGTCTATTTGATTATCAATTATCCTCCATAGCATGCATTCTCAATATTTTAACATGGTATCAAAGCAGATTTTAAGTTAATGAGTCATCAGACCACTAATTGAGTCATTCCAGTTTGAATTTCTAGCTCCCTCCACTTTTCCTTGGATCTGTCACCTACCTCCATAGCTACCCACCTTCAGTGGAGGACTTAAAGCTCCCAATCCAAGCCATTTCATCTTTTCATTTCTTCTAGGAAAATACTTCCTAACTCATGGCACTCTTACTCATCACGTCAAACCTCAACACATTGCTGACTCCACGCTCCAACATTGCACCATCACTCACTGTCGTTTTTTGCGCCCTCTGTTGTTCATATGCTCCATTCTACCTCTACACATCATGATGTTGATGAGCATCATAGGGATTTGATAACCTACTTCCTAGTCTTCATTTCTATCAAGAAAGTTTTGGAAATGATTAAGTATTCAACTCACAGGAGGTGAAAAACCAGGCTACCCCCAGAAACCCTAATGCAGACTCTATAGCCATCAACCTCAAAGCTCCATTTTTTCTTCATTTTCCTACATCCTTTGGCTCAGTAATGTCACCGAACCTCTGATCTACTATAAACTAATTTCCCATCTAATTCACCACTTCAAATCAGCTAGAAGAAGAGTCAACATCAAGTGCCAACTACATTGTATCTCTTAATACTAGTGTTGATTAACACTAATCCTCCTATGTCCTTTGATACAATCAAAATCAACACTTCTACTTGACTATTCTCAATTATTTTTTGCAAATCCATCATCAAATCAAGGAGGGGAAGACTCGGACTTGCAAGATCTTGAAGATTCCAACTTCAAGGGCATCATAGTCACTAAATCACCTAGTATCTCTTGATACTAATCACCTAGTGCTTCCTAGCACTTGTGCTCAATTGAAATTTGAAGTGTTTTGGAGCTAATTTGCTGTTGATCTTGCAATCTCAAAATGCGCAAGCACTCACCAACATCCCGATTCAATGTGTTGGATTCCATACATGGCAAACTAGGATCAAACTGATCCTAATGAAGAAAGGCTTGTGGTCAATCACAAGCGGTCAAGAGAAGAAACCAAGGGAAGCTGCACTTTCAATTATATGGGATAAAAATGATGATAAGGCTCAAGCTATTATCAAGCTCGAACTCGATGACAGCTACATTCATCATGTTGATGATTGTGAAACCTCTTACGTGACATGGGATCAATTAGAAACCTTATTTGGAGCTCATTCAAAATCCTCAAAATATGGTTTGCTAATTGAATTTTTTAGGCTCAACATGCCAAAGCCAAAACTTATGGACATCAAAGCCTCTCTCCTGGAAGAGGAAAAGAAGATCAAGAACAAAGGAGAAACAAGCACCCCAAAAGGAGACCAACAAATCCTCTCTGTGAAAGGGAAGAGGAGCGTAGGCTGTGACTTTTGTAAGAAATTTGGGCATATTGAGAAATTTTGCTATGCTAAGAAAAAGCCTCAAAGAGCATATCTTGTGACAATCAAAGAAGATAAAGACAACATTGAAGAAGAAGGAGAAGAAGAACTCCAAGATCAAAAGGATAAGACTCACCAGTCCCTCTTTTGTAGTTCATTTTCTGATGATAGACTTTTTTAGTTTAACATGTGGACTTGCCTTATGTTCCCACCATGAGCTTCTAAACTCCTCATGTAGCTTCTGCACACTACAACCTCTACACACTTAGTGAGGCCTTGTAGCAGCCTCTAGCTTTGTATGGTTGTTTTTTTTTCTTCCATGTCTACACTTAGCAAGGTTCTACTCATGACAGCCTCTATATACTTGGTGTCTTTTCTGGTTGTGATTGAGGAGGGGTGTTGAGAAATGTGCAATCACATCCACCATAGCCTCTTTATATGGGACAAATAAGGCAAAGAAACATACAGGAAATAAAGCCTTAGACTAGTTCATGTATTCACGGTTTATTAAAACCACGATTGTTGAATACCATGGTCCCTTTCCACCTATTTCCACCTACCAATACCACCTACTGTAAGCCTATAAAAGGCACTCATCCCCGCACTCATTCTACCAGTCATTATCAATCAGTTGTACTTGCATTATGCTTGGATAATATTAGTTGTTCTTCCTTGTCAATGCTTCTGCCTCATTATGATTGTCTATTTTCTCATCAGTGATCCTCCATGCATTCTCAGTATTTTAACAAGTTTGACGTTGCACTCCGTGCCTAAGTCCTTGCACGTTAATTCTTTCTGGGAAGGCACCGAGATGCATGTGGTCTTACCGGTCTTAGCCCTAGGTGACACAACAAGGAAAGGGATTGTAGACACAGGGCGGGAGTCAATGTACTAAGCCACACAGTGCTCCAAACTTGGGGCAACCCACCTATCGAGACTGCTAGGTTCAATTCACATTAGCTAATGGAATGAAAGTGAAGCCATTCGGGGTGCTAAAAAACTGGTCAGTGAAAATCGCAGGAGCCCAATTCTCAGTTGACTTTATATTCATGAAGGGAGTGGACTATGATATCCTATTGGGCCAACCCTGGATGCGCAATGCCAGAGTGATTGAAGATTGGGGGAATGGTCTCATCATCCTAGGCAATAAAACAGAAGCCATAAGGGTAGAAATGGACTCCTCAAAGACTACACCAGTCGACCTTGAAGCCATTTCTGCAATGCCTAAGGGTGATGCTCAAATCAAGAAATCCTACGGGCCCCTGACTAAGTATATCCCATGTCTTGAAGACGAGCGAGATTGGATGCATGTCCTTGCTACCATCGACCTGCCGTTCTCAGATAATGCGGAGTATGAACATGCCATTAAAATGATTGGCAAGTCAAAGGGTACACCCTCAGTACCGGTCTGCATGATGGCACGAAATCTTCGCAGAAGACCCAACCCTGTCACTTTCCAAGTGCCAAACAACAAGAGGGAACTCCAAGAGACTTTAGAGTACTTGACTAGCAAGTTAGCTGGCAATCCAGCAACAAATTTCAAGTCACTCCAAGATCTCTTAGATTAACCAAGGTGGCAATGGAACAAGGTGCATGACCTAAACCTCATGTATAATTGGGCCCTAGTCCTCGATCAAAGACACAAGACATACCAAGACCTAGGAGAGCAGTCAGAAGAAGATGCTTCTGATGACGAATACAAAGATTTTCGCTCCTTCAGTGATGATGAGAATAAGGGTGAGATAGATACCATAGAATACAACACTAAAGAACAAGAGATAGAATAGATACGAGCAGGCTCCAAGCCACAGTGAAAGAACACCTTCAGGATAGAGCGAGGGTTCACGTGGATTGTGACCACGCTTGGTTGGAATATATAGGAGCCATAGACTTTGAACCAACAGGCCTAACCCAACTAGGTACCGCGCCAATGCTTAGAACAGAGTCACCCTCTGATCTGCAACCACCGGGAGAGACTACCTATTCTAAGAAAGATGGGGAGTTTGATTCTAAGTCAGAATTAAGTTCAGAGAGTGACCCAGAAATACCTAGGCCTTCCAAGACTAGACGTGCCAAGGGGGACCTACCTGTCCACCTAAGGCATAAACGGTTAAAGGAAGAAAGGGCAAAATAACCTAAGGACGCACGAGCAGATGAACAACAAAAACCACAGGACCTCCCTAAGAGATTTACGAAGTTCAAGAAGGGTGATAGGATAGTGATCCTGTTGGGTGCCAAACGTCAAGGGCAAGCAAGTGAACCCATTGAGGGACTTGCCAAAGTCAAGGAGGTGAACCTAGCCCAAGAAGAGGAGACACCCTGACCTTGAAAGGGAGTGACAGATTGAAGGTTGGACTTGAGAGCTATGGCGGGAGAGCAAGAGCAAGAAAGGGAGAGACTAGAAATGGGAACTCCAACAGTCACAATGTGTGATTGGGCCTTCCTTTATTCAAACTGTCACTAAAAGAATAAAGAATAAAGTGACAGTCCGGGCGCCCGCCACCTGCAGTGTGCAGTGGCGGTGACTGTCAGTGTAGTAATACACGGGCGGCTAGGCAGAGGCGCCTTTACCCCCAACAACCTCCCACTTAAAGGTGAATCTTCCCCAATGAGGAGTGAAAAGAAAAAGAAAAAAGACAGTATAACATGTACACATGTACAACAGGATGAGGAAAGACGTCATCTCATCCCACGCCCACCATCAACCTCCTGAGGAAGGCAAAGCGCTCTGTAGAGAAGCTTTTCGTGAGCAGGTCTACAGGATTCTGGTCAGTCGAGATCTTGACAAGATCAACAGACTTGTCCTCATCAATGACCCCATGTATGAAGTGATACCTCACCTCAATGTGTTTCGTCTTCGCATGGAAGACCAGATTCTTGGCTAACTGAATAGCACTCATAGAATCCGAATGCAGTATAGGGATAGCATCAATACCAAGGTCAGCAACTAAACGACCCAACCAAATGGCCTCCTTGCAAGCCTCTGTGGTCTGCAACATACTCGGCCTCTGTAGTAGAAAGTTCCATGCATTTCTGCACCCTGGACATCCAAGAAACAGCACCTCCAGCATAGGTGAATACATAGCCGAAAGTGGACTTCCTACTATCTGCATGTCCTACATAATCAGAGTCAGTGTACCCCACGACGCCTGTATCCTAGCTACCGTAGCATATGCACATATCTACAGTGCCCTTTAGGTACCTCATGATACCCTTCACTACATCCCAATGCTTCTTGCCAGGTGTACCCATATAACGTGCCACAACACCAACTGCAAAGGCAATCTCTAGACGAGTGGTAATCTCTGGACGAGTGGCTATCATGGCATACATAAGATTGCCCCACTGCAGATGCATAGGGAATCTTGGCCATCTTGGCCCTTTGTTCATCTGTCTGCGGACAATCAGCCTGTGATACCTTCACATAAGAAGGCAATGGACAGTCAATAGGCTTTACATCTTGCATGCGGAAGCGCTCAAGGACTTTATGAATGTACTCCCTCTGTGACAAGTAGAGGAGTCCCTGATGCCTGTCGCGTCTAATGCCCATACCAAGTATTTGAGTGGCATGTCCCAGATCTTTCATCTCAAAGCTCTTCTTGAGCTGAGCCTTAAGAGCATCTAGCTCATCATGAGCTTTCCCTTCTATCAGCATATCATCCACATAGAGTACCAAAGTCAATAAAGGACCATCACGGGCTTTCTTCGTGTAAAGACACAGATCCATAGCACTCTGGTTGCAGCCCTGTGACTGCATAAAGGCATCAAACTTATGATATCAATCCCTAGGTGCTTGTTTCAAGCCATAAAGACTTTTCTTCAATTTGCACACTAGGTGCTGCCTGCCAGGTTCTGCAAAGCCCTTAGGCTACTCCATATTAATCTTATCATGCAAGTCCCCATGTAAGAAAGCCGTCTTGACATCCATCTAGTATAAATCCAAGTCAAGCTGAGCAACCAAAGCCAAGACTAAGCACAGGGTGGTCATCTTAACTATAGGAGAAAAGGCCTCGTCAAAGTCGACACCATGCTCCTGCTTAAAACCCTTTGTTACCAATCTAGCCTTGTATGCTAGCTTAGGGTGTCCAGGGGTATCTTTTAGCTTGTACACCCACTTGCATGGCAAAGCCTTCTTACCCGCAGGCAAGGAAACCAAATCCCAAGTGTCATTCTTATGCAAGGAGTCTATCTTAGACTGCATAGCCCTCTCCCAGGAGTGACTGTCACCCCTGGGCATAGCCTCATCATAGGTGAAAGGCTCTCTTGCATCTATAACCAAGACATAATGCATCGAGGGCTGAAATCTATCAGTGGACGTCTGTCTCTAGTAGACCGTCTCATGGCACCGTCTCATGGCAGGCTTTGTTGCCTGCCCAGCTGCCTGTCCAACACCCTGACCATGAGCATATGCTGCAGCTATAGACTATCCAACTGGCTATGCGGGAGCTCTCGGCTCCTCCTGAAATATGACCCTGTGGATCTCAACAACTCTCTCAGGATGCCTATGCATTTTGTCTTCATGGAAGACTACTTCATGACTGCGGATGACTTTTCGCGCCTGCAGATCCCAGAGATGGTAACCCATCTCGCCTGCATCCCCATAACCAAGGAAAATGCATTTGACACTCTTGGGATCCGACTTACTTCTCTTGTCCCTGGGCACATGGCAAAATGCCTCACATCCAAAGACACGGAGATGCGCATAAGAGGGAGGTTTTCCAGTCCATACCTCCTCTACAACCTGGAAATCCAAACCACTAGAGGGTGATCTGTTTATGGCATTCACAGCTGTACTAACTACCTCAGCCCAAAAGCTCTGTGGTAGGCCTGCATGGCTAAGCATACTGCATACACACTCCTGGATGGTTCTATTCATTTGCTCAGCCAAACCATTCTGGGGGGGGTGTAGGGGGCGGTCAACGGACGCTTAATATCCCTCTCATCACATAACTCCTCAAAAGTACGTGAGACATACTCACCCCCATTATCTGTCCTTAGGCATTTTAGCCTATACCCAGACTGGTTCTCAACCAATGCAAGCCATCTCTGAAACACATCCAAGACATCGGATTTCGGCTTAATGGGATAAGCTCAAACTTTCTATGAAAAATCATCTATGAATGTAACAAAATACTTTGCACCACCCATAGACTGACAAGGCATGGGCCCACAGACATCCGAATGTACCAATGCCAAGGGCTCACTCATGCGTAGCCTACCAAACTTCTTATACGTAGACCTAGTCTTCTTGCTATAAAGACAATGCTTACATGAATCAAAACATGCATAATCAAGGGGCGGTAAGTACTGCAAAATCAGAAAGCATTTTCATTCCCTTCAAAGACATATGGCCCAAACGGGCATGCCAAAGAGATACATGTGGGATAGAACCCACAGACAAAACATGATCAAGGGAAGAAGCCGATAAAATCAAGGGGTAGAGACTACCAGCCTTGGCACCTCTCACAATCACAAGTCTACCACAAGTGATCTTCCATGCAGAGTCTCCAAAACATACATGATATCTTGCATCATCAAGCTATCCAGCTGACATGAGACTGCGTGTCAAAGTAGGTACATGACGTACATCCTGCATAACAAAACTACTGCCAGAAGGAAACTGCAACCTAACATCACCAATGCCCACAATATCAAGAGAGCTGTCATCACCCAAGCGCACAGAACCCGAAACAATACGGTATGAATGAAACCCCTCTCGGCAAGGTGTCACATGAAAGGACGCACCTGAGTCCAAGAGCCAACACTGTGCATACATAGAGTGTATCTCTGTCATCTGCGAAGCACTAGAAGAGGCTGCTAGGATATAATCATCATCATCAACATTCTCGGGTTGCATAACATTGATCTCTTCAATTTTAACACTGGACTTTGCAAGTACTATGTTGCGATCAGAAGACTTATCCTGCACTTTGTCTTTCCCCTTATCTTTGCACCTTTCATTGCGCAATTCATGGCATTGTGGCCTAATATGGCCCTTTTTCCGACAATGGTGACAAGTAACATCTGCATTCTTGCCACGGGATTTGCTACGTGACTTCCCACGAGACTTGGACCAAGATTTTTGAGAATCCCGTCCATGGCCACTACCACTACCACTACCATGCTTTCCATATCCATCATTCCTGCCTCTAACTGTCATAGCATGAGACACACGAGAGGCATCCAAATTCTTACGGTTAACCTCTTCCTGCAGAAGAGCACTCTCAACATCAAATAATTTCAAGGTAGTAGTAGAAGCACATAATGTAGTGCGGAATACATCCCATGACTCATTAAGAGTACCAAGCAAGAAAAGAGGAGTGACATCCTCTACAAAAGTGATGTCCTGCGAAATCAAGTTATTGAGTATAGCACGGAACTGGCTCAAGTAAGTAGACATAGTCACATTCTCCTTCATGCGCAGATCAATAAGCTGCTTCAGCCAATACATCTGACTAGCTGGACTTTTCTTGTCATAGAGATTTTTTATCTTTTCCCACAACTGCCATGCACTCTATTCTTCCTCAAAGACATTATAGTGAACATGTTCTGTGAGAGACAATACAATAGTAGACTTGCATAACTCATCAAGCTCAAGCCATTCCTCATCTGGCATAGTTGTTGCAGGTGGCGCTTAACCTCAAAGGTTTGATCTGCTATTTTTGCACCAACACCTGCCAAATCTGGCTCTTCCAATAAGAGTAATTCGTACCATCAAGCTTAATGATGTTGAAAATAGCATGATCAGTGGACGAACTCGCCATAATGTAGGCTGGAAAACTGTAGACAGTTCAAAACTGCTTGCTGTTTACTGCAAAAAATGATCAAAAAATCACCAAAATCAAGGAAAAATGGCAAAAAAAGTGGAACCAAAGCTACTGCCCACCAAATACTAGTGAAAGTACATCATTTCAGAGTGTTTCAGCATGAAAAATCCATGTCACCATACATATATGCTTGCTATAATAAATTTCAGATTTCAGTAAAAGAGAGCTAACAGTGCCAAAATCGGATCCCAAGGCAATCAGATACTGCCAAGACCAAAGTCGGCATCATGCGGGCATAGCATAAGCATATGAAGGTCGATAAGCATGAATCCAACACCCAAGTATGTCATACAAACATTTGCCAGTGATGAGTAGGCACACCCCCAGGCAACGGGGCAAAGTGTTCCTGCCACTACCAAAACTTGACACAAGTAGATGTCAGTTCACAAAGATACGGATCCAAAACTGAGACTTAGCTCATAAGCATACAGTTAACCAAGACATATGATGTATCATATCAAAAGGTAAGAAGTTCCAAAGTCTCAAGTGTCTGTAACTGCTCAATAGCATGTAACAGCTCAATGCATAAAAGTACCACCTGCTCAATGACTGATAAGCATTCAAGAATACTCCCACTGGCACAAAATCCATATGTATGAGCTCAAGAGCTCAATCCAAGGCAAGACACAGCCAATTACATAAGTCCAAGACAATACATCAATAGTACATCCCGAACATGTAGGCGATAGAGCATCCGTATGTAGCATCCATAAGCATGTAAGACATCAAGTACATCCCAAGATACAACTCTGGCAAGCCAATAAATAGCTCCTGAGAATCCAAGGTCAAGCCAAGACCGAGATCCAGTAGCAATAGGCTCCAAACAATGTAACTAGCATGTAGTAATGGCATAGGCTAAGCATGTCAAGACCGGTCAGACATAAGCAACATACATGCCATAAGTACATCCAAGACGGAGCATCCAAATGCTTTGCAAAGCGAGCTCAAGCTCAACCAACGATCCTGAATCAAAACCAAGCTCTATGTCGAGCCCCAAGTGTCAATACATCACCATATGTGCCCGAAACATAGCCCGAAAAGCATAGGCATAAGTATACATGAGTAAAATGACTTCAGCCCAACTGTGTATAGCAGTGATTTATTGTTCAAAATTGAGAATTTCAACACCAAAATCAGCTCCAAATGGTTGCCAAACAATAGGCATACATTCCCCTAACATCCGGGCATCAAACGGGACCAACTGGGCATCAAATGACAATGCCAAACAAAAGCTGTAGCATCAAATGTCAGTGTAACACTGTCATAAACTACCTGTGGACTGTTATGACAGTCCCAAAACAGTGTTAAATCAGTCCAAATGCTATGCCAACACATCAACAATCAAAACCAAGCATCAAAGCATGTTCATATGCCTGAAATGGAGCCTTTCCAAGTGGCAATGGAGGGGGAGAGCTTTTGTTATGACTATCAATGCTGAAGATACACATGGGAGGGCTGCGTGATTCCAACAACTATAAATGCTGGTCTTGGGGCTGCAAAAAATGGTGGCCAAGCTTCGGAGGGGTCCGGTTAAAGCCAAGGAAGGCCTCAAACAAGCTCCAGCAAGTCTTGTTCAAAGGCAAGTGAGATATGAAGCAAGGGAGCTTCAATGGTGGCTGCCCCAATCTTGTTTACAGCCTGTGAGACCTGAGAACTAAAGTAAACCCTGAAGAAAATGATCAAATACCTCTGATGTAATGCCCTAAAGGTGCCCAACAATACCGGGAAGGTGCTCGAGAAGCCAGGGAGTGACGGGAGCTCGAAGGAGTCAGATATGGCTGCCGAGAAGGAGACCAATGCAAGTAGGGAGTTGATGGGATGCTGAGAATGCCACGAACCATGCTCAAGAGTCGAAAAGCAAAGCTCTGATACCAATTGAAAGGGAGCGACGGGGACTCGAGAGCTATGGCGGGAGAGCAAGAGCAAGAAAGGGAGAGACTAGAAATGGGAACTCCAACAGTCACAATGTGTGACTCGGCCTTCCTTTATTCAAACTTTCACTAAAAGAATAAAGAATAAAGTGATGATGACGGGCACCCGCCACCTGCAGTGTGTAGTGGCGGTGACTGTCAGTGTAGTAATACACGGGCGGCTAGACAGAGGCGCCTTTACCCCCAACAAACCTATCTTTATTGTCAATGACTTGACGCAGGAAGAAGAGACAAGTCTCATTGCTCTCTTGCAAGAGTATATAGATGTATTCGCTTGGTCCTTAGAAGATCTTAAGGGGGTAGATCTGAGTGTAGTGACTCATAACATACCCATGACGCCAGATGCAACATCAGTCAAGCAACGACCATACCCTATGAGTCCAACATATGCTCATGCAGTCAAGGAAGATATTGACAAGATGATGAGAGCGGAATTCATCTATGAAATTGAGCACACATACTGGGTATCACACATAGTCATTGTAATGAAGAAAAACGAAAAGATTAGAGTGTGCATCAATTACAAGAAGGTAAATGCTGCCACTAAGAGGGACAACTACCCATTGCCGTTCACCGAGCACATGCTCAAGAGAGTGGCGGGCAAAGAGGCCTACAGTTTTCTAGACGGCTTCTCTGGATACAATCAGGTGCAAGTGCATCTTGACGATAGGCATAAGATTGCATTCCCCACTGAGTGGGGTGTCTTTGCCTACATAGTCATGCCCTTTGGGTTGACTAACGCTCCAACCACCTTTCAACACCTTATGTGCACTATATTTAAAGACATGCTCAGGAAAGAGTTAGAAGTCTTCATAGGCGACTTGTGTGTTCACTAGACCTAGAGAGAACACTTAGACAAACTCCGAGCAATCTTTGAATGGTGTCACCTATATTGTATCTCTCTGAATCCCTTAAAGTGCTAGTTCTGGGTAAAGCACGGATGTATCCTAGAGCACGTGGTGTCAAGGAACAGCATTGCTGCGGACTTTTTGAAAGTCAGGGTCATTGTTGATCTTCCACCCCCAACCAACTATAAGGGAGCTCAATGCTTCTTAGGACATACAAGGTATTATCGGCAGTTTGTGCTGAATTATGTATTGATTGCTAGACCTCTATACAAACTATTGATTATATTAAAATGGACTAAAGAATGCCAATGCGCCTATGAGGAATTGAAAAAGGCTCTAACCACAGCACCATTTCTACGAGCCCCAAATTGAACCATTACCTTCCACGTGCATATTGATGCTTCGAAATTCATTGTGGGGGAAATGTTGTGCCAACCTGGCAAACACAATCTCGACTGCCTAGTGAGCTTTGCTAGTAGAAAACTCACTAAGACTAAGACGAACTACTTGACGACAGAAAGAGAAGGTTTGGTCATGGTATTTTCCGTGAAGAAATTTTGGCATTATTTATTAGCCATGTCTTTCACTTTCTTTGTGGACAATCAATCCTTGGTATATTTAGTAAACAAACCTTGTGCTACAAGATGCATAGCTTGACAAAAAGACAAGGTTTGGCCATGGTATTTGCTGTGAAGAAATTTCGGCATTATTTATTAGCCAGGCCTTTCACTTTCTTTGTGGACCATCAAGCCTTGCTATATTTAATAAACAAACCTTGTGCTACAGGACAGATAGCTTGATGGCTCCTTTTGCTTTTAGAATTTGAATTCTCCATGGTTGTATGAAAAGGAAAGCAACACTACATGGCCGACCACATGTCACCCATCCCCACGGGAGAAGCCGTTGGAAAAGGCATTGCCGATGAGTTGCCAGACGTGCACTTGTTCAACCTATCTAGTGAGAGAGATTTATTTCGAGTTGACTTGACACCATATTGGGCAGACGACATAGTCCAAGTTCTTGAGCATGGACTACCTAAACGACCAATAGAGAAAGCTTGACTTAGGCGACTTATTCTCAAGATCCAACCCTATCAATTGATAGCATACTAGCTATATAGGCTAGGGCAAGATGAATTTTTGCCTAGATGAGTATGCAAGCATGAGATGCACAATGCGCTCTCAGAGGCACACAGCGAAATCATTGGAGAACACTTTAGCGGAGATACGACAGCCCGCAAGGTACTACAGTCTCAACGTGGTACGCTTTTCATGATGCGGCATGATTCATTAAGCACTGTGTTGAGTGTCAATGGACAAAGGTCCCGATTTGCAAGAATCAAATAGAGTTAACTCCAATAATTGCACAATAATCCTTCGAAAAATGGGGAATTGACTTCATAGGACCCATTAGTCCTATGGCACAATACTCTCAAGCCAAGTACATCATTGTAGCCGCCGCTGACTATCTAAAGAAATGGGCAAAAGCAAGAGCTATGAGAAAGAATGACGCTAGAACGACTACCAAGTTCCTATGGGAGCAGGTAATCTCACGATTTGACTGCCCCATCGAACTGGTTAGCAACCAGAGCACACACTTCATTAGTGAAGTGATTGCACATCTTCTGTCCACCTTTCTAATTATCCATTGAAAATCCTTGCCATACTACCCTCAGGCAAACGGCCAGGTGGAATCCACAAATAAAATTCTAGTAAATGTCCTGACCAAGGTAGTCTCTGCTTCACCCAGTGACTAGGATAACAAGTTGATGGCAGCCTTGTGGGCTTACCACACAGCCTATAAAACGACTGTAGACCAGACGCCTTTTAGGTTGACCTATGGAACTCAAGCAATTCTACCTATAGAGTTCTTCATTCCTAGCCTAAGTTTTGCACTTCATGAATGATGGGAAGGGAAGGAGACATGGATGCAACATCTAGTTGAACTCAAATGCCCAGGGAGCAGACTTCAATGTCTTAACCCATGATCATTGGACTCACATTGGCAAACCACAATTACAACCCACTACTGCCAAAGTAAGCCCATATGGGGGCCGATCATAGACACTCCTAGGGAAGTGCAGGGCCGTAGTTTCTATCGAGTCTGAGAGCATATCAATGATCTTTTATGTGTTGCCAAACACTAAAGATGCAAGCACGGAGCTGCTGATAGGTCGAACCTTTAAAAAGCAAGCTCATTGCAATGTCGATTATGAGTCGCAGAGCGTATCCACCTAGCCATTAGCAATGTCTTCATAGTAGCAGCCTTAAGCAAGGGCTGCACAACTCCTATGAGATCCACTGAGCCACCAGTAGAAAAACCTATAGTCAAGTCTAAGGAGGGCGGTTGTGACTTGTTACAACCCACCAAGCCTCTATGCTAGCAACCCACTAATGCCAAAGCCAATGCCCATGAACCCCAGCTCAAATGGGTACCTAAACATCAGAGCATGCCACCGAGGAGCAATTGGTCATGCCTTCGCAAGGCTAGGAACGCAACTTCAAAACCTAGGAAGCCAAGACAACGTGCGATCAAGCTGTGATGGGTTCCTAAGACCCTATTGCAAGCACAAGGCTATTATGAGGGTAATGCCTGGATATGGATCCCTAAGGCTAAAACTGCCAAAGGCACTGATCAAATACTGCCCTCACGCTTAACCATACCCAGCCATACAATGTGTCAAGGCTTAAAGATGCATAAGCCTCAAGACACCAAGCCCATAGACTCACAACTAATTATGCCTATGAAGATCAACCAAGTCTATCAGCCCAAATCTTAGCCTGCTACTCCCAAACCAATACCACATAACTCTACTAAGACTCAGGAAGCCGCATCCACAAGTAGCAATTCCCCATTAGCAATCCAATCCCATCCCATTGTGCAAGGGACCCAACTGCAATCTTAAGAACAATTGAAACCGCAACTATCTACTACCAAACTCTCTAGTTTTGTTAAACCCCAACCACCTATCGCAGGCCTTAGACCCTCCTATGAGTGGAAATCATTCTTGACACTGGTCCTCGCAGATCTAGCCAAAGACACAGAGGATGACGTGATTGCTTGCCTTAGATGCTTAGATGCCACGTTCATGTTGCTAACTCTGATCTATGACCACTTGGACTTGGACCTATTTTGCAAGAGCCCTTAGCAACTAAAGTTCGTACAATGCCTTGTTCATGGGACACATTCGAATTAGCATCCGTCAAAGCATCCCACTCAGCTGCTGTAGAGTTTCTCAACACATTAAGATATCTAGAGAGCAAGCCATCAAACAGCATCTCATTACATCATATGATAAGCGAGCCACTTCTACTATCATTGACCAAGAAATCGAGGAGTTGAAACAACTTGCTGAAACCAAATCCCCGTTCTTACGGAACTGGTACGCTCTTCAATTACAATGGGAACTCGAAGGATGCCAAATAATGACCAATACTGAGCAGTGATGTGTAATCAAGATACCAGAGTATGACCCAACTTATGTCTCTCCAACCTCCTATAGGGTGTTAACAACTATTTGTGGTCGACCCATGGAAAAGCACATCAAAGGAAACCCTTACCTTGATCACCTCTCCTGACCAAGGAAGAGTTACATCTTGCTAGCCATGTTGATTCTAGTGACTTCCTAACAGATGTCGTTACTGACATCACACGCATAAGTAGTCAACCCTTCAATCTGGACTGCGAAGCTTAGTTGGAGTACAATCAGAGTACAATCCAAACTTCTATGCTTGGCTCATGCGAAGATAAACACTCAACCTATACGTTGAATTCCCTTGGCTCGCTAACCTTCAATCCTAGGAAGGATTCTTCTCAAATCCGGAAGGGGACGGAGTAAGGTGAGTCAAATCAAAACCAATCAAAATCAAGCAAATGCATAAAGACATAAGAAAAAACACACCACCATGAAAACCTCAGTCTACACTTAAACCCAGAAAGGAAAGAATCATGTTAACTTGTGATTGAGAAAAAATGTCACAAAATTCTTGAAATAAAGAGTGAAAAAATCAAAACGAAAGTTTATTTTAGAGCTTAAATGTTTTCATTCAACAAACATGAAGTCTTTCTTTTTAGCAAATAATTGTTTTGAAAGCACTAGTGGGAATCATGGTTCATATGACAAGAACGAAAGATGTCGCATCAAGATCGTGCTCAGCGACTCCCTTTCACAGAGAAGGAGAGGACACAGTACGAAATCAACTTAGAAAATCGTGCTTATAATCAGCTAAAATTCCACAGTATCCACAAACTCGAGGAGGTGGTAGCCAAGGAAGAGGCTACAAGGAGAGTGGTGGAATAGTGTAACCTAGAGAAGTACCTAGAGAAGTTTGCACAGAGCCTGAACACACAAAGTGTGTGTAATTTTTGAGAACGTACAACCCCGATCAAGAATGCGGAATGGTGATTGGGGGAAGAGGGGAGAATGCTAAACAGATGCAAGTGCCATTGAACTAGGCCTTGGTGTAGAAGGCACTAGGGTTTGAACCTAAGGTGGAGAAGAAACATAAGAGAGATGTATATGCTACGCTAAAGATAAAGAGGGAGGATGTTTTGACAAACGACGACATCAGGATACTCCCTAATGCATCGAATCAGTGTGCCTGTGCTGGAGAATGTGGGAGCCCACACCTTGGATGAGGTAGACTGGAACAGCTACGTGCACAAGACTATAAACCAAGCAGCCAAAGCACTAGCCTTGGGACAAGTGGAGAGTCCCCAGCCTCTAAAAGTACCAAGAGAAATAAACCTTCCTCGAAAGACTCTTTCATCAGATATGGAAGTGTGTTGACAGTCATCATCCAAGAGGCTATAAAAGAAGCTCAACAGGGAGAAGAAGGAGAGGATGAGACTCCAGATAGGTTGTTGATCCACCAAGAGAAAGAGCCATTGAGCAACAGGACAAAAACTGAGACAAAGAAGGAGCATCATGAGGCTTAGTTCAGAAAGGAAAAAAGTAAAGAAGACCACTAAAAATACAACTAGGAAGAAGAAACAAGATGAGGATAGGAAAAAGAATATCTAGAGAGAGCCAAAAGTGAATCCCTAGGAGAGACTGAAGAGAGGGAGAAGAAGAAAAAGCAAGAGGCAGAGGAGTTGAAATAGGAAACCAAAAAAGCCAAGAAGGAGTCGAAAAAAGAGGTTGAAGAGAGGAAGAAGAAAGAGAAGGAAGAAGCTGAAAATCTGGCAGAAGAATCAAGGATTGCAAAGGAAGAGAGAGAGAAAAGAGTTGTAGAAAAGGAGGTGGAGTTGAGGAGAAAGGAGGAGGAAGACATGGCCGAAGCAACTCGCCAGTTCCATAGAATAGCCAAGCTGACTCGATGACTTAGGGGCTTTAAGTCCGCCGCCCAGGGATGAGAGACTTGGCTCAAGCACTCATGTACCCGAAGTCATAGCACCTGTGGTCATCAAAGGCAAGGGCAAGGCTCCCATCCATCCCATCCCACCCCCCTTGGTGCCCACTAGCAAAGCAACCACTCTCACTCCAAGCATCCCGGCTAGCACCGATGCAAACAATTTTGTGGCCTAGATGCAGTACTTTATTAATAAGGAACTGGCCTAAGGAAAGAGTATGGAGACTACAGCCACTCGCCAGGAAAGACCAGCCACAAATGCCAAGTCTAGGTAGGATCCGAAATGCCAAAATGTGGAAGCTTCGACCACTCCAATCCCTACTACTATGACGCCACCAGCAAACTTGATGAATATATTGCTGAACTTCTCTCTCAGCTAGAGAAGGCAAAGAAGGAAAGAAAGATAGCGGTGGCCGAGTTGGAAGCAGAAAAGGAGTCAGTGGCAACCTTCTAGCTTGAAAAGACGAGGCAAATAGCTATGCAACAAAAGGAGATCTTTGATCTAAAATAGGAACTAAAGGCCAAAGATGACAAGGAGAAAAGCTAGCGGCAATGGCTTGAAGATGAAAATCAAGAGCTAGTGAAAATGCAGAGAGAATATAAACTTTTAATCATGCAACATGAGAATTTGGCAACAAAAACAGATCGGATTGAATGAGGCATGGAAGACCACAAGGAAAGAAGAAAGGAAGCAAGAAGAGTAGCAACACCACAGAGAGATGGAAACCATGACCAAAAAGTTGAGCCTTGAAAGAAAAGAGCAGGAGAGAATGAGTAGGGAATTGGAAGACCAGGAGCAGAGAGTCATGGACCTGGTACAAAGACAAGGAGAAAGTATATAGGAGATGAAAAAGAGAGCTGAAGAGTAGACAAGCTAAAATGAACGAAGAGTGAAGACCTTGGCGCATCGCCTGGCCCTCGTGCAAAAAGATAAAGTCATTGCAGAAAGGGCTTCAATACTCAACAACGAGCTTTCCTGAATACTCTAATGGGTGCCACTCACATGGAGGAAGGGAAGTCCCTTGAGATGGTAAAGAAGAAGCTGAACATAGCACGCAGAGCTCTGCAAGCAGAGCTACACATGCCACCACAACCCATTGCAGTTGGGTTAAACCTTGATGAACAATGGAAGTACCTATTGTTGGCCAACCTTACCCCCCAAGAGATTGATACACTAGGGTTTGTAGAGGAGGTACAGCAAGAAGATCGCCAAAGGGGTGAAGCTAAACTGCAATTTGACATGGGTAGATTTGAAGAAGAAGTGATCCCACAACCCCCTTCACCCCACTCTAAAGAATAGTAGCAGTCACCAACAGACACATTCGCGGAAAGAAAAACTGCCTTGAGGGAAAAGAGAAAGAAAATGGTCCAAGAAGCCAGACAAAGATTGAGGGCCAAACCTATGGCACAGTTGTCCACACCTCTTCCACCATGCCTAGGTGACATGCCGGCCAGCTTCCATGCAAAACTTGTAGTCTAGGAGAGACAAGAAAAATAGAAACACCCTTTTAACTTTAGCTTCCTCCTCCCCAACGGCCTGCGCAGAGTCATTCCCCTTAAAGTAGTGGAAGAGGTGATCGGCATTGGAAGCTGGCTATGCCAACAATGGCAAGAAGAAAGAGAGAAGAATCCCACTCTCTAGGGCACCGAGGATGTGGAGTATTGGTAAAATAAGGTTTTTGAAGTGCCTTCGTTTGTGCCCGGATACGAGTGCCAGCAATGTGTTCTCCTCGATGACTTTTTGTAATACCCTCCCCTTTGAGAGAAACAACCCCACCTTCATGGCGTATCCTCATAGGGTAGGAGTAGATTTTGACACAAACATCTATGCTTGCTACGACTTCCCCATCATATATAACCCCCATACTGCTACCTTAGCACAAGCCCTCACTTTCACCTCGGACAGCCTAGATGCTACCATGACCTGCTTCATTGCTGACTTCTCCTCATGTCCCGATCCTGCCTTCATTACCACATGCAACTACCTTAGGCTATTAAAAATCTTACTTAAGTAGGATCCCACCTCGGTAGAACATATGGTCTCCCCCCACTCTTTTTTTATCCTAAAGCCATAGATAGCTGCACAATGACCCCCCTAATGATGCGAGCCAGCCTTCTACCTTCATTCTTCCTAACTATTCTTGAGGATATGAGTGACAACCAATTCACCTGCTCTAACCACCCATTCCTCTCCACCACCTCTCTCCATGTCCGCTTGAACCTTAAGGGTTACATGTAGAGCTGGAAATTTTTAAGTCACTCCATTAAATCCCCTTCCCACCACATTCTGATGATAATAACTAGTAATTAGCTACTGCCCGAATCATGTAGCTCAGCAAGAAAAATAAAAAAACAAAAAAACAAAAAAAAGAAGACCAAACACAAAGATAGCAAACAAATAACAATGAAAGAAGCACATAACACGTCCAAACACAAGTCGCGGCACATAGCTCACAGTCACTGCACCTAGGGGTCCTCAAGTTAGGCATGTCCAATAGCCTCGGTTGGCCGGCTCCGTTCCTAACCCCCTAGCCCTTTTCAAATCCCCACTTCATGCTTACGACACCTCAAGGGGCAGAACATACTTAGGGAGGTAACACTCATCTATGGTTAGACTTGTCACCCTAAGCTACATATATTGCACCTCCCTTCGCACGAACGGGGTCCTCAAGTGTGGGACATCGCCCAGGCTTTCCTGTAGTTAGACCCAACTCCCCGTTCCACCAACACGAGCACATAGCACTACCCGTGAGGCAAACACTCCCCTTAGGAAAAGCACTTTCTTCTTTCTCCTTTCAGGTACAACAAGATGCTACAAACCACCAACTTTGGAGGCCCCCATCATCCACTCGACATACCTTAGGTTCTCCATCCAAATCATTACCAAAGCTTCCCAATCAACGAAGTCCACATGTGGCCCTATCATCACCCCACCAGCTACTTGCCCAGAGCCCACCCTTCCACAACAAAGAGCTCGAAGTGCCATGCAACTGGTACACGTCTCAGAGGGCGATAATGGTAACCTCAATTCGAGATGGCAAAAATATGAAGCAAAGAGCAAAAAAATGACAAAAAAAGAGCAAAGGCGCAGAGGCGGCCCCTAAATCTAAGTTGAGGCAAAAAGCGCAATTTTAAATGGAAGGTGCCTCAAAAAACTCTAAAAACTCTTGTAAAAGAGCGCCAGTCTCCCTCCTGTGCCATTTGTAAAAGAATAGATGGGTGTGGGCTTAAGGCACGATGCAAGAAGAGGGAAATAGGAAAAATGACCTTGCCACAACAGTTGGTCATATAAAAAGGGATGGGAACCCATGGGATTTTAGGGCTTGTATATAAAGTTCAAAAAGTGAATGGAAGCTTATTCTTTGGTGTGTGGCTAACAAGAGTCCTCTCTTCTTCTCTTCACCTTGCATGTGTGTGTACTCTTGAGAGAGGGAGTGTGAGAGTGTGAGGAAGTGAGTGTGTGGGAATGAGGGATCAAGAGGGTCAAACTCTTCACCATCTCCTCTTCTCTTCTTGTCTTCTCTTCTCTACTCTTTTCTCGCTCATGTGCAGCTATGGTGGATGGAGCTTGATGGAGGAGGCTTTAGGATGCTTAAGCTAGCATCTAAGATCCTGGAGCTACCGGTGTGTGCGAGGGAGGAGGCAACTCATTTCGGCATCAAGGTAAGCTCACTACACCCGTAAGTTGGAAGGCACGTCGGTTAGGTGAGAGATAGCCATTAGAGCTCACTTGAAATGCTTGAAACAATAAGCAATCTGTGGGTCTTGGCAATTAAGCGTGAGTTCCCCCCTAAAAGTGGATATATTCCTTGCCAAAGATTATGTATTACATGATGTGATTGTGTCTTTGAGCTTGAATTTGTGCCCAATTTGTCTGTAGAACCATTGAAAGACCTCTAATAAACTATTTGCTTTGTATCTTCCACCTTCATGTCTTGTGTGTCTAAAGTATTTTGTTTTTGCTTGATAATGTGATTTTTCCATACCTTGGGTTGACCAAATAGATAGAGATCCATACTTCTTGATAAAATATGGAGCATAGTTGTATTAAATATGCTACATAGTTGACAGATAAAGAAATTCAATTAGAAAACCCTATGTGAGTCAAACAATAAAGAGGCATACATATCCACTTCTTACCATATAGTGAGTGAAGTGTTGATTACCCCAAGCTTCTATCATTGCCTTTTTAAAAAGGTTCAATTGGTTTTTTGAAGTCTATGAGATAATCATCATTCCACTTTGTTTTATCACAATAAAAGAATGCTTTGTCTAGTGTTTCCCAAACATTGTCTTTTCTATTTCGAGCTTGTCCATTATCAGCATGATCCTTAACTACATTATGTAGGCACTTCCATTAATTGTATCTAATAGTTGAGCCACCATTCCTAGATTTTATCTTACCAAGTCTCCCATGAAAGTCTAGGAACCTTCTAGCCTTCACTCCACTAATTGATGGCTTTTTGGGGACACAATTGCCATCCTTAGACTTTTGAAGATCTCGTTCAAGAACAACATTACCACCATGCAAACCAATTGTAGATAAGACTTTTTCAATCTTTGTTATAGCATCTCTTCAAGCTAATAATGGCTTCAGCTTCCATACAAATCCTATATAAAGATGAACAAGCTTTTCAATTATCCTACAAAGTGCATGAAGTGTACAGATATGGGCATTCACTAAAGGAATATCTAGTACTGGCTTAAACTGTGGATCCTTGTTATGCCTAGAGGGAGCTCTATTCCAATTGCTTGAGTTCAACTCTATGGCTGGGGACATGCAATATAGGCAAGGAGATCTAGAGTTGGTTGCTTTTGATACATTGTACATACATTTAAGTGTCTTTAAGTCACCAGCTATGTGCCACTCAATCTTATAGTTCTCAAATCCTTCAACGAATAGCTCTTCTCCTGCTTGTTGTCTCTTAATAACATCAGGTATTTGTGTTCGATGAAAAACCCAACACAATATATCAAAATCCTTTGTATCTACTTTGAATGTTTCTAGCCACCAGATGTTGTGTTTCTATTGAACACTAAATGACATTAAGTGATTGTAACGATCTTATAAAAGTGCTCTAGTCATCAAGATAATAGAGACCCTCTCTAATTTTGTACATTTTAGAATCTCACTTTCATCAAGTTTAACCACAAATATAGCCACTCCTTCTGCCTCTTCTAGTGACAAGTCATAGAATCTAATCATTAAGCATTGTAGGGTAGGCAAGTCAAGGAAAATATTGTTAAATTCATTAAATACAACTTTCTTTTTCTTGCCCTTAAAGCTAGACTTGATATGGAAAGGCTCACCCACAATCTCCATTACCTTGTTATTCACTCTTTATCTAATAGTTCTAATCATAGATGGCCTTGGAAGTATGCAATTATATACTTGTCCTTGCTTCATATTTGACTGTAAAAGCTGAAAAAGTTGTATATAAGCATCTCGATTGATACCAATATTATCTAGTGTCTTCTACACTAACTCAGTATCCAAAGAGAGATCCTTTATAAATGACTCCAAGCATTGTTTCTTTGCCTTTTTAAATTTCTTCTTCTCCAAAATATCTTTTGAAACTACTAAAGGAATAATATGATAATAAAATTGAGATGCTTTCAAGGAATCTATCCAAGTTCCTCTTGGAGTAAGTAATCTCATCGTTTGGTTGTCCCATAGAGTCAGTTAGTGACCAAGGCACACACTTCATCAATGAAGTGATTGCTATCTTGTTATCCACCTTCTTGATAAATCCACATGAAGTCCTCACCATATTATCCTCAAGCTAATTGTCAAGTTGAATCCACGAACAATATCCTCGTGAACATCCTAACAAAAGTAGTCTCTCCTTCATGTAGTGATTGGGACAACAAGCTCATGGCATCTTTATGGGCCTATAGGACGGCCTACAAAATTGCCATAGGACAGAACCCATTCAAATTAACCTAAAAGATTAAAGCAATTCTACTAGTAGAATTCTTTTTTCCAAGCTTGATTATAACATGGAGAAGATGCAAAGGAACCCACCCAATGCCTTCATATGCCCACCCCCATTTGAGGAAAATCCCATGGACATAGTCCTCTTGGAGCATATGCTTCCCTACTTGATCGAGCTAGCGTGCTTCCATGGTTCAGTCCTAGACTTTGTTAAGGATCACCCCTTCCACCCTCTAGCAATGGAGCTCAATTGATATTTGATGCACATGATGAATATGTACTTTTAGAATTATTCTATTGTATTGTTTACAAGTGCAATGAAATGAGGATGAGAGGGAAGAGGAGAAAGAGAGAGGAATGTGCACGTGAAAGAGATTGTGTATAGGCATTCGCTCAATTAAAGTGTTATAAGACGTATAAATAAAGCACATGTGAGATATCTAGGAAAGGGTGGAGTGTAGATACATGCATGCATGTGAATGTGTATGCACACAGTGGATTGAGTAACAATGAGGTAATATTTTTTTCCCAATATTAACTATTCAAACAATGTTAAAAACAATAGACATCGCACGTTATTACAGTAAGTATAACAAGCTATTTGATATCGTATCCTCTTGTAGGAACTGTAAAAATTACACGGTGCAGCAAATAGAATCTGAGAAAGAGATAGAGAGTACACAACAGATAAGAGGAGAATCGGTAAATTCTTTAGCTCCAAACAGCTAATACAAAGATGGCTCTGTCCACCCGTGCGCTTCCACTGTGTGAAGCTTAGATGGTGATCTAGATAGAAGATAGGTGAAGAGCTTCAGGCTAGCTGGAACAACAACTCTGACTGGGTGAAAGATGAATGATGGATGGCTGTGAAGGGGTTTAGCTTTTATAGCCTGCGAAGGCCATTAGGTCGGCCTGACCGACCTACCATATAAGCCTCCACTAGTCGGCCAGGGAATATTCCCTTTACCATCGAGCCGGGGGCACTACCCCCGGACCCCCGCCAGGGGGGCCGCTGGCCCCCCTGGGACCCCCCAGCCAGGGGCCGTTTTTGCGACCCCCAAACCCCAAGATAGGGGCCCCTTTTAACTCCCTTACCCCGCAACTCAATGCAATGTGCCTCGAGTTGCTACCAGCTTAACCACTCCTTCTAACCCAAAGATTAGACCCATAACAGTCACCTTTTTGCCATCCAGTCACATAGACCTCATCTGATATACAAGTCAGGACTCAACCAATGTCCGAGCTCACATTTGGCTTCTCCTCATAATGGGGGCCTTACAACTTTGAGCATCATGGATCATTGGTGGCACCTAATGAGGGTGGGGCATTGATCATATCTAATAGTAACTCCACACAATAATGCTCAATTGAAAGTATGAAATCATGCATGATGTAGTTTTGCTTATGAGTACACAATAAAAATGATATATCAAGATGTAATAGCAAATCATACACATAAAAGTGACAGGTACATGAATGTATATATATGCATGTGGAAGTAACAATGTGATATTCTTTTTGTCTTGATATTAACAACTAAAATTGTCTAAGAAAATGGACCTCATGCAAACCCTTGACTCTTGCAAAATTAAGAGGTTGTGAAGAGAGAGAGAGAGAGAGAGAGAGAGAGAGAGAGAGAGAGATTGTGTGTGTGTGTGTGTGTGTGTGTGTGTGTGTGTGTGTGTGTGTGTGTGTGTGTGTGTGTGTGTGTGTGTGTGTGTGTGTGTGTGTGTGTGTGTGTGCGACACGAGAGAGAGAGAGAGAGAGAGAAAGCAATAAGTTGCTAATTGAGGGAGAGTGTATGTTTGTGTGTGTATAAGAGGGATACACACACACACACACACTGTGTGTGTGTGTGTGTGTGTGTGTGTGTGTGTGTGTGTGTGTGTGTCTTTATGAATGACACAAGGAGAGATAGAGATAGCAAGCAAGAGAGAGGGTGAGTGTAAGAGAGAGAGAGAGAGAGAGAAAGTGAGAAGATATATATATTGCTACATGGGATTGGGAGAGATAGATAAACAGATAGAGAGAGAGAGAGAGGAGAGAGAGAGAGAGAGAGAGAGATGGGGAGGACAAAAATAGATAGAGAATAATTTTGTTGAGATTTAGGCAATCACACCTAGTATAGCCTCTTTGAGGAGCAATCTGGGTAAAGGATATGCAGGCTATCCAGAATCCCATAAGCACAAAGGATGAAAATACTACCTATCATCAAGCTATAAAGCATTATACTGGCCTCTCATTTTCATGCAATATGATGGTACTTTTGTCCTTTCTGTTAAGTGTCTAAGTCATTGTCCAACCAGTTGCACAAATCCCCCACGAGCGCTCAAGCACCAGATGCCCAAGGGCAGGAAAGGTAGCCAGGGATAGGGAAGAGTTCGACGAATTATTTAAAGGCATTTTGGAAATGGTGGTGGCCCGGGACTATACCATCCATGTCCCGATCGACATGTGCCCGCGACCTCACAACAATCCCGCACCAGCACTAGCCCAGTCGCCCAACCAATCGGACTCGCCCCGCCTAGTAGAAATTGGCTAAGCCCTATGATGTACAAGCAGTTTGACAAGTTATTAGGACCTAACTTTTTGTCTTTTGATGGGTGAAAGGAAAACTCCCCACTTGTACAACTTCTTATGTATGTCGCTCATGTATGCCGCATCTTTGACAAACGATCGCATGGGCAGTGCAATTAACATCATAGCATTTCGAAAAGTCATGTTTTAACATAAGTACATCTGTTGAATTACTTAACAAAATCAAGCATGTGCTCTCACGATGTGACAAGTGGATGCAGGATAACACAGGTCTTCGTGCAAACATGTTCAACGCCTGGGTCAGTGCAAAACCATGACCGTGCACTAATCTCAACAAAGTCACGCTGCTGAACGCGAACAATCACCCTCGCGAGTGCCCACATCGCACAAACCCACACGTAGTCATGGGCTACACTCTCTTCTTGGGTCATGCTCTACACTCACGACAAGGGCGCTGCAATCGTATCGACATCGCAACAATGGCTCCCCTAACAACGAGGCTAGGGAAAATTCATCATGGTCCTATCCATTTCCCGAGCCTTCAAGGCTTGACATGTCCCGACCCATTGAAAGGCTCATAGCCCCCACATATTGCAATGGTTGTACTGTGGCAAAAAAAACAAAACAAAACAAAAGAAGAAAAAATAAAAAAGAACCCATGAGCACATCACCGCACGTAGGGGTCCTCAAATTAGGTGCGTCCAGTGACCTTGGTCGGCTGGCTCCGTCTCTAGTCCCCTAGCCCCCTAGCATCACCCACAATAGTTCAGGGCACATCAAGAGCAGGACAGCCCCCTAGGAAGCTTGTCTCACCTCTGGTTAAACATGTCACCCTGAACCATTCCCACAATTCCCTCTCAGATTCTGCCTTAAAACCATGGCAACCAATTGGAGCACGCACTGCACGTATGGCCATGAATAGTACACCATTCTCACCCATAGGTTCAATGCCACCCACCTACGGCTCGAACACTATCCCCATGCCCTATCCTGCTATGTCTACAATCACAATGCATAGGATGGTGCACCCACCTTCATATGTACTTCTTTCCACCATGGACCACTCTACTTCATCCACACAATATTATGAGCCGCCAGGCCGTAGTCTTCTACCTATATAATATCTAAGTATGCGCGGACACTCACATAATATCTGTACGAAAGTCTATACACAGTTTGGGTCCTCAAGTGCAGGACAATACTCCAAGCTTGCTTAGAGTTAGACTTGTCTTCCAAACTCATCCAAATATGTCTTGTGCACGCTAACACAACTAGCACTACCCCTTAGGGAGAGACCACTTGAAAGGTTTTCCAATTGCAGGTATTAAAGACTCCAACGAAAGCGCCGTCAGCTCGACATCAATGCTCAACTCTAAACTCTTGTCCTTCACCCCATCATGCCAATCACCAGAGAATCATCACGCGCAAACTCCACTAGGAGCATCCCATGTACACCAACCCCCATGCCAGCTATGAGTGGACATTCCCAACAAAGAGTCACCCTATCGCCCCCTACAACAATCATATCACCATGCCACTTGGAATAGCTAGTGCCCCACCGACCTTCATCCGCACCAACCTCAGAACTCCCCCAAAGCAAACCACAACTGTCCTTACCACCCACGTCTTTGGTACATGCTACTGCCTACTACCTACGACGGTGAGTGCCATGGGACTGGCACTCGTCTAAGAGGGGGGTAATTTTAACCCCAACATGAAGAAAGCAAAAGGAAATAAAAAAGATGTAGGGCAAAGGTGGAAAAAAGGTAGCTTGGCTGAAGAAGGAAGAGGAGAAAAGGCCAAAAGCGCAAGGGCAACCTTAAAAGTCCAAGGCAGCTGCAAAAGGGGAAAGGTGCACTTTAAAATACAAAGGCGCACCCTGAAACCTTGTAAAAGAGTGCCAGGTAGTGGAAAATCCGAAAAGCTAAAATAAAAGACAAAGACTAATGCCAAGGCAAGAGAAATGGAAGGCAAAGGCGCACCAGGAAAAGTGCAAGACAAAACTTGTGCAAAAGAGCGCAAGCACACCGCGGTTTAACTCAAGGAGTGCCCCGTGCAATTTGTAAATATAGATGGGCGGTGGAAAGGAAGCTAGGAAGATAGAAGGACAATGGGAAAAATGGGCTAGGCTACGGCCGGCCATGTAAAAAAGGGAAAAGGGGATGACCGCCCAAAAGGGATTTAGGGTTTTGTATATAAAGTTGAAAAGTGAATGAGAAGCTCATTCTTGTGTGTGGCAAAAAGTAGCTCTCTTCTTCTTCTTTTTCTTCTTGTTCTTGCTTGCTTGAGCTTGTGCTTGAGAGAGGGAGTGTGAGAGTGTGAGGGAGTGAGTGTGTGAGGGTGAGGGACTGTGGGGTGGAGAAGCTCTCCATCTTCTCCTCTCTTCTTCTCTTCTCTTCTCTTGCTCGTGGTGATGGAGCTTGGAGCGTGGAGCTTGAGGATGGAGCTTGCTTGAAGCTTGCACTTGGATCGTGGAGCTACCGAAGTGTGCGGGAGAGGAGGTAACTCGAACGGCATGGAGGTAAGCTCACTACACCCGTGGATATGGATGGCACATCGGCTATGTGAGAGGTAGCCATTAGTGCTTGCTCGGCTTGGAACGCTTGAAACAATAAGCAGTCCGTGGGTCTTGGTGGTTGAACGAAAGCTCCCACAAATGAATAGACTCTTGACCAACTAAATAGCACTCATAGAATCCAAATTCAATGTAGAGACCACATTAGTAATGCCAAGTTTTGTGACTAAGCAGCCTTAACTAGAGAGTCTCCTTACAAGACTTAGTGTGGCTGTAACATACTTTACCTCTGTAGAGTAGATAGGGCCATGCATTTTGCACCTTGGACATCCAATAAACAATACCTTTAGCAAAGGTGAAGACATAGCCAAAGGTGGATGACCATAATATATGCATATATTTGTAGTGTCCTTAAGGTACCTCATGATACTCTTCATGGTATCCCAATGCCACCTATCAGATGTAGCCATATAACGTGCCACAACTCCCACTGCAAATGCTATGTTAGGACAAGTGGCCATGATGGAATGCATCAAATTGCCCACAATGGATGCATAAGGGATCTTGGCCATCTCAGCCTTTTGCTCATTAGACTGTGGACAATCAGCCTGACTAACCTTCACATGAGAAGGTAAATGACAACCAATGGGCTCAACATCTTGCATATAAAATCACTCAAGGACCTTCAAGATGTACTCCTTCTATGATAAGTAAAGGAGCCCCCTAGAGCGATCGTGTGTGATGTGCATCCCAAGAATATGTGAGGCCTATCCCCTGTTTTTTATCTCAAAGCTCTTCTTACACTAGCTTTTCAAGGCATCTATCTCATCATGAGCTCTCCTAGCAATCAACATGTTATCCACATAGAGTGACAAAATCATATGATTGCCATCACACACCTTCTTCGTGTATAAATACGAATCCATATCACAGTAGGGTGAATGCATAAAAGCATCAAACTTGTGGTACCATTTCCTAGGTACCTGCTTAAGGCCATAAAGGCTCTTTCTCAACTTGCACACTAGGTGTTCCTTGCCTTTTTTCTCAAACCCATTAGGCTATTGCATATTAATCTCATCATGCAAGTTCCCATATAAGACAACCATCTTAACATCCATCTAATAGAGGTCCAAATCTAGCTATGCAACCAAAGCCAATACCAAGTATAGGATATTCATTTTGACTACAAGAGAGAAGACTTCATTGAAGTCAACATCATGCTCCTACTTAAAACCCTTAGCAACCAATTCGGCATTATAGGCTGGCATGGAGCATCCAAGGGTGCTTTTCAACTTGTACACCCACTTGCATGGCAAAGCACGCTTTCCACTAGGCAAAGGAATCAAATCCCACATATGATTTTTCTATATTGAGTCATACTCTAACTACATGTTTATGCCCTATGAATGACTATCACCTTTGCACATGGCCTCATCATAAGTAAGGGACTCACAAGCATATGCCACCATAACATAATCCGTATAGGGTGCAAACCAATCAAGCACACCAATACAATGATAATAAGAATAAAAACACTTATAGTCAAGGGACGAAAGATATTATAAATGGGGAAACATTTTCATTCCCTTTAATGACATGTGCCCAAGGCAATGATGCCATCACGATACATGTAGTATTTTAGCCACTTCCAAAACATGGTTGATAGACCCTGGATACAAGTAATGGATAAAGAGTGCAAGACTTGGCAACTTGTACTAAGACAAGATTCCCACATGTAATCTTCCATGAGGAATCACCAAAAGGGACAATATAACCTGTATCATCCAACTTTCCAATAAGTAGGCCTTTAATCAAAGCTAGAATATGGTGTGCATCATGCAAAGAAAACATATTGCCTGAATGAGAGCGGAATTTTGGTGCCGGCAATTGCTTAAAAATAGCTTAAAAATATGAATATCAAGGGAAAAATATTCAATGCCAAAGGCGGCGGCTCGACCTAGGACGATTTTAAGCACCAAAGTGCTTTAAAGGTGCCCAAGTGACACTTGTTGATTTTTCATAATTTTTCAGATAGTCGTGCAGGTTGACACGAGCTACTGGCCAATGTGGGATGCCAAGCCGGATGCCCAGGATTTTTCAGAGCTCGATTCCGAGTCCGGACGGGGAAATGGCCAAGGAAACGGTCAAGATGCGAAGAGGTGGACATTAGAGTGGCCAAAGTGGGCATGACCCTTGGGAGCCCAAAATTAAAATGTAGCATGAAACTTTGGAGGAGAGAGATGAGAAAAAACGTGGAGGAGGGATGGCGCCATCTGCGCCCGATTTTTGTGCTTAGATCTTGATGATGCAATCTCCAGCCTGCACACAACCTATCCAATAGACATTGGCCCTTGCTTCCCTCTTGAATGCTGACTCTATCACTGCCCTTCACCCATCAAATGATGGTCTCTTTGAAGATCTATGATTTCAGTCTTTCTCTCTCCTCCCTCTCTCTCTTCTAAAGGCAAGTTCATGTGGGAAGAGAAAAGAAGAAGAAAGAATGATGGAGGCTTGTCCGGCATGGATCGGATTGCTCCACGGGTTGGAAATGGTGACTTGTGATCGACATGAGCATGAAGTGCTGCTGATTTTCAGATTTGCAGCCATGGACATGAAACCCGAAACACGCAAATAAGTGGTAATTCAATTTTTTCAAAGGAAATTTGAGATTTCATGGCTTTTGATTGATAAAGTGTTGTTCATGTGGGTTAAAAATTGTTTATGTTGCTGTTTTCCATGAGTACTTGCTGTTCATAATCAAAAAATCAGAAATTATGAGTCCAAGTCTCAATCTTGGAACCTAATTCACTTGTGTGACAGTCTATCTTCTACTCTATGTCTTCATGAGTTCACTCTATGTCTTCAAGCCACCATAGCCATGCTCTAGATATGTTATTTTAACAAATTGGTGGGAGATGGGGGACACACACACACAGAGAGAGAGAGAGAGAGAGAGAGAGGTAATTAAAATGGGACGAGAAACATGGGTGGGAATGGTGGTGGTGAAAGCGGTGGAGGTGGTAGTGACAACGGCAATAGAAGAGGCAGTAGAGATAGTGATGGTGGTGACAGTGGGGGGGAAGTACTTGTGCTTGATATATACCCAAGAGAATAGGGGGAATAAATGGACTATGTGGAACAAGAAATGGAGGTTGGCCAGAAAAGCTCACTCAAATGCTCGCTCAAAAAGCTCACTTCTCACATGCACTCAATATGAATCAATACATGCCTCATATAGATGAAGAGAAGGCTTTCATGAAAGCTTGAAGTGAAGCTCTTTTTTCCTATCAAAGCAAGTGATGATGAAGCTCTTCAAATGCCCACTCTGATACCAATTGAATGGTGGAGCAAAAGTGGAAGTATAAACGAAAGTAAGAAGAGATGTAAGAGCCATAGAGATTCAAGCAAGAAGAGAGAGATCGGTGTGTTCCCGGGAACTCCAACAATCAAAATGTGTGGCTTACCTTCCCTTATTCTATTGCCACTAAAAGAATAAAGAATAACATATCAGTGATCGGCACTCGTCGCTATCTGCAATGTATAGATGTGCGATACAACATACAAGTAAATACAGGTGGCTAGGCACATGTGGCCTTTAACCCCCAACAACTTGACTAAGTGCCTTATCAAGCTAGAGCACCTTGTCATAATCTATATAATTATCCTTAATAGAAAATTATAATTTCTTTTTCTTCTAGAGTAGTTTTTGGATACAAATAGCTAACAATTGCAAACCTTTGCAACCAAAATCTTTGTAATCATTAGGAAAAAAATAAACTCAAAAATGGGCCCTTAAAAATAATATAGTTTAAGATGTGGAGCTTTTGGATTGTCCACCAATAGGAAGGCTAGATGTTGACATCCATGGAGGGTGAATCTTCTCTCTCCAAATCTTGGGTTTTTTATTAAAAAAAGGGTTAGTGGGGGATTTAAAAAAAGGGACAATGAATAGTACACAAAATTTGAGTTTCTCTCACCTCATTGTCGGAGTATTTGAGGTCGAAAGTCTACCACAGGGGTAAGAGACAGTAGGGTGAAGGGAGATTTAAGGAGAGGAGTAGACGAAAGAGAAGGGGTTTAAAGAAACAGGAGATGTAGAAGAAAACTGATAGAGGTGAAGCCTATCAATTTATTTCAGCATCCTATCATACATGGAAGACATTAGCTCATAATCAAAGTTCATAACCAAATACATCCAAATAAGGGAGGTTCAAAGCCCAAGACACACTGAGACAATAGCTCAGCTCATACGCAAATACATAATTTAACCCATGATCATAATCCATGATCCATGCTACTGCCATCCATTGATTGACTGCTATAGGTATTTGCCTCAAAATTACGTGTAACTTCAATCTAATAGTGGTAGAAGCCTTTACAATTAAGACATATATCAAATACTTCTATCAAATTCATGTCAAAGCTAAAGAAGCACTTCAGCCATGTCAATAATAGTGTATTCCACCCCTCAATCAAAGCTCCATAATGCATACAAATCCAATCATAAGCCTCTCTAATGAATGCCCAAGGTAGCCATGTTGTTCAAGGACCATATCCAATACATACATTCACTTGGATCACTTGCAAGCTCTCCCAAATTGAGTGGACTATAGGCTGCCCTATTTACAATAGTTTTGAACAGTACAAAACAACCTATAGACAAAGAAAAATTCACACCTTTGGCTGTCCCAAGTGGTACACTAGATATCGAGAGCAAGAATCAAGCTTTGGGCATCAAGAAAAGCCATGAGAATGAAAATGAAGCAAGAAGAGACCTTGTTGGTCGTGGATTCCATGTTCTTCCCTGTTCAGGACAACACCATAGCTCTCCTCCTCTCTCCAAATGCATACTAGATACACATTTCCTTTTTCCCCCTCCTTCTTGACCGTTCCCCTTGAACTTCAGTTGCATGCTTTAGAGGCTCTTCCTGTGATCCAGCACTCTCCCTGCAGCCCATGCTCGTGATTTGGAATGCAAATCATGCTGATGGCCCTATGCATCACCTACATAACTCTAAGTTGCATAAGGCATACTCAAGCTGCCTAAGTTACTAACAAAGGCATATATCATGTCCCGTACTCAATCCTAGTAGACTTGATGAACTAAGTGGCATCCAAGCAAAATGAACTTAAAGAGTCACTACATTATGTCTTGTAAACAATCCTGAAGCTCCTGAAGACCAAGTATGCAGACCTACATGATCTATTAATAGTATCTCCATTTTTCACACTGTAAACATAAAATCCCATGACATCCATCCCCTCCTAACATGCACATCCTCCGACATGTGCCAAAGTCTTATAGATCTACGATATCATAAGAAGTATCATTTGACATGTTAATGTCTTCGTCTTCTACCTCTTCTTCTTCCATATTTTCATGTTCATGCTTAGTATAGAACTCATGTAACTCATATGCTGAAGTCTCCCTAAGTTTAAAGAGCTTGATACGTTTTCCATCCAACTAGAATCCTTAGAGTTTTCACATCCATCTCATTTAATGCATAAGTAGCATTGTCAAAAACAAACCTTGCCACATATGGGCCAATCCACTGCTTTGCCATCTTTTGACTGGCACTATGCTGATTTTCCAAACAGTTGTCATAAATCAGCACCCAATTCCCTTCTTGTATAGCTTGTGGTTGAAGTATGTGTTGCTTGTCTTCTTGTTCTTGATCCTTGCAGTCTTTAACTTTTTCATGGTTGTCTCAATGTCTCAAGCCTTCTTTCTAACTGTCGAATGCGTAGGACTAGCAACTCTTCTCTATTCAAGCCCTCTTCGCTTTGAAGCACACTCCAAGTAGCAATCTCCTCAATAGGCATGATTGGATGCTATCCATACATTAATTCAAGAGGCATATACCTTGTAATTGCACTATGAGTGGTCCTATCAGCCCACAAAGTAGAGGGTAACATTCTTGGCTACTCCTTCATCCTGTCCTTGCATGACTTTGCTAATGCCTTAATGATAAGCTGATGACCCGTTTCACTTTTGCCATTTGCTTCAAGATTATAGGCTAAAGTTAAAGATAGCTTGACCAATCATGAAAAGAAGTCATGATTCTCATCCGCATCCAATTCTCCTCTATCAGCAACCACTTTACCAACATAACCATACCTACAAAAGATTTCTTCCAATAAGAACCTACAAATTGCTTGAGTAGTCTTTGTACTAAGAGCTTGACCTTCCACTTGATCTGTCAAGTCTTTGTTGAGAAATAGACAAATGATGTATGCTGTAGGATGAGGTGCTATATCCCATAAGCATAGTGAGGAGAGTGGAGAAGTTGGAAAGCTATAAAGACATGTACTTGGTTCACTTTTCAAGTAATGCTATTGTCCTTTCAATCAAGTGTCAGTGTCATTTTCCTTACACACAAGAATGTATTTATGAGTCCAAGTCTCAATCTTGGAACCTTTCATGAGTTTGTACTTTGAGTTCAAGCCTCCATAGCTGCCATGCTCTAGATCTGTTTTTTCAACATGGTATCAGAGCTCAATTGAGCATGGTTTAGCTCTCCTCTACTCTCTATTAATCCCTCTTCAACTCTAGTTAGCTCAGTTCTAGTCCATGACTTCATCTCTCAACTCTACCTTCACTTGCGCTTCCATGTCAGCCATAGCCAGCAGCACCCTGTCATCTTGAAGCTCCTATATCTCACTCCACATACCAAATCTTTGTGAGCTTCCTTCTGGAGAGGTGTTCCCCACCTCACAAAGCTTCCCTATATCACATCAATCCATGAGATTTGGCTATCTGGACCTCAGCATTGTCACTATTGTTAGTTGCTACCATAGCCCCACTTTGAGGCCTGCAAGACTTACCTCACTTTGAGCTCTCATATCTCTCAAAACAAGCAATATTTCAATGTGCTTTCTTCTAGAGGATTGTTCTTCGACTCAAGGAGCTTCTTCCTATCACATTTAAGCTTGACATTGGGCACTCACAAGCTTGGCATTGTTGAAATTCGATGTTGCTGCCATAACTGCGCATGTTTACGATTCGTTGATCTACGCAAATACTGGTGTACCCGATCCTGATGATTTTCATGGGGCTCTTGTAGAGCATGGAGTAAGCTACATTTCCATTTTTTAAAAAAAATCAAAATGATCAACTCTAGCTCTAGATATCTGGAAAACACCAGGCCAAAACCCTAATCCAGGAAGCCATAGCCATCAAGGTCCAAGCTCCTTTTTTTTTCAATTTCTCATTCCCTTCAACTTAGGGCACACACTGCTACTCTTATCTGAGTCTGAACTCAGTTCCCAGCAAGATTAACACTTTAAATCAACAAGCAAGAAGAAGATCAAGCACCGACATTCAATACTAAGCTCAAGAATAGTATCTATTGATACTCAACTAGTGTCAATTGACACTAACCTCCTTGTGACACTTCACAAATCCCCCTTGCTGGTCTTTTCTCAGTTAATTGGAGCTACTCAACATGGCAGAGATTGAGCAAATAGCAAAGCCCAATGGAGAAGGTTTCCATGCCTGGAAGGAGAAGACCATGTACCACCTCATGCGGAAGGATTTGTGGGACCTATTTGAAGATGAGGAAGAAGATACAGATGACAAGGAGGAAGATGCAAAAATTGGGATACTTGCAGTAGCTCCACCAAGAACCAAAGAATGGAAGAAGATGAATAACAAAGCTTTAGGCATCATTGCATGGGGACTATCTAATGATGTCCTGCATCATATCTCTGGCATCAGAGATGCTACAAAGGCTTGGAAAGAGCTTGACAAGATCTCTAGTACTCAAGCAAGGAATTCAAAGGTAAAATTGCTCGTGCAATTTTATAACCTGGATATAAAGGATAGTGCTTCCATGTCCATACGCATTAATAAGTTTAAGAGTTTAAAAACCTAGCTTGCAACTCTTAAAAAGAATATTGATGAAGATGAAGCAATAGCCGTACTGCTTGCAAGTGTAAACAAGGATCCATATGAGAACCTTGTATCCACTCTAAGTAATGTTCCAAGTCTCTCACTCAAAGATATTGAGCACTCACTGCTTGATGAAGAAAGCAAATTTAAAAGTAAAGATGTAAAAGAGACCATCTCAAGGGAAAACCTCTTATACACTAGAGGAGATACTGGACCCAAAGGAAGAGGTCAAGGATTCAACACCGACAATAGAAGTCGGATGACATGCCATTATTGTGGTAAGACTGGCCATGTAGCCAGTGAATGTTTCCACAAGAAAAGAGCCCAACAAGTGCAAAGTGATCATCACCAGAACCAGTTCATGAATGAAGAAAAAGAAGAAGAAGGTGCTTCCACTACCATCAACAACTCTGACAGATTATTTTGAAGAATTTTTATTGTATGTTTTTCCCATAGTGGATCTTTCTGAATTTGACTTTGTAAAAACCCTACCAAAAATGTACAATTTCAAGCCTTAACTTGACTAGGTTTCCATAGAGCTAGTCTCATGGTCCATCTTTGTATACAGGGGGCAAAAGCCAGCAAGGGTAGAGATTCATCATTTGAGGGGGGGTGTTGAGAAATAGACAAATGATGTATGTTGCAGGATGAGGTGTTGTATCCCATAAGCACTGTGAGGAGAGTGGAGAAGTTGGAAAGCTATAAAGACATGTACTTGGTTCACTTTTCAAGTAATGCTATTGTCCTTTCAATCAAGTGTCAGTGTCATTGTCCTTACCACAAGAATGTCTTTATGAGTCCAAGTCTCAATCTTGGAACCTAATTCACTTGTGTGACAATTGGTCTTGTCTAGTCTATGTCTTCATGAGTTTGTACTTTGAGTTCCAACCTTTATGGCTGCCATGCTCTAGATCCGTGTTTTTCAACAGTCTTCTCGTGCAAGCACAAGATATCTCATTTTCCATAAACCTATAGGCATGGTAACCAAATCAACTACCCATTTGTAAGGCATAGAAAATGGAAAGATCATTGCAACCGATCTCTATGCTTTACCATGGAATACATCTAACAGACATAGCATGATTGCACATAATGCTCCACACTAAATGTTATGCCACCAATACTTCTCTGTGATATTGGAAAATGAGCCCCAAACTCTAGCCCATAAGCTTTCATGAAACTCCTGCATCACATGTTATTGTTGAGAAGCTCTATCTCCCACTACACGTACTGGAACTCCTCTCTTTTTCTTTGCATCCTTCCATAAATATCCTTCTTTCAAGAAAAACCCATAAGATTTTCTTGTAATCCTTTTGAATTTAGCTTCAGACCACTCAGCCTTCTTTGTCATGAGGCTGAGATATTGGCCTATTTTCAGCCAATCATCTCCTCATACAACTCTTCCAAAAATTGTGTTCTCACTAAAGCATAAAACTGATGATACTTACTCTCTACTACCCATCTCTTCTCCATGGCTATAAGCTTTTGTCTTACTACTGTAATGATAGTAGCTATTGCATACTCATTCCCTACTATCATAAAGTCATTTTCGGCACCTACCATGTCATCCTCTTCATCTTCAAACCTTGCTCACAAGTACCCGAAACCATCATCCAAGACTTTTGTTTCTAGCCTTGATTCTAAAATTATAGGGCTGCCCCAAAATCACCGGATAACTACATGAATCTTACACAAAAAAATGATATTCATCCTTAATATCTCCAATAGTCATGGGTGCATTCGGACAAGCTACATAAAGATCCCCTAATGAATTATTTATTGCCCGCATTCGCCATCCCTGGATCTACATCAATCGGCCAACCTCCATTCTCATACAAGCTATGTACCATAACATTGATTTCGGAACCATGATCCAAGAGATCTATGCAAGGCATCTCTCTTTCTCCCACTTTAACAATTGTCTTTGTTGTAGCACGATCCCAATGCGTTTGTGAATAATATCTACTTGGAATAAATTGAGCATCTTCTTCTTCATGTACTTGTTGATGGACATCCCCATTATACACAACCTTCTCTCTATGCTTATTACTTCTACCCACATTACCATTTTTAGCCAGCACAAGCTTGCTGTCTACACTCTCATTCAGCTCATTTTCAACATCATTCTATTCCAAAATAGCATTGCATGCATCATCATACTCCCTCTGAATTGTTTCTCTGTGTCTTTGTCAACCTGCATCAAATCTTGCAAAACTTCACCATCAAACTGTCTTTTTTGTTTCAGCATATCAATGATTGCATCATGAAATTCACGCTTCGCAATTCCAAGAACTTCACCAAGTGTGAATTCCACTCTACTGCCAAGTATGCGTTCTTTCAAGACTTTTTTAAGGTTTGTAGTAGTTTCAAGTTCCGATTGTAGCCTGTAACCAAGCTGCTTGCCCCTTTTCTTCCCTTCTTGTTTCTTCTCTTGAGATGCATCCTCCATAATATGTTCAGGTTTGGCTTTTTCAACCACTTTCTGCTACTCCGTTTTACCTTGTGTTATGCGTTTAGAAGGACATGAAGTGGAAGGACCAGTAGTGTCCTCTTCTCTTCTTCTCTTTTCTTCCATAAGAGCTTCTTGATTATGAACTTCAACCAAATAAGCATAGGTTGAAAATGAACCCACTAGTGCACTCCATCATGTTCTCCCTTGTATACTCTGACTTACATCAACCAATTCAGACTTTGTTGTTTTCCCCTTTTTCATGCAATCCAATGCTTACATCCAAAAGCAAGATTTTTCTTCAGTCATGCATCCTTTACTAGCTTCCTCAGCCCTTTCAATTCTCAAGCCATATGTGGCTGCATCTATGGCTACAAATGCTGTCCTTTTGCAGCCATCTCTTCCAACCTCTTTTGCATACACCATTTCCAAAATTTAGCTCTATTGAAAGACCAGTTTCTATTTGCATGTATTTTGCCATCTTTCCAAAAGACTAATCTTCTCACTTACGCTTCACAATAGGCTGTACAATCTTGCTTTTCATGTTGTAGACTGTCACACCAAATGCATCTCCTCTTATATCCTTCTCTATATGGCCTTTAGGTTGTTGCCCGACCCTTCTCTTCTACCTTGATATCCAATTTTTTGACCTTTGCATTGATTTCTATCAAATTCAGCCTCAAATCATGCATGCCCTTTATTAATTCATCCACAGCATCACCTTTAAGGGCCGGACCAACAAGTGTAGCCGGATGTTCTACCATAGCTACAAGCACCTTGGCTACAATTTCAGTCCCCCCTTCTAAGCACTGGCAGGTGTGGTGCATGTACCCCATCTTAATTTCATCCACTCTCTCTTTACCAACATATACACTGCCTCAATTACATTAGCCTAATTTGATTTCAGCCCCATTTCAGAAGAGGCATCTTCTAAATGAGCAGTCCACTTCTCCTGCAAGACAGGATCTACAGCCTTGTGAAACAAATCACTCTCCAATGATTGCTGCTCATTGGCATCCAACTCTACATACCGACTTTCAAATTCACGGAGCAAAGATGTAGCAGCCAACCCTTTATTAGACTTTTCAATCCAATCTGTAAATGTATTTCTAGTTACCAATTCTGCATCTTCCAAGAAAAACTCTTCTCTCAAAGCTTTCTTAAAAGCTGCCCAATCAGCATCTCTTCTCATGTAACTCATTAATCCGATCATGCAATGCATGCATGGCCAAACTAACTCCATGGACACTGTGGTACCCCATGAAACAACATCTTTTCTTCATACAACTGGATGAAGGCTAAAACATTTTGACCCTTGAACTGCTTAAATTCCTGTCCCACTGCCTGCAATGCATTCATAGCTAAGGAATCAATTCTTTCTGCTTCCTGCCGAGTTTGCAACTGCTATTGTAACAACAAACAACTGTTGTTGTTCTTGTTACTCCAACAAAGTAATCATCTATTGTAAAGCATCACCATCACTTGAAACTGTAGAATCCCCCATCTTTACACACTTGTTGCTCTGCCGACTTTCACTTCAAGTTCACCACCACTCTTAGAGCATTTGAGGTCGAAAATCTACCACAGGGGTAAGAGACAATAGGGTGAAGGGGGTTTCAGGGAGAGGAGTAGACAAAAGAGAAGGGGTTTAAAGAAATAGGAGATGTAGAAGAAGATTGATAGAGGTGAAGCTTGTCAATTTATTTCAGCATCCTGTCATACATGGAAGACATCAGCTCATAATCATAGTTCATAACCGAATACATCCAAATAAGGGAGGGTCGAAGCCCAAGACACACTGAGATAATAGCTCAGCTCATACATAAATACATAATTTAACCCATGATCATAATCCATGATCCATGCTACTGCCATCCATTAATTGATTGCTATAGGTATTTGCCTCAAATTTATGTGTAACTTCAATCTAGTAGTGGTAGAAGCCTTTACAATTAAGACATATATCAAATAATTCTGTCAAATTCCTGTCAAAGCTAAAAAATCACTTCATTCGTGTCCATAACAGTGTATTCTAGCCCTCAATCAAACCTCCAAAATGCATACAAATCCAATCATAAGCATCTCTAATGAATGCCCAAGGTAACCATGTTGTTCAAGGACTATATCCAATACATACATTCACTTGGATCAGTTGCAAGCTCTCCCAAATTGAGTGGACTATGGGATGCCTTGTTTATGACAGTTTTGAATAGTCCAAAATAGCCCATAGACCAAGAAAAATTACACCTTTGGCTGTCCCAAGTGGTACACTAGATATCGGGAGCAAGAATCAAGCTTTGGGCATCAAGAAAAGCCATGAGAATGAAAATGAAGCAAATAGGGACCTTGTTGGTCATGGATTCCATGTTCTTCCCTGTTCAGGACAACACCATAGCTCTCCTCCTCTCTCCAAATGCATACCAGATACACATTTCCTTTTTCCCCCTCCTTCTTGACCGTTCCCCTTGAACTTTAGTTGCATGCTTTGGAGGCTCCTCCTGTGGTCCAGCACTCTCCTTGTAGCCCATGCCCGTGATTTGCAATGCAAATCATACTAATGGCCATGTGCATCACCTACATGACTCTAAGTTGCATAAGGCATACTCAAGTTGCCTAAGTCACAAACAAAGGCATATATCATGTCTCGTGCTCAATCCTAGTAGACTTGATGAACTAAGTGACATCCAAGCAAAATGAACTTAAATAGTCATTGCATTATGTCCTGTAACATGTCCTGAAGCTCCTGAAGACCAAGTGTGCAGACCTACATGATCCACAATATCTCCATTTTTCACACTGTAAACATAAAATCCCATGACATCATATTTTTCTCCCCTTCTTTGGAGAATTTTCAATTTTGGTGTTTATTTCCCTCTCACGAAATCAGTTTGACCCAAAAGTTGAGTAGCATACCATTTTCCCTCTCTACTCTATACTTGTCAATTTTCGTCTCCATTGAAGCTCCCTTGTGAGAGTAATTAGGGTTTGAGCATTCTACTTATATCTGCACTTTTTTCTTTGTGTAGTTCCAAATTTTGGGCAAAACACACATGCCCATCTCTCTTTGCATTTTCTCTTATTTGCTATTTTTTCAATAGGGTTTGATGTCATTTCTTACTATTATTGTTGTTTTATTGCAAATGTTGTTTTGGGCAGGAGGCATAGGTGCTCATCTCTCTCTCTCTCTCTCTCTCTCTCTCTCTCTCTCTCTCTCTCTCTCTCTCTCTCTCTCTCTCTCTCTCTCTCTCTCTCTCTCTCTCTCTTCCCTCCCCCCTCTCTCTATATGTTGTTTCTCTTTTATGTTGTGTTTTCAATAGAATTTGATGTTGGTTCTAATTGTTGTTTTCTTGCAAAGTTTATTTGGAGCAAGAGTAAAAGGTCTCTCTCTCTCTCTCTCTCTCTCTCTCTCTCTCTCTCTCTCTCTCTCTCTCTCTCTCTCTCTCTCTCTCTCTCTCTCTCTCTCTCTCTCTCTCTCTCTCTCTCTCTCTCTCTCTCTCTCTCTCTCTCTCTCTCTCTCTCTCTCTTCCCTCCCCCCTCTCTCTATATGTTGTTTCTCTTTTATGTTGTGTTTTCAATAGAATTTGATGTTGGTTCTAATTGTTGTTTTCTTGCAAAGTTTATTTGGAGCAAGAGTAAAAGGTGTTTCTCTCTCTCTCTCTCTCTCTCTCTCTCTCTCTCTCTCTCTCTCTCTCTCTCTCTCTCTCTCTCTCTCTCTCTCTCTCTCTCTCTCTCTCTCTCTCTCTCTCTCTCGTCTTTTTTTTGCTACTATATTTTCAATACAACATGATGTTAGTTCTAACCCTTGTTGTTGTTTTATTGCAGAGATCATTTTGGGTGGCATTGCATAAGTGCTCATCTCTCTCTCCCTCTCTCTTTCTCTCTCTATGTTTCCTCTTTTCTACTGTTCTTTCAATATACCTTCATGTAAATACTAACTCTTACTATTGTCTTTTGCAGATATTAATTTGGGCAAGATTGGATAAGTGCTCATTTCTTTCTATCTCCTGTATACTCACACACTCTCTCTTTTTTCATCTCTGTGTTTTTCCTTTTCTACTATCCTTACAATAGGGTTTGATGCTAGTTCTAACTTAAGGATCAATTATTTTTGCAACACTTAACACAAGGTAGAGCAGAGTTTCTGTAGCTTAATTTATGGGTAAATCTGCCATATTTTGTGGTGCCAAAATTTATTCATTTGATTAGTGACTTTTATTTTTTATGGGATTGATGTTTTCTTTTGTCCATCATTTGCAATGGGATTTGATCAACAACAACGATTCAATCTTATCTTTAGCATATCAACTTATAGGTAAATTTGCCATATTTTGTATTACCTCTATTCATGTAGCTATCTAGATTTTTTTTTTATAAAGGGATTCATGCATGTACTTTTGTTAAAAGGGATTCATGTATGTATTTTTTTGTACATGCAGGTATTGGACAAGGATTAGGTGAAGCACATAATTCTCGATCAACTATTTTGTTGTGATGAGTGATTCCTTTTTGCTGGATTATATGGATCTGTTGGAAGTTGATGGTTCAAAAATCCTATGTTTTATTGGTCCTGTGTGTCCCTTCGGATCTCCATGCCAATTCACAATGATCCATACAACTCTTGTATCATATCATCCATATAACGCACAATGTGTTGAGTCATAGAATATCTCAGGTGTCAATCCAATGTGCCTATTAAGATTTGCATACCATGTGGCTACTATCCTTGTAGCAACTACTCTATAATACCCACATTTCATACAAGGTATTGAGTCAAAATAGACTCCTATTCATTATAATGAAATTTATTTTGGCAAAATTCTCTAAGTATTCTTGTGCTATTCTTTCCATTATATTTTATGTAAATGGTATGATTAAAGTGATGCCTTGAAATTGAATCTATACTTTGTGTCGATGTACATATCCACATGCATTTTGATATCTATGTTCTGTCTGTTTACAAAAGTGTAAACATCTCTTAATGCCATGTTGATTTGTATGGCATATTGGTGACTACTAGACAGACTTAAAATGCTTATTATTTAGGGGTTAATACATACTTCTTTACATCTAATGCCTAGGTTATAATGCTTGAGAGAAGAACAAGCATCCTCTCGATAGAAGTATGTAATAAAAAAGATGAAGAAGGAAATTGAATCACTGATATGTATTATTGCTCGTCTTGGGTACATATGTGTCCAAGTATGAAGGGAGCTTTCAAGGTGAAAACATCTGCAATTGCAGATGTATCAAAGCACTAGAAGGGTAAAATTTTAGCTCTCAGACAAGGAGTGTTGATTCAAACCTTGTAGCAGAGGCATTGGTACAACATGTATTCATGCAAAAATAAATGCATATTGCACCCATTGTGCCCTTTTAATGAAACATTGCAAACAGTAAGCATTTGCAACTTATTGAGAATGAGAAATTTCATGATATATATGTAACTACTTATCTCGTATTTACAAAAGTATACCCTTCGAATTGTTGTGAGTGGCAAAATTTCAAGAGTTTCACAGGTTCTTTTATGTGTTACCATTTGAAATTGGTAGATTGCTCTTTGAGGGGCATATAGCTAAGTAGCTCGCAGAGGACCTTGTTTTTTTTCTATGATTCCAAGTACATATTGCCCTAGGGGAGGTCAAGAATATGGAACCCTTGAGTCTATGTACATATCAAATCTCAATAGCATAGAATGGCCATTGTGTAGTAACGACATTTTGCACATGTAGCACAAAAATTTCAGCAAACATATTAAACTCTATGAAGCCAAGCACTGGCTCAAAGAATGTACATTTAAGTTTGTTCATACCAATTTCAATTTTTGCACATATGTTCTAGAAATGTAAGAGTTTAAGATGTACAAAAAGCACATACATCATAAAAAGTGCATCGAAGGACTATGTAACAAGGATTCTAGGCAAAACTTGGACATCAAAAATGACTCACAGTCCTAACACAGTGGAGTGTCAAGTCACAACAAGGGACATGGCTTTCAGGTATAATTTTTCTCCCTTAGTTGACTTTTATCTTACTTTGGGATGGATCATCTAGCTTTCCTTTCCAATTACATGTACTTTGTCACACAACAGACTTTATGTCTAGTATTCAAGTATCGTAGATGGAGGATGCTCAAGGGTGAATGGTTGTGCCTTGATCAAGATATGCATAAAAGTGCAGCTATGATGTTACTGTCATTTGTGAGAGCTGCGATCCCCAAGTGTCGCAAATGGAGGATGATTGGCCCTTGAGTATAATGCGCCAGGAAATTACAATGTTAATACAAAGAATCCACCTGCTAGCTTCTATTTTAAACAATATGGTAGGAAAATTTGAAGCCGAGCTGAGGGTACTATTATCAGTGGAAAGTGTATAGCTCCACATATTTTAGAAATTGTAAAGTCTCCCTAAAAATCCCAACACCACAAGTTGTAATATCCAACACTTGTAAATTTCTAATTTTTTTTGCCAATGGAATATTGTCACTTACAAATTTGTAATATTTAAAAATTATTATATTTATGCAAAATCATACACTTTCTATACACTTTTCACATCGACACATTTACATATGCATGTGAACTTTACAAATATGTTAAGTAAAGCCATAACTAAATATTGTATGCAAACAGTCCTTAATGGTTTAAAACTTAAGGTTCTTAAGGTACAATTAGTTTAGTTCATGTTTCATTGTTTCATTTCACACTTTCTCTCTTCATCTCTTTACATCCACCACATCCCTCCTACCTGCTACAATGGATGCTCGCGCATACTTTTACGAGTGGATCCACGAGACTATCTTTGCCAGTCAGAGCAACGAGATATTTCTAGGAACTTCAACCTTGAAAGCATGCTCTCATCACTGGATCCCCCCCTTCCGGTTTTGGAAGACTTTGTCAGCACCATTGCTACCTGCACATACTCCATCGAGGGATCCAACACAACTTGGGTGGCTTTGGAATAGCTCATGGTATTTCAAGCAGGGAAGAATCACCAAAAAGTGGTGAATATGTGTTTGGAACACGTGGATCCTTCGCACAGAGTATGCATTATTCCCATGGGCAATGCACCAAGTACAACACCTTTGGATCTTGTGGAGTGTGATTGTGCATTGGCAATTTACCTCCTTGCATTGTATATATCCCTAGAGGAGGAGAGCAATGAAGATACAACTCCACAGGTTGTTGCTATCATGTACACGAGATAAGAGCTGATTAAAGAGCTCATAAATGTTGAAAAGGAACATCGGGTGGTGGCAGAGCAAGGGTTGTCTTTCATGGTACCATCTTCTTCAAAACAGCCACAAGTCAACCCGCCTCCTTAATGTCCATTGGAGTAGATGGCATGCAATACTCGCTTCTGTCAAATGTGCTATAATACTTGGAAATGAAGGAAGAAGAGTTGCTTTCCGTCCTAATCAAGGATTCCATGGAAGACCTGATCGATTATGATTAGATGGATATGCATCTGACGATGGCGGAGATTGGAAGATATGATGGCACAAGCTTAGATATAGTGTGCCATCATAGCAGCACACAAGAGTAGATTACCTCGGTTTTTGAAGAAGATTACCTTGTTCCGGATGCTCAATTTGAAGTACTACAACATGATCTGTTCAAACCAAGGCCCTAGCTTCCTATCAAGGAGTTTGTAGATCCAGACGAGGAAATGAAGATACAATATGATCCAGACAAGGTGATATTTCTAGCTACCATATATTTTTATGCAACAAAACTTGATCGTAGGGTGCATCGGGTCCCCTAGAGTCCACCGGTGAAATCTTGGCCAAAAATGATGCCTCGAGCTGCCCTGTCCAAAGTCTGTCATCTAGGGCTAAAAGTGGCATCAAATGCCAGACTTTGAATAGGGTATCTCCAGGCATTATTTTTGTAGTAAGAAAGTGGCCCGAGATGCCAGACTTTAGGGCAGCTTCAAGCATCATTTTTTGCCAAGATTTCACTCGTGGACTCTGGGGACCCGATGCACCCCATGGTCAAGTTTCGTCGCTTTCTAATAATTCTAGGTTAGTTGCTAATTATATTGTTTGATTTGACTTTGTCGTTCAGGATATATTGTATATAGATGAGTTTGCATCGAGGTAAGGAGGAGCTCGGCATCATGCGAATCGACGAAAGGATTCAGCTCCTCTGAATGAGTACATTGGGCAACCTTGTGGTAGACTTGGTGGTCTTCCATAAGAATTGCTCACCACAAGGGTAGAAAAAAATCATGGAAATTTAGGTTTTTGACCAAGTTTGGACCTTTTCGAGCGATACCTGTGACATCTACCTTGGAGAAGGTGGTGCTAGTCACGCAGTCAAATCTTCTTTACTTGTTTGACCAATCTAGAGTTTCATCCTCTACTAGTTGTATCATATAATATAGAACTAGGTTGTTATTTAAGTAAATCATACTATAATCACATAGTCTAACTTTGCTTTTATCAAAAGTAGCTTATTTCAACTATTAGATCACTTGTCCTTGTAAGCATTTACTTTCATAAAGGGAAGTTTAACTTTATAAGAGGTGCTTGAGAGGCATGCATCGTAACTACAAAGTTGTTGGATGCTCCTAACCCAATGCACTTTTCTTGATTTTGAAATCTCATTGCCTCACTTTGTCTCCTTTTCTATCCCTTGAAGCATCTTCTAGTGCATATAATCTTGGTTTAGGGAAAGAGTGATTCTTGAGGAGTAGAGGGGTGATGGATTTGGGTAAGAGCAAGTGGCAAGAAAGGAAGATCAACTAGGGGAAAATGGGATAATGCCAATGTCATCCCTCTTTTAACTTGCTCTCTCTCTCTCTCTCTCAACCTTCTCTACGCTTCCTTTCACGATACTTTCTATCTCTCCTCTCTTTATATCCTTCTCTCTCTCTCTCTCTCTCTCTCTCTCTCTCTCTCTCTCTCTCTCTCTCTCTCTCTCTCTCTCTCTCTCTCTCTCTCTCTCTCTCTCTCTCTCTCTCTCTCTCTCTCTCCACCACCACCAATAGTATCCCATCCTGAAGGAAGAAGCCTGAGTGTAAGCACAAGCAAGCAAAGCAAGAGAGATGCGAGCTATGGAAGATGGAGCAAGAGAACAAGAGAGACAGACACAAGATATGGAAACTCCAATACTCACAATGTGTGACCGATCTTTCCTTATTTAATATTCACTGAAAGAATACAGAATGAAGTGATAGTGATGGGTGCATGCCACTTCTAGTGTACAAGTGTGTGATCATGGTGTGTGAATTAAACACAAGGTGGCATAGGCATAGGTGCCATTACCCCCAAAAAGCTCCCACTTAAAGGCAAATCTACCTCTAGTAAAGAGAGAATAAGAAAAAAATGATAAAGTACAATGGGATGAGGAATAGACATTATCTCATCTTATGCCCATCATCTTCTTGTTGAGGAAGGAAAAACATTACATTGAGAGAATTTTAGTGAGCATATTTGCAAGATTCTTATCAATCGAGATCTTGACAAGCTCAGCAAACTTGCCCTCCATCACCTCCCTGATGAAGTGATAGTGGACCTCAATGTGCTTTGTTTTCACATGAAAGACCACGGCCAACTAAATAGCACTCATAGAATTCGAACTAAAAAGTACTCATATAACCCAAATGCAGTGTAGGAGTAACACTAATACCAAGGTTTAGTAGACGGCCTAACCATATGGTCTCCTTACAAGTCTCAGTAGTTGCAATATACTCGATCTTAGTAATAGATAAGGCCATGCATTTCTACACCTTGTACATATAAGAAATAGCTATAACAGCACCTTTAGCAAAAGTAAAGATATACCTAAAGGTGGACTTCCTACTATCTGCATGTCTTGTATAGTCAGAGTCAGTGAACCCACAACTGTAGTATCCTGGCCACCATAGCAAATGCTCATATTTGCAATGCCTTTTAGGTACCTCATGATATCCTTCACAACATCCCAATGTCATCGGCCAAGTGTACCCATATAGTCTGCCATAACTCCCACTGCAAATGCTATGTCAAGGTGAGTGGCTATTCTGGCATACATCAAACTATCCACTATGGATGTATAAGGGATCTTGTCCATCTAAGCCTTCTACTCATATATTTTGGGATAATTGGATTGACAAAATCTTCACATGGGAAGGTAAAGGATAGCCAATAGGCTTAACATCCTACATATGAAATCACTCATGCACATTTTATATGTATGCCTACTGTGATAGGTAAAGAAGCCCCTTGGAGCAATCACACATGATGCCTATACCAAGAATATATAAGGCCTACCCCATGTCTTTCATCTCAATGCTTTTCTTGAGCCGAGTCTTCAAGGCATCCAACTCATCATGATCTCTCCCAACAATCAACATATCATTGACATAATGTACCAAGATAATAAGGCTATCATCATGAGCCTTCTTCGTGTAAAGGTAAATCCATATCACTAAAAGTATAGCCCTGTGAATGCATGAATAATCAAACTATACCATTCCTTGGGTGCCTATTTAAGGCCATAAAGGCTCTTTCTCAACTTACACACTAGATGTTCCCTGCCCTTTCCAATAAAGCCCTTAGACTACTACGTATAGATATCCTCATGCAAGCTCCCATGCAGAAAAACTATTTTTGCATCCATTTGATAAAGATCCATATCTAAATATACAACCAAGGGAAAAGCAAATCATAGGGTAGCCATCTTGACTATAAAAGAAAGACTTCATCAAAGTCAACACCATGCTTTTGCTTAAAATCCTTAGTAATCAATCTAGCCTTATATGTTGGTTTGGGGCATCTAGGGGTACTCTTCAACTTATACACCCACTTGCATAACAGTGCATGTTTTCCACTAGGCAAAGGAACCAAATCTCATGTATGGTTTTTCTACAATGAAACAAACTTAAACTACATGGTCCTTTCCTAAGTGTTACTATCACCTTTATGCATAGTCTCCAAGAGGATCACCAAAATCTGTCACTATAACATTCTCCATGGGGGGTACAAACCAATCATGATGACATCTATCTCTAATAGACCATCTCAAAATAGGATATGGGGCATGAACATCTTGTCTAACATCATGGTCATAGGCCATTGGAGCATTAGCTAGCAGGTTATCTAGTTGGTTGTACAATAACAAAAGAGTCCTCCTAAAAGATCACCCTACGTATCTCAACTATTTTCTCAAGCTACTTATGCATTTCTCCTCATGAAAAACTACATCATGGCTGCAAATGACCTTTTAAGCTTGCGGACCCCATAGGAAATAGCCCATCTCACTTGTACTCCCATAACCATGAAAGATGCATTTCACTCACTAAGGATCCACCTTATTGTGTTTGTCCTTGGGTACATGGCAAAAAGCTGCATATCCAAATACTCTAAGATGCACATACAAGGGAAGTTTTCCAAACCATACCTTCTTTGTAACATAACAACCAATAGCAATGCATAGGGATTTGTTTATCGAATGTATTGTAGTAGTAATTGCCTCAACCCAAAAGTGCTACGATAAGCTTTGTCTAACTAAGTATACTGTAGACTTTTTCCTAAATGGTTCTATTCACATGCTCAGCAACACCATTTTGTGGTGGGGTATAGGGGGCAGTCAATTAATGCTTAATACCTCTCTTATGACAAAATTGGTCAAATGCTTTATAAATATAGTTAACCCAATTGTCAAACCTTAGGCATTTTAGCCTATATCCAAATTGGTTCTCAATAAGAGCAAGCCAATGGTAAAAGCTAGATAAACATCTGATTTTTACTTAATAGGATATGCCCAAACCTTATGCAAATAATCATTAATGAATGTAACAAAGTACTTTATGCCACCCAATGACTGATAGGGCATGGAACCACATACATCAGAATGCACAAGTGCTAGACACTTATCCATGTGTGTAATGCCAGACTTCTTATGAGAACTACTGTAGGGGAGCTACGAAGCTCTACCCCAAGACCTACGGACCGCTTATTGATCAAGTGTTTCAAGGCGAACGGCCATGGCTACCTCTCACATAGCTGATGCGCAATACCTACCTTGCAGATTTAGTGAGCTTACCTTGATGTACGATTGAGTCCCCTCCTCTCTTTCACACTCTAGTAGCTCCATGATCCTTGTGGAAAGTTCAAGCAACCTCGAGCCCCCAACGTCAAGCTCCATCCCCCATAGTCGTGCGAGACAAGAGAAGAGGAGAAGGGAAGGAACAATGAAGGGAGAAGATGGGGAGCTTCTTCTCCATGATCCCTCACTCTCACACACTCACTCCCTCACTCCCTTACACTCCCTCAATCCCTCACTCAAGTACAAGCATGAAGATAAGAAGCAAGAGAGGAAGAAGAAGAAGCTTTAGCCACACCCAAGAATGAGCTTCTCATTCACTTTTGAACTTTATATACGTGCTCTACCTTTTGGGTGGTCATCCACACTTTTTTACATGTCCGACCATTAGCCTAAGCCCTCTTCTCCTATTTCCCACCGTTCCAACTCATCCCATTCCCACTAATGCATACAATTTGCACAGGAGTGAGCCCGATGCTCTTTTTACAAACATTCGAGAGCGCCTTCATATCTAGTGGCCCGCTTTTACTCTTTTCTTTTCTTTTTCAAGGCAATACCATCATTTAAATCATTTAAATTTCCAAGCTTCCATTTTTTCCGCACTTCTACTCCATTTTCTGTTCCTCTGTGCTGTGGTAAACATTACTCCCTCCTAGCAAAGTGCCAGTCCCATGGCACTGGGGTGGGGAGCAGCAACAATGCTGGGAGTGGTGCTAAGTGGAATTGATGGCAGATGACCATGATCTAGAAGGTGCTGCTGGGAAAGAGACATGATGGGGTGTTGATTCCTGATGATTTGGAGAGGTTCCGGCTGGCTTTAATCTTCAGGAAGGTGCTCGGTCTTTGTTACCCCGTTGGAATTTGGCATTGGCGATGACTGTCACAATCGGGGCTCTGTAACCGTGGAAAAACACGAGGTTCCAAGGTCTATGCCAATGGTAGGCCCCGACTGAGTTAAAACAGCCTGCAAGAGAAGGATGTGCTCTCCCTAAGGGGCGTGTCTGTCTCCTGGTGAGTGTAAGTGCATGTGCAGTGGAACTGGGAGATGAGTCTAACCTTGGGCAAGCCCTTGGTAATGTCTCACACTTGAGGACCCAGTTTGTGCATTGTTGGAGGTGTAGTGCAGAGCTTAGAGTGACAAGTCTGGAAGTCCTGCCCTTGATGTGCCCTAAGCGTGAAGTGGGGAGAGGGGCTAGGGGTGAACCCTAGGTGCGGTGAGCATTTTTTTATTTTTATTTTTATTTTTTTATTTTTGGAGACAGTATACATAGAAGGCGTTTGGCTAGTGCCAATCACCATCAGCCGAAGCGCGGGGTGGTGCAGGCATTGGGATAGAAAGGCACGACTTTGGAGGTATTCTTTAATAGTAGCTCGGGCCTTCAGAGGTGTGGATGACAAAAAGGGATGGTTACACCTTGTGAAGCGGGTGTCATTCATGTTTTCTATGAGTTCTAAGCAAAAGGAGGGAAGGAGGGTTGCCCTCATCATTAATTTAGTCATAGCTCTACTATCGATTCCTAGATTGATGTCAAAAAAGAGGGGGGGAAGGTGAGCTTCCTCAACGGTAGGCTTTTGTATTAATAGGAATTTGATCAACCTAAGATAATTGCAGGTGGTTAGGAAGGCAGGATCCGGGCAGGAGGAGAAGTCCGCGAGGAAATGGGTGATGGATGGAAGGATATCCTCAAGTCTAAAAACTAAGCATTCCTCAGGAGTTCGAGCATTTACATTATATATTTTAGGAAAATCAAAATCCCCATGAATAGTGTGATTATAGTCCACTCCATGCCGGTGGGGGTAGGGCATGTAGGTGGGCTCATTTCGTTCCTCGGGGAGTGAGCTGTAGAAGGCGGTCCAGGCGTCAAAATTGGTGTCCCAAATCCTCCTCTGCCACTTCAGTTGCACCTCGTAGCCTTGGACGGATTTGGGAATCCGGTTCACCTTGTACTACCAGTAATCTGCTAGCTCTTGCCTCCACCTGGTTATAATTAGGCTCCTTTCTTCACCCATCTGTTTGCCAGGTCATTGGCTAGATCCTTGATTTTGGATAGGATACTGAGCGGCAATGCCCAGTCCAGTGAGCGTGGGTAGGAAAATGATAACTCAAAAGGCCTCATCTGGAACTCCCGGTCACGCCAGATGACCAATTCCTGAGGCCAATCGATGGGGTTGGGGTCCCTTCGTAGTCGTACTGGCTCGTCAGAGAATTGTCTAGGTAGTGACCGGGCTCTGCGTTGTGCGTCCTCTGCCAGCTCCTCCCTCTATCTTGTGGCTGCCATGATGTGCTCCAGCATGTGGGCATCTTTAGGCTCGTCGTCTAGTGGGAGATCTGGTAGAGGGGGACTGGGCGCTTTTTGTTGTTCCTCGTCGACCTCTTGGTCCGAATCCAGGCCCTCCTCGGTATCTTGTTCGGCCACATCTGGGATCATTTGCGGTGGTGGTGCAGGCGGCTCCTGTTCTTCGAACCCCAGTTCCTTGAACTCAACAATGGAGAGGCCGACAATGCGTAGGTAGTGGAATTGCTGCTCCTTGGTGAGTCCCGTGCTGGTGGGGAGCTCCCATTCCTAAAGGCCGTACCTTAGCGCCCGGGTAGTCAATTCCAGTTTCCTTCTCACCCTTTCCGCTGAATCATTGCCCTGTGCTTGGGTGACATGTAGCACGGTGCTGAGAAAGGCTTGCCTTTGTGCATGGCTGCATACATCAGCTGCTTCAGCTCTGGATTCGGCAAGCACTCTCTCGCACTCTGCCACCGCGAAGCGCTCCGTTAATTGCTTGATTCTTTCAAAGTTGTTTGCTCCCCAAGAGTTGGCCCTTTCATCCATCTTCCTTCTTTCTTCTTCCATCGCACTTGCTAGTGTGGTCACCACCTGTTGTTCATTTGTTAAAGCCCAGAGTTGGTGCCACTCCTTGGACTTTCGAGCCAGCTGTTCTTCTGTGATTTCCTTCGCTTGAGTTGCAATACTAAATCTGTGTTATGCCTCATCAATTCGTTCTGATATTTCATGTGCTAGCTGCTCGTGGCTCTGGATCTCTGCAAGGTGCAGTCTTCGTTGCATGAAGGCCATGGCCATGAGGACCTCTATGTCTTCTTTGGCAACTTCCCATCTCAAAAACTCGACTTCTAGCTACCCATGAACTCATATGTGAGAAAGCATGATGCAAAGCTAGTTTGACAAGCATGTCAAGTAGCGTGACTTTAAACAGGGAGGCTTAGTGCTCTTGTACTCCGTTAAGGGGCATAAACAGAAAATGAAGTTTAAAGGTCTAGGTCCTTTCAAGGTTCGTTCCATCAATCAAAGTGGTAATATCGAACTCGAGACTCTGGAAGGCGACGACATAGGCTTCTTCAATGTGGCAATCGCATCAAGAAGTACTACCCTCCCATGCATCCTCTACATGAACCACCAATGTTAGAACCCCTTGTCAAGGTACAAGTAGTCACAATCATGGAGATTGATGATGAAAATGAGGAAGCCGTACAACTTGCTTACCTCTACATCACGGTCACCGCCAAGCAGACATGCACTTTCAATGCCTTGATCCCTCCTCTTGTTGTTCTTGTGCTTCTGTTGCAAGGGTTGTGGGCCGGTCCCAAGATAGGAACTCTATCTCTCTCTCTAGCCTATTTTGTTTCTCGAACTCATACTAAAGCTTTGCCATGGCATCCCCCTACCACTCGCTTGGATCACCTTCTTGAGTTGCCAATAGTCCATACACCTCTAGTCTAGCCGTTCTCTACTCTAGGTCAGCATATTGCTGTATTAGCAACTTTAAGCTTCGTTGCTCCGCCACCACGTTTTGTTCTTCGTTCTCTAGTCTCTGTCTTAGGCGGTTTTTGTTGTCCTGGGCCTCCTTCTTTTTTGCCTCCAGCTGATCTTGTAACGCCTTGACCTCCCTTTGCCGATTAGCCTCTTGCTTTGAAACTTCGAGCTTTAGGGCTGCCAAGGTTTCCCTTTCCTATTCCAGCTCTAGCAGGGCCACCTTCTTTTCCTCCTTTGCTTCCTCCAGCTGCACTAGGAGCTTGGCCACGTAGGCATCGTAGTCTGCACCGGTGACAGGGGGATAGGAGCTGTGGTGGTTGATGCTTCAAGTTTTTGCCATTTGGAGTCTTTCCAGGATTCAACATCAGTAGGTAGGTCTTTTCGCTCCACGTTCTGGGACAATCTCTGCCACCTTACTGACGAGCATCTGCATCATGCTCATCAGTTGGGTCGTGTCCAGAGAAGGCATGGGTTGTGGGGCATCTGGGGTGTCTGTCGGTGCTGGCACGAAGGAGGGAGGTAGGGGGTATAACAACGACTTTCCCTTGCCTGTGACGATCATCGGGGCTACCCTCGTGCTGCCACTCGCTTCGGCCTCATGGTAAGGACCATAGGGGTTGATTTCTCCTTTGCCCTGAGTTTCTTCAACAGACCTTCCAGTGGCCTCAGCCAACTCAGCTAGTTCCTTCATGCTCAGCTCGTGGGCTTCCTCTTCCAACCTTCTTTGCCGTTCCTCTTCCACCTTTTTTGACTCCTCTTTAACTCTTGTGAGTTCTTCATCCTCCTCCTTCTGCAGTTGTTCTTCCAACCTACATGACTCTTTTCGAGCCCTCTTCACCTCGGTCCGCTCCCCTTTGCTCAGTGTCTTCCCCTTCTTTTGGCTCTTGCCGTCCTTCATTTGCTTCTGAGGCCCGGCCTTTTGCGTGGGTGGTACTTCAAGCTCTCCTTCATCGCTAGCCGTCCTTTTGCTCGAGCCTTTCTCCTCTCGACATGGGGAGCCTTTGTGCTCAATCTGCTCTCCCTCCATGTCGGCACCCTTGATAGCCTCATCAATGATTGCTGTAAGGATACCTCCGTACCTGATCGTAGAGGCCTTGATGGCAAGTTTCTTCCTCGTGGATCGCGCAGTGGAGGCCAGGGATTCCCCATCAGCTGCTGCTGCTGTTGCGGCTGGAGCTAGAAGGGTGGCTGAACTCTTTATAGTCTTCTGGACGAAACCGTTCCAGTCCACCTCCTCTGGGGCTCCTGCCGCAATGCTTTCCAGTAGTGGCACGCTGATTCTATTCATGAGTGCATTGTATCTGTGGCTTGAGAAGAGAGAATGGATCATCTTAGCCTGCATCTTTGTCGCCGGGTCTGGAATGTCGGCTAGACTAATTCCATCAACTGTGTGCACATCTTCTTTTTTGACTCCCAGCATGGTGTACACATCCCTTTTTGGGCGTATTTCTTTTTTGGGCACAAGTCCCAGGGCTCTTTCGACAGTGGCTGCATTAAGGGGCACCTGTACCCGTCTTTCTTGATTACCTGCCCTTACCATGACCATGTTACAGCTTCGTCCTTCATCAAAATTTCTTAAGAAATCTGCACACATGCTAGCCCGACTTTCTCTATGTACTTCTCGAGGCTGCATTTGTCCACCAGCTCTCTTATAGCCGGCTCCTTCGAGATGGCCTCATCCAAGTTCATGGTATGCTTAAAAGTGAATTGGCTGAATCCCCGCGTCTCGATGCTGATTCCATATTTCTTCATCTCTACTTCCTTAAATGGAAGTCTATCCTGTCCTGTCATGGTAGGTGCATGTCATTACCCAAGTCAACGTTAGAGTTACGATTTGATTCATTCCTAGCATATCCCAAGAAAAAATGTGTGTGCAGGTTTACCGGGCAGATTTGAGGGGATTAAACTTTTATAGAAATAATTAACAACCAACATCTACTTCCTCCTTGCTTTATTTCCTATTTGAATTTAGTTGAGCACTGTTAGCCTTTACACTTCTTGCTACATCACTTGGTTAGTCCTTGGTTGTCATCACTGGCTCTTCCCCCCTCTTTTCTAAGTGGTACGGGGAGGAGGGAAGGCTCACAGGGGCTGTGTGGGGTGAGCTACTTGGCCATAAGCCAGGTATACAGGTTAGGGTTGTATTCAAACTGGGCATGGTGATCAAGTTCACATGGCTGTAGGGAAGCTTGAGTGATGTAGGTTAGGACGTCATGAAAGATGTCCCTCGAGTTGAGGCGACTAGCAATGTGTAACTCCTCCTCTGTGAGGAAGTGGTCAATGTACGGATGGGCCAATACCTGATCATCTAAGTGTAGGTTGCGTGTAATGGCCAAAACTCTGAATGAAAGAGGTGCCACGTGCGTAGGGTCACATTCAATTGTTTTGATTGCCCTCCTTTGCTCAGCATTAGTCATGATCCAGCGGCCTTTTTTCTCCCATTGGAGTCGTAAGGCGTACCACAGTTGCAGGAATGGAGAAGTAGAGCTGGCAAGTTGCACGAGATCCTCCAGTTCACGTTCAGGAGTAGAGCGAGCGGGTTTGCAGTGCGAGGTGACTAGTCATCTGAGAATAGCTTGTTCCTTCGAGATTTCTCCATTAGCGATTAGCTCAGCCGCAACTTTGGGAAATTTGATGGTCATGTAGTCTTCCCAAGTGCATGGCAACGAGCAAACATCGGAAGCGAGGGGTTCATCAAGAAGTCCTAGGTCAAGCCTCTCGTAGCTTCTAGCAAATGTAGTGAAGGTGTCATCCAACTCCTTGATGCATGTCACTGCATCATTCCCTGAGGTCTCAGCAAGATCCTTGGCCGCTGATAGGAAGGATCATCTTTCATATGAAGGCTTAAGACCTGCTGGTGGTGATGGAGCAGTTGGGCTGGATAGTAGTGACTCCCCTGTAGGCATCGTTAATGGGACTGTGCACTCTGGATCATTTGGAAACGCTGTGGCGGGCTCCTGTGCCATAGGAAGCATGTTGCAATCCATTCGAGCAGGTATGGGGGTGTGCACCTCCTTTGACCTGGATGGTGCTTGATCATCTAGTTTGGAACACTGAAGGTGTTGGGTGGCCTTAATCATCACCGTTGCTGGTTTGACGTTCTTTGCGACTTGTGCTTTGCCTGTGCCGATCTGTCCAGCTGGAGTGAGGTTGCTCAAAGTTGATCCTTTTGGGCGTCTGCCCTTAAGCACCCATATCAAGGGTTGCCCTCATAGTATCCTTGTGCTTGCAAGAGATCTTTTGATATCCATCGTGGCGTGGTGGTGCGCCATGTCGATGGCACCTGGGCTACCTCTTAGGCTGCAACTGATAGTATTTGCGTTTAGGAGCGTGCTTTTGCAATCTGCCAAGAGGCAGCACTCGTCATTTTGGCACCCATATGTGTGTGGGCTCCCTAGCCATGTTGATGGCTTGGGTGGGTTTGCTTCTAGTGGTTGGTGTACGGGGTAAGATATCCATGCCCTTCTCCTTTGGCTTGGCCGTGGGGGTCTCTATCGGTGGCTCTGCAGTTGTAGAAGGCGCAAGATGGCCCTTGCTGAAAGTAGTTACTATGCGCACATTGCCCACGGTCAGGTGAATGCGGTCTAGGTTGTAGTCCACATTGCAGTTTGTCTACTTTTTGAAAGTGCACCCTAGTAGTGCTTTATCACCCGCCCCTTTAGTGTTTGGTAACACATAAAAGATGACTGGGATACTTCCAGACTCGACGAAGACAGCCGCTTGGCATTTCCCTAAGAGAGGGTAAGTGTTGCCCCCAAATGGGCTAAGTTTCGTGTTTGTGGGCTGTAATTTAGGCTGACCAATGCGTGTCCAATGGTCATGTGTCAAGACATTACGGTCGGCCCCTTCGTCGATCAGGGCATCAAAAGAATATGTCCGTTCTGTAGTGACCGTGATTCGAAGGTAGGCGGGTGCTACTACTTCTTCACCTTGATCAATTAGTTCGGTAATTGTGGCCACGCAGACGGTGACGGGGGCTTCACACATCGGTGGTTCGTGCAACGGATGGGAAGGAGGATAGTACCATTTCATGCGACTGCCATTGAAGAAGCATGTTCCTTCCCCTTCGAGCATCTCCAACTCGACATTGCCCGTTCTGCTAATTGCATGCACCCGAAAAGTTCCCAGCCCTCGAAATTTCATTTTCTGTTTGTGCCCTTTCACCAAGTAGAGTAGTACGAGGTCCCCTTGATCAAAGTTACGTTGGTTGGCGTGCTTGTCATACCACGGCTTTCATCGTGCCTTTTCACATATTAGAGCATGGGTAGCTAAAAGTCGAGTCTCTATGAGACGCTCTAGCTCCTCTAAGTGATTAGTCCAAGCCTCTTTTCCCTCCCAACGCTCCTGCACTACTATTATTAAGCTAGGGACAAAGAATTCTAGAGGTAGAATGGCCTCTGTCCCGTAGGTCAGCCTAAAGGGCATTTGAGGGCATTTGCCCGACAATCGTCTTATAAGCCGTCTGATAAGCCCACAAGGCAGCCATCAGTTTATTATCCTAGTCTCTTCGTGATGTGGATACTACCTTAGTAAGCACATTGACCAGGATTTTATTTGTGGACTCCGCTTGGCCATTTGCCTAAGCGTAGTAGGGAGAGGACCTCCTATGAATGATTAGGAAGGTTGAGAGCAGGTGGGATATTACTTCATTAACGAAGTGTGCAGCTTGATCACTTACTAGTTCGATTGGACAACCAAACTGTTAAAAGACCTGTTCCCACAGGAACTTCGCAGTGGTCCTAGCATCGTTCCTTCTGGTGGCTCATGCCTCCGCCCACTTCGTCAAGTAGTCCATTGCCACAATGATGTAGCATGCCTAGGAGTATTGAGCTATTGGATTGATAGGTCCGATGAAGTCAATGACCCATTTTCTGAAGGGCTGTCGCGCTATTATGGGGGTTAACTCCATCTTATCTTTGCGCATGGGCACCTTAGTCCTCTGGCACTCGTCGCAGTGTTTGACAAACTTAGCGGCGTCGTGGAATAGGGTGGCCACCAGAGTTGGGATTGTAACACCTTATGGGCGGTCGTGTCCCCACTAAAGTGCCCGCCAGCTATGCCGCCATGCACCTCTCTCAATACATCGTGCATCTCATGCTTGCACACACATCTACATAACAGCCCTTCCTGCCCCAACCTATAGAGTTGGCCAGCAATTAGTTGCTATGGCTGGATTTTTAAGACAAGTCTCCTTAGCTTGGCTTTCTCAATAGGTCTCTCTGGCAGGCCGTTTTCTAACACTTGGACAACATCGTCTACCAAGTAACGCATCAGATCAGCTCTAAACAAGTCCCCTTCACTAGACAGGCCAAAGAGGTGCGCGCCCGGTAAATCGTCAGGGATGCCTTGGCCAGCAGCTTCCCCTGTGGGTATGCGGGACATGTGATCCGCCATGTAGTGCTGCTTTCCTTTACGCACAATCACTAAGAAATCAAACTCCAGCAGGAGAAGTAACCACCTTGCTATGCGACCTATGGCGCATGGCTTGTTCACAAGATATAGCAAGGTTTGATGGTCCATGAAAAAGACGAAAGGTGTGGCCAACAAGTAATGCCTAAATTTCTTTACGGCGAACACCATGGCTAGGCCTTCCCTTTCTATAGTGGAGTAGTTCATTTATGTTTCGGTGAGCTGCCTGCTGACAAAGCTCACAGGATAATCAAGACCATGTTCACTAGGCTGGCATAGAACAGCTCCGATAGCAAACTTGGAGGCATCTATGTGTACATGGAATGCTACACTCTAGTCTAGGGCTCGCAAGATTGGTGCAGTGGTGAGAGCCTTCTTTAACTATTCATACGCGCGTTGGCATTCCTCAGTCCACTCAAATACAATCAGCAACTTGTACAATGGTCTAGCAATCAGCGCATAGTTCAATACAAAGCGTTGGTAGTATCCTGTGTGGCCTAAGAAACACTGGATGCCCTTGTGGTTGATGGGTGATGGGAGGTCGGCAATGGCCCTAGGATGCATTCGTGCTTCACCCAGAACTAGCATTTCAAGGGGTTCAGCGAGAGTTTGTATAACTGACATCGTTCGAAGATGGCTCCCAGCCTCTCTAAGTGCTCGGTCCAACTGGAGTGTATGCATAAGTCGTCTACGAACACCTCCAGCTCGCATCGCAGCATATCCTTGAAGATCGTGCACATTAATTGTTGGAAGGTTGCAGGAGCATTCATTAGCCCAAAGGGTATAACGATGTAGGCAAAGACACCCCACTCCATGGCGAAGGAAATCTTGTGCCTGTCGTCAGGATGCACTTGCACTTGATTATAGCCAGAGAAACCATCCAGAAAGCTATAAGCTTCTTTGCTTGCTACTCTCTCCAGCATGTGCTCTGTAGATGGCAAGGGGTAGTTATCCCTCTTTGTAGTGGCATTCACCTTTTTGTAATTCACGCACACTCAAATCTTGCCATTCTTTTTCATAACAATCACTATGGGCGATACCCAATTTGTGTGCTCGATCTCATATATAAATCCCGCCTTCATGAGCTTATCGATCTCTTCCTTCACCGCATGAGCGTATTTGGGATTCATAGGGTAAGGTTGTTGCTTCGTTGGCACCGCTTCTAGGACCATTGGAATGTTATGGGTCACAACCCTAGGATCGACCCCTCTCAGTTCCTCCAAGGACCACTCCAAGGACCAAGCGAACACATTGACATACTCTCGCAGGAGAGCAACCAGTCTAGCCTCCTCCTCCTTGGTCAAGTCGTCAGCAATGAATACAAGTCAAGGTTTCTTGCCTTCCCCTTCCAGGTCGACTTCCTTGACCCTGGCGGGTCCCTCAATTGGTTCACTAGCTTGCCCTTGTCTCTTTGCTCCTAGCAAAGCCACCACTCTATCACCCTTCTTAAACTTCGTGAAGCGTTTGGGGAGGTCCTATGGTTTCTTTTGCCTCTCTACTTCTGAGTCTCTAGTTTGCTTCCTGGCTCCCTCCTTGATCTGTCTGTGCCTTAAGTGGACTAGCAAGTCCCCTTTGGTGCGTCTGACCTTAGAGGGTTGGGGTATTTCGAGATCACTCTCTGTACTGACTTCAAACTCCGAGTTAAACTCACATCCCTCGCTTGAGGAAGGGGTTTCGCCCGGGGGTCATAGTTCAGTAGGCGAATCTGTCTTCAGTATTGGGACTACTAGCGATTGTGCCACCCATATCTGCTCATAATCCATGGCTCCCACCTGCTCCAGCCAGGTCCTATCGCATTCCATCCACATGACTCCTCTTCTATTCCTGCCTGCCCTTTCCCTTTTTGGCCTAGAGTCTGCCTCGATCTGTTCGATTGCTCTCCCTTCAGTGTCATAATCTATCATGTTAAACTCTTCTTTGCTCTTGTTCGTCTCAGAGCAACAGTGCTCGTACTCCTCATCACTGGAATCTTTCCCCTCCGACTGCTTGTCATCCCCTAGGTTTTCCTCTCCGATCTCCTCTTCGTCGATGATTAAAGCCCAGTTGTATAATAGGTTAAGATCATGAACTTTGGTCCATTTCCATTCAGGCCGAGCCAAGAGATCGCTTAGGGGTTTTAGAGTAGCCGCCTTGTTGCCTTTCAGTTTAGTGGTCAGATACTCTACCATTCCCTGAAGCTCGAGCTTGTTAGTGGGGGTGTGGAACGAGACCGGTCTCCCTGGATCCTGTGAGCTTCCCGCCATCATGCAGAGTGGCATAGTGGGCTCCTCTACTGGCATGCTTGGTGACTTAGCAGCTTGCTTATACAACTCTTCCTCATTTGAGAATGGCAGGTCAATGGTTACCAAGACATGCATCCAATCCCTCTCGTCCTCAAGGCAGGGGATGTACTTGGTCAGTGTCCCATAGGGCTTGTGTGCCTAGGCATCACCTTTTAGCATGGTCGAGATAGCATAGCGGTTGGCTGGGGTAGTCTTCCATGTGTCCATTTCAACCCTTACCACTTCTGTCCTATTCCCCAAGAATATGAGGTTGTTTCCCCAGTCTTCAACCACTCGTGCATTTCTCATCCATGGCCGGCCTAGTAGTATGTCATAGTCCACACCCTTCATGACAATGAAATTTACGAAAAATTGCACTCCTGCAACCTTCACTGGCCAGTTTTTTAAGACCCCAAATGGTCTGACCTTCATTCCATTGGCCAATGTAACATTAAACCTAGCCGCTTCCATAGGTGGGTTTCCCCAGGCCTGTAGAACTACGTGGCTCAAGACACTGACCCCGACGTCGGTGTCTACAATTCCTTTCCGTGTTGCGTCCCCCAAGACTAAAATAGGTAGGACTGCATGCATCTCTGTGCCTTACCAGAAAGCATTGATGTGCAGTGACATTGGAGCTGAGTGCAGCGTTAGGCTTGGAATTTGCGTGACTGCGTCCTGCTCGTGCAAGTCACTGGCAGCATGCTCCCCCTTCCCCTCCACCTAGTGCTTCAATTCTTGCCACAATGGAGGGTGTTGCCGAAGCAAGTCTCCCAAGTTCACGGTCACTCAGGTGGATACTAAGGTGGTGAGGAGGTTGCTGGGTAGTTGGCTTCCTCCTTGGTCACCACTCTTCGACCACATGTCGTGGCTAGCTTGTTGACAAGCTTCTCCCTGGTCTTGCCTTTATGGCATCTCTCGTGGTGTTAGCGCATTCGTCAATTGAGGTCCCGATGGCGAATCGGGTGTGCTTGCACTAGAAAGGTCCTCCATCAGATCCTCCAATATGGGTTCTACATCTTTAAGGTGTTCTTGGGCATCCTTGACCCACTCCTTCACCTTGGCTATAGCCTTGAGTTGCCATCTGGGATGAGGGTATTCCCCCACCTTGGCACTACCTAGTTCTGCCATCTTGGGGGCTGAGGTCTCTACCTCAACATCTGTGACCCCCTTTCCCACCACTAAGGTTGTAGCTTCCTCAGTCTTAAGAGTGATCCTTACGTCTGTTCTCTTTCTCCTTCTCCTCTGGCTTTTCTTTCCCAGCGAGGCTGCATCCATGCTACTTGGCCCAGGTAGTGAGATGCCTATTCGTCTTGTTTGCGCTCATGTCATGACATGCAGTGGGATGGGCGTGTCCTCCCCGCCAAAGGTCTCCACCCCAAATATCCCCAAGGGCACAGAGGGCACGTTGGCCGGGCTGGCTAATGGTTTTCGCCTAGGGCAATCAGGAAACAGGTGTGTGATCCCACATTCGGTGCATCGAAGGTCAGCCTTGTCCTAGTTTGCATGTTCCCTTTCTGGGCAGCATGATGAGATATGGCCTGGATGACCGCATGTCCAACATGAGATTGGGTCCTGGCTTGGTCCTCCAAAGCCTTTGCATCTTCCTCTACCTAGTGCCATCACTGGCACCGGTCAATAATCCATCAGGACTAGATTGCCTTCCTCGTCATAGGAGATGTATGGGTTTACGTAGCTCTCTTCTTCACTAGGTTCCTTCACATAGTGAACAGGAGCGTCACTCGGTGGTTGGGTTACGTAGGGTCCTAATGGTTTCGGTATGCCTGTTGGCTTTATCTCTAGCCTAGGGATGACTAGTCTCGTGTTGTTTGGTGCTGGAAGTGCCAGCTAGGCTCTCCTGCCAAGGAAGTTGGATGGCCTGTTGCCTAGGTAAGGAGGGTTGTATTGCTGCGCATATGGAAACCTCCTGGGCAATCTGCAGTGCAATGTGTCATGACCGAACCTACCACAGTTCGAACACGGCCTAGATCTAGGATCTTAACACTCGGCTGGAAGATGGTTTCCACCACAGTGTATACACTCCACGTGAGTTCGCATAGGCTTTCTTATTTGTTCTTGCAAATGTGCAAGCTCCATCCTCACCTCAGCCAAGTCCTGGCCTTGGTCAACTCCCTTTTCCTTATCCCGTGCGCTAGAGCTCTCTCTCTCACCCGACATCGTTGACCACTCTGAAGCCCTCTGGCCTGTACCATCCCGACTGGTGTTCCTCATGCTTCACTCCCTAAGCTAGTCGTCCACCCTTATTGCTTCATCAAAAACCCTAGCTAGCACATCTCTGTGTAGGATGGAGTTACTAGCCAAGGCCTTGTAGAGTTCCTCGCTACGGATTCCATTTATGAACACTATAGACATAGCCTTCTTGTTAGGCCGGGATCCTCTTGAAGAGGCTATGTACTCGTGTGATGTAGTCTCTCACGTCCTCGTTTTCCCTTTGACTGGCATTCATCAAGCGGACGATGAGGTTGTCGGAGTATCCTGCCTTAGAGAACCTCTTGATAAAGTGGTCTCTAAGATGGGCAAAGTTCCTGCGCTCGGCTGCATCTAGACTAGTGTACCACACCCTCCCCTTATCACCTAAGCACAGCCCAAAAGCTTGGGAGCGTTGTGCAGGGTCTGTGAGGCCGTTTGCTTCACAAACTTGTTCGAACTGCTCCACAAAGCTATATGGGTCATTGCTAGGTTCATACTTGTCCAGTTGTTTCGCCACTATAGGGATCCTAAATTGCCCTTTTGCCCCTTGTGTGACCCCTAATCCTGAGAGTAAGGATGTGGCTAAGGCTGTTGCACCCTGCTCAGTGGACGTGTTGTCCATGAGCCGCCTGGCTACAAGTTCACTTGATGATAAGTCAGCCTCCACTGCCTGCTCTCTCTCCGCATTTGGTCCTGCTTTTGTTGCTCCAGCCAAGGCTAGCACACACCGCCGGGCCTCGTACATATCCATGTCTTGTTGGAGTTTCCTAGCCTTTTGCTCGTGGTTATAGGTGATCATGCTCTCTAGAACCCTTCTAATCGCCTTTCTTTCCTCTTCTAGGGTTGCTACCACTTCCTCTACTGGCCTACCCTGAACTACCATCCTGGCTAGCAAGTCATACTCATTGACTAACTCCTGCACCATGACTGGGAATTCTCCCAAGTCCAGTCAGGTCCTCTCCTTGTCCGCCTTGAGATCTAGACATTGCTTCCACTTCCAGTTTCACCATGACTGGGAATTCTCCCAAGTCCGTCGGTCCTCTCCTTGTCCGCCTTGAGATCCAGACATTGCTTCCACTTCTAGTTTCATCAGCTCATCGATCAACTTGAGTAACTCTGGCAGCGTCCGATTCTCTATGTTGTTGTCTTCCGAATCTTCGTGTCCTTTTAGGGCCCTACAGATGGGGTTCTCTAGTAGCTAGCTATGCTTTGGGATCCTCTCCTAGTAGTGGGTTCCTTGATGTTATTATGTTTCCTGTTGAGCTCCTTGTTACTAGAAACCGTCATTAATCTTATCCACAACTTGTGCTTCGTGCTTTCTAGTGCTCAGTGTGGAAGCAGGCTTTTCCTTTCCTTGTAGTGCACCCTAGGTGATGAAAGCAGAAGGTGAGGTGAGGATGCACTAAATGCCTGATGCAAACTCCACCCTACTGCCTACATTTGTTGCCTGATGTGGCTCTAGGCGCAGGTCCTGGCCAATCTAAAGTCTTACAGAAAGACCCTGCTACATTCCCTGTTCTGCTTCAGGGTTGGTTAGTTGGTTGGCTAGTCGCCGAATGTCACGTCCAATTCCAAATTATGTCCGCCCGGTGTCTAGCTATTCGAGGTGAATCTTCGGTCACCTTGTCTAGTCTCCAGCTTCCAAGATTAAACAGGGTTCCCTGGGGGATCAGAGACGTGACCAAGGTACCCAAGACTGTGGCCTAGGTGAACAGCCTTCTATTCAAGCTCTGACGGGCTGGTCCGATTCTGGGAATTGAACGGGCGGGTCCGATTCTGGGAATCGGACGGGTGGGTCCAGTCTTACTCAAGTCCGACTTCCCTTAGTCGAACAAGGATGGTCCGACCACTGCAATGGGTCGAATGGCTCAAGTCCGAGACTAGGACACATGGCTTGACTTGATGGGCTGGTCCGATTATAAGAGTTGGATCAGACCAACGGTCCGATTCTCTTTTGGCTGGTTCGATTATGGGAGTCGGACTGTCCGACTTTCGAAATCGAACGATCCGATTCTGGGAATCGGACGGACTGGTCCGATGGCACGGTCGACGGCCTGCAAGTTGCGCACGGCACCTTTAGGTCAATGCCTACTCTATCAAATCGTGACGTGCTTTCCAAATAAATGCGAGCAACAAAGGGAAACATTTGGCATACCTCGAAGTGATGGGGCACTCGATCGATCAACACTTCATGATCTCCGATAGCTCTCTCCCTCTCTCGCTCTCTCCCGGGCTCTCAAGCTCACAATCTTCTTAGAAGGCAGGGTGTCAAATGTGGCCTCCCCTGGTCTCCTGGGCCCCTTATTACCTCCCTCAGTCTGCTATAGACTCAGAGATTAATCTCATACACTCCTCCAGCCAGATGTCTGAATCTGTGCCCCAACTTCCCTGTCTCCAGTAGCAGCAAAACCCTTGTGTTCCCTTCTTTTTCCTATCCTACCCTTAACCTATTGCAATAGAAATCAGAAATAGAAATAAAGACATATGGTCCTACTCTAACCCTCAGCAGAAAATCAAAATACTTACTTGCTTCAGGGATTAAAACCTCCTAATCCTCCTAACTATCTCGAGCACTGGTTCAAGCTGCAAACCCTACTGCCATGCTCGATCTGATGTGCATGGCGCTCAAGGCTCGATTCCATCGGTCCCGACAACGAAACCAAAATGTAGGGGAGCTACGAAGCTCTACCCCAAGACCTACGGACCGCTTATTGATCAAGTGTTTCAAGCCGCGAGCAGCCAATGCTACCTCTCACATAGCCGACACGCAATACCTACCTTGCAAGTGTAGTGAGCTTACCTTGATGTTCGATCGAGTCCCCTCCTCTCTCTCACACTTCGGTAGCTCCACGATCCTTGTGGCAAGTTCAAGCAACCTCCAGCCCCCTCCGTCAAGCTCCATCCCCCATAACCGTGCGAGATAAGAGAAGAGGAGATGGGAAGGAACAATGAAAGGAGAAGATGGGGAGCTTCTTCTCCACGATCCCTCACTCTCACACACTCACTCCCTCACTCCCTCACACTCCCTCAATCCCTCACTCAAGCACAAGCATGAAGGTAAGAAGCAAGAGAGGAAGAAGAAGGAGCTTTAACCACACCCAAGAATGAGCTTCTCATTCACTTTTGAACTTTATATACATGCCCTACCTTTTGGGTGGTCATCTACACTTTTTTACATGGCCGACCATTAGCCTCATTAGCCTAGGCCCTCTTTTCCTATTTCCCACCATTCCAACTCATCCCGTTCCCACTAATGCATACAATTTGCACAGGAGTGAGCCTGGCGCTCTTTTTAGAAAGATTCGAGAGCGCCTTCATATCTAATGGCGCGCTTTTACTCTTTTCTTTTCTTTTTGAGGTGACACCGTCATTTAAATCATTCAAATTTCCAGGCTTCCATTTTTTCTGCACTTCTGCTCCATTTTCCATTCCTCTGTGCTATGCTAAACAACTACATGTGTGCTTGCCATAAAAACAATGATCACAAGAATCAAAACATTTGTAATTAAGGGACGAAAGGTACTGTAAATGAGTAAGCACTTCATTCTCTTTAAGAACATGTGTCCAAGGCAACTATGCCATAGAGATACATATGGTACATCAACCACAACCAAAATATGGTCAAGGAATCCAAATACAAATAAAGGATAGATGTTGCCAACCTTGGCACCTCAAGCAAAAACAAGATTCCCACTGGAAATCTTCCATGCAGAATCACCAAAAGATTCATAATAGCTTGATTTACCCAATAGTCCAACAAATAGAAGGCTTTTGGTTAAAGCTAGTACACGACATATATTATGCAAAGTGAAAGAGCTGCCTACATGAAACTATAGTCATACATCCCCAATACCAATAATATCCAATACCAAGTCATTTCCCAATCTAACAAAACATGGCATACTGCAATATGACTAAAACAAATCCCTATGTGGGGTAACATGAAAAGAAGCCCCCAAATCAAGCAACCAATACTAAGAATATGTAGATAAAGCATCTGTCAACAACTGAGAAGCATCAAGAGAGGAAGTAGCTAAGATGTACTCATCATCTAACTCAGGCTACACTATATTTATCTCTTCAATCTTCATATTGGACTTACTAGGGACAATGTTGCAATTATCAAACTTTTCTTACACTTTACCCTTGCCTTTCTCTTTACGCTTATCATTGCACATCTTATGGCATTGCGACTAAAAATGACCTTACTTTCCACAATGTTGGGGTAAAAGGCCCTTGGGCCTACCCATGTACAGTGACCACCCATATTCTTTATTCATATATATGAGATAGTGCAATAAGGTTGTCATATCATTCTTGACAACACCTACATTATGTGTGCTCTTCTCTCCCGCATTACTTCAGCCTGGATTGAAGACCTAGAGCTTGAAGCTTCAATGCTAGCCTTGGCTTCTTCCCCCCAAGGTAAGATTTCATCTCCCGCCTCTCCCCGGCCCTCATAGACTCTTTACAGGTGTTCCTTGGCTTCATTGGGCACCTTGTATACCCCCATTTACCCCCTTATCCTCAAGATAACCAACTGGCCCCACAGTAGGAACTCACGTTTTTTTTTGTGCCTGTTTTAAAATCTGGCTCAAAAATCCTATTTTTTCTCATATCTCGGGCATCTGAAACAAGTCAATTTAGGCAAGTTAAGAATCTAAAGTGGGATTTTAGCACGCTCCAGACGCAATGGCAATGTCAGATCTGCCAAATTCTGATCACATAATTTTTTATAATAGATCTAAGTTGATTTACAGCAAGAAAATGTCATGCTCTTAGCTTGTGTGATGCTCCCGAGGCTTGGTATTTGATGCCCAGATGCTTTGGGGATGTTTGCTCAATGTTTTGAGATGCTTTGGGACTTGGTTTGAGCTTCCATAGCTCTATTTATGTAGGGATTTACTTATGTACATTGTTTGGGAAGCAAGGTTTTATCAGGGACGGCTTATGCACAATGCTCGTTGTTGAATTCGGGTGTCTTGTTGGATGTATTGATGCTTGGTCATCATGGCTTATGCCTGGATATGCTATTTGAGAGCTATTGAGCCTTGATTTGGATGTGGACATTTTGTTGTTGGTTGCGATTTATGCTACCTTGGTTGACAGGTTATTTTACCTCTAGTTTGGTTATCCCTATGGTCTACAGGTACTCCCAACTACTAGCGATGATATGCTGATGTATTTGGATGATGCCACTTTGATGTTTATGCTCCCAGATGCTTCTTGAGCAAAGAGTAGAGCTCAATTCTTGGTTCACTGCCATTTTCTTTGTAGTTGGCATTTCATTTGACAAGGTTTATGCCCCGTGCTACCCATTATGGGGCTGATGTCTATGGATGCTTTTGGGTTCGTCAACTACTACAATATGGCAAATGTTTGGGCTTCAATCGACTTGCATTTAAGAATTTTTTGGAGCAGTTTGCATTTGGTTGGCTTATTACTTATGCATCTTCGATGCTATTTGGCCCTTAATGCCCCGATTATGGATCTTGGATTTACTTTGATACAGACAGGTATTGAACAGAGTTGCTTCATTGTCTTGGCAGAGTTTTATTGAACTTTGTATGCTCATTGGTGCTTGGATTTATTGCGGGTTATTTTGGTCAATTAGTAGGCTTTATAGTGCTTGGGATTAGCTGCAATTATGGCTTTCTTGCTCCTCTGTTGTCTAGCTTCTATGCTACTTGGGCTACTGTTGCCCATCCATGTTAGAGAGCAGATGCTATGTATGCTATGCACATGGTCTACTGTTGTATACCTTACAGAGCCACTTGTATGGATAATGTTGTACATGTATTTGGGCTTTTCCTGGAGCTTAACTCTTGCAGGATTTTTTGCCTCTTGCCGGTCTTGGCTTGACTTGGCTTTTCCCAGATGGCACTATGTATTGTAGAGATATGCTTATGCACATGGTTATGGGCTGATTTTATGGCTGAATACCGTATGCTCTTATGACATATGTCTTATGCTTTACTGTACTGTGGTTGGTTATGTCATGCAGTTGGCTACGACTCTTCTTCATGTGGGAGCTTTTGCATCCTTGGTTGATGCCTTTATGTCCTCTCGTCCATTGAGGTTTCATGAGCCTTTCCCGCATGCTTCTACCACTAGTGTACTTGCACATGATTGTCTTTATGTCCTCCCATCTGTTGAGGTTTCATGAGCCTTTCCGGCATGCTTCTACCACTAATGTACTTGCACATGATTGTCTTTATGAGCAGGTTTCCTCCATTGGGAAAGCCCTCGACTCCTTAAGCTTCATGGATGCTATGGATAGCCCTATTCATGATGACTTGGATTCCTTGTCGTCTTCTACATGTTCTTCAGTTATACAGATGTTGTATGCTTCCATTGTGAAAAGCTTGGGCATGTTAAAAGAAAATGTTTTAGACGAATTAGAGAGCAGTAGAGACAGAGACGAACTCGACATGAACAGAGAGTCAGCGATGCAATAGGTGTTACCACTCTTTCTAGTGGTGAGGTACATGCAGTTACCCATGATGATGGAGTTGAGCATGTCCTCCTATCATCTAGTTTCCCTATAGCTTACTTGCTCAATGATCAAGCCTATCTCTTTGATTGGTTGTTGGATTCTTCAGCCTCTTGTCATGCTACCCCTCATAGAGCATGGTTTTCTTCTTACAGGGAGGTTGACAGATGTATTGATTTGGGCCTTCAGCAGACTTATGATATTATTGGTATAGGGGACATACATCTAGCTTTGCCTAAGGGGACTTCTCTTATGCTTAGGGATGTTCTACATGTTCCCATGCTCAGTAAGAGCTTGATTTCTATCAATCAGTTGCATGATGCACATTACTCTGTTTCTCTTCAAGATAGGTCATGGAAGATCTGTCGTGGTTGCTTGGTTTTGGCCAAAGGTTCTAGAGTTGGTTCTCATTATCCAGTGCATGTCTCTCATCTGGGAGATTATATGGTTGTAGTTATCCGGATACCACATGCATTGTTATGGCATTATCACCTAAGCCATATGCACCACAGAAAGATGGAGAACTTGTCTCGTTGAAACTCATTGATGCCTCCTATGTCAAATGCAGATCTTGATTCTTGCCCTGTTCTTATGGTCCTTGTAGAGACCCTTTGGCTCATGGTGATTGTGAGAGGCATGATCCTCTAGATCTTGTCCATTGTGCAGTTTATGGACCTATGCCTACCCAATCACTTGGTGGAGCTTCGCACTTTTTGACCTTCGTGGATCATGCTACCCATCGTGTTTGGGCTTTTCCCTTGGTACGGATTCAGGATGCCACAGTTATGCTTGACAAGTTTATGGATTTTGCTAGTTGCAGGCCTAGGTGCTTGCAGATGGATTATGAGAGTCATGCTATCTCTCCCAACTTTCAGTCCTATTGTCAGCAGTCTAGCATCGATTTCCTATGCCCACAGTATTACAGGATTGCTCATGGCATGTGTTTGACTCTACAGGCAAAGGTTCTTCTATGCTTACCACAGCTAGGTTATCTTATGGCTTTTGGGCTAAGGCCCTTATGACAACAGTCTACTTGCTTAATAGGATGTCGTGTCTGACTTTGGATGGTATTACACAACACGAGGCATGGAGTGGCATGAGACCCTCATATGATTACTTGAGGATGTTTGGCTACCAAGCATTTGTATGTATGCTAGATATGCCTATGTCACATAGATGTATCCTCCTTGGTTATGGAGATGGTGACTTTGAGGCTTACAGGTTATGAAATTTGGATGCCCAACAAGTTATATGCAACCGTCATGTTGTCTTTTATGTGTCGCAAACATCTCTCAAGCCTCTTGATACACGTTCAGTGCGCTTTATGGTTGATGCTATAGCCGTATGTTAGTCTTTCACTTCACTGAGGCCACATACTCTCTTGAGACCCCGTCTGACATGTGTCTAGGATGTTGGCCCTTCTTCTATGATTGAATTTGGAGAGTCTATGTGCTCTCAGTTGTCTCCTATGTGCCACATTGATGCTATGCGCTACTCTGATGCTTATGCATTACAACCTTGCACTCATGAGTTGTGCTTGCTTCATGAGAAGAATTCTTGGATTGCTCCACTGTATGGAGCTATGGGTGTTGAGAATTAGCAATCACACTCACTAAAATAGACTCTTTGTATGGAGCTTCAGGGTCAAGGATATGCAGGCTAACCTATCCCATATGCACAATGGTGCCTACTGCAGTTTCCTACTTTCCTATAAAGCATTGTACTTGCTTCCTTTTCTTAAGCAATGATAGTACTCTTTTTTTTTTCAGTGAAGTGTCAATGTCATAGTCCACATACACAAGATTGTGTTTATGAGTCCAAGTCTCAATCTTGGAACCTAATTCACTTGTGTAACAAACAGTGTCTTTGTCTTCTCCATCATGAGTCCACACTTCTCCTTTCATCCTCCATAGCTTCTAGTTTTGCCATGCTCTAGATCCCGTATTTCTCACATGGTATCAGAGCCTAGTTGGGCATGGCATTGCTTCTCTAGCCTCTCTTGATTCCTCTCAACCTCAGTCTAGCTCAATGTTAGCTCATGACTTCATCTCCCAACTCTACTCTCACTGAAGCTTCCATGGTAGCCATAGCCAGCAGCACCCTATCAGATTGAGCTGCTTATATCTCACTCCACAGGTCAAATCTCTTGGAGATTCCTTCTGGAAAAGTATTCCTCAACTCACAAAGCTTTGTTGTATCACATCAATCCAGGACATTTGACCATCTGTAGCTCAGCATTGCTTAAACTGTCAATCTCTGCTATGTGTCTGCCATAGCCAGACAGGACATACAGCACTTGGAGCTTCTATATCTTACTCTACAGGCCATCTTAGCCCACGATTTCTCCTAGGGAGTTGTTTCTCTACTCAAGGCGCTTCATCCTGGCACGAAATTCGACTACATTACTGCGCCCTGACTCCAGCATTGTGGAAATCGCGGAAATCTGTCCTGAACTGCGCCAAATTTGTTCGAGCTGCCTGCGTGCTGCATACAGTCCACGATCTTGACGATTATCATGGGGTTTTGATAGCCCATGAAGTCAGCTTCCTAAGCATGTAAAAATTTTTGAAAATGATCAAGTATAGCTCCTGCAATGTTGAAAAAACCAAGCCCCTGTCTCAGAAACCCTAATTCCACCATAGCCAAAATTTCTCAAGCTCTTTTTTCTCAGTTTTTTCTTTCTCCTGACACTCAACCCAAGCCTCTGTCACTCTAATCCATTGACCCAGCATCAAATCAAGGAGAGGAAGGACCTGAGAAGATTAAAGAACGACTGAACGATCCCAAGCTCAAACATCAACACTGACATAGTGTGTTTTCACACTGTCATCATCTGTGTCTCTTGACACACTGCATTCTGCTCTTCTACTGATAAAATCTCAGAATTCTAGTGTTGATTTGCTGCTGCTCTTGCAACCTCAACATGGGAAAAGACTCTCCAAATGCTCGATTCAAAGGAGTCGGGTTTCACACCTGGCAAACCCTCATCAAGCTCATCTTGATGAAAAAGGGTCTCTGGGCCATCACAAATGGCAAAGAAAAGAAACCTCGGGACGCGGACCTTGCAACTACTTGGCAAAAGAATGAAGACATAGCCCAGGCCATTATCAAACTGGAGCTAGACGACAGTTATATCCATCATGTGGATAACTGTGAGACCTCACAGGATACATGGAAAAGACTTGACACCCTGTTCGGTGCACAATCTAAATCATCAAAGTATGGTCTCCTGATTGAGTTCTTCAGGCTTGAAATGAAGTCCAGCACATCACTTGCCACACATCTTAATTACATGGAAGGACTCCTAACCCAACTTGCAGGAATCAACATTAAAATGGATGAAGATGTTTGCATCGGTGTTCTACTTAAGAGTTTGCCTCCTGAATATAATAATGTATCAACAACTTTAATCAACATGCCAAATCCTGAACTTGTTGATATCCAGGCATCACTGTTAGAAGAGGAAAAGAAGCTAAAAACTAAGGAAGAACCAAGTACCTCTAGAGATGAGCATGCATTATATGTTGGCAACAGGTACAAAGGCAAGAAGGATCGGCTCTTCTGTGACTTCTGCAAAAAAATCGGACACACCGAGAAGTTCTGCCACACAAGAAAGAGATCCCAAAAGGCCTATCTAGTCGCAGTCAAAGAAGAAGAAGAAAATGGAGCAAAGGAAGAAGAAGATGAAGATGAAGACCACTAGGATCGGAAGGACAAGACTCATCAGTCCTTCTACTCTCATAACTCTGATAGACTGTTTTAAAAGCCTTGTATTTCCTTGCCCTAATGCTTCCTACCATAAGCTTTGTAAACTCCTTATGTAACTTGGCATTACAGTCCCTGTACACTTTGTGAGGCCCCTGTTACAGCCTCTGGATGTCCATCATGTTTTGGTGCCCACACTTAGCCTTTTCTGCAACAGCCTCTAGTGTCTACCATGTTTGTGGTGTGCCCACACTTTGCAGGTGGTTCTCATTACAGCCTCTACACACTTTGTGCCTTTCTAGTTGTGATTGAGGAGGGGTGTTGAGAATCAGCAATCACACTCACTAAAACAGCCTCTTTGTATGGAGCTTCAGGGTCAAGGATATGCAGGCTAACCTATCCCATATGCACAATGGTGCCTACTGCAGTTTCCTACTTTCCTATAAAGCATTGTACTTGCTTCCTTTTCTTAAGCAATGATAGTACTCTTTTTTTTTTCAGTGAAGTGTCAATGTCATTGTCCACATACACAAGATTGTGTTTATGAGTCCAAGTCTCAATCTTGGAACCTAATTCACTTGTGTAACAAACAGTGTCTTTGTCTTCTCCATCATGAGTCCACACTTCTCCTTTCATCCTCCATAGCTTCCGGTTTTTTGCCATGCTCTAGATCCCGCATTTCTCACAATGGGATCGCTTATCTCCTAGATGTCATGGACTCAAGGATGCTTGGCTCTTCTTTCGCAAAGGTTCTCGCTTATTGCACAGCTCACTTTTTAATTGGGAGTTGGGTGAGATGTCATGATTCCTTACCTTGTCTCTTTTCCTTTTTCTTTGTTTTTTCACTCCCTGGCCCATTGGCCTTTTAGTGGGAGGTTGTTGGGGTAAAAGGCCTTGGGCCTGCCCGTGTATAATGACTGCCCATATTCTTTATTCATATATATGAGATAGTGCAATAAGGTTGTCATATCATTCTTGATAACACCTACATTGTGTGTGCTCTTCTCTCCTACATCTTTCTCTTCTCCTTCTCCACTGCCATTGCATCCCCTTCTGACAATAAATGATATGTAAGAGAGGACTTACGACCACAAGACTTGCTACAAGAGTACTTGCAAGACTATGACCTCTATGCTAAGATGGTGGTCATTACCACTCTTATCATCATGTTTGCCCCTAATAGACAATGCATGAGAAGTATGGGCTACATCCACATTCTTTTTGTTTATCTCCTCTATGAGTAAAGTACCCTCAACATCTTAGAGTTTCGAGCCATCCTTAGGTATATAGCACACATGGTAGTACAAAAAATGTCCCATGACTCAATATGTGTCACAAGCAAAAACAAGGGAGGTAGATTATCCTTGAACTCAATGCCTTATAAAGTGAACTAGTTGAAAATCAAATTAAATTCATTCAAATGTACGGACGCACTAGTCCCTTTCTTCATGAGAAGGTCCATGAGTTGTTTCAACCAATACAATTGTGGTGCAGGACTTTGCTTGTCATAAAGATTGTATATCTTTTTCCTTAACTACTAAGCATTATCCTCAGGTGTCATAGCATTGAAATAAACCTATTTAGACAATGATAATGTAAGCGTGGATTTACATAGATCCACAACTCATCCCAATCATCTTGATCCATGCCTGCAAGCTATACACTATTGGTTTTCAATGGCCTACCCTAATTCTTTTGGACCAATACTACATCTTCCAATAGGTGAAATGTGTGCCATCAAGCTTTTCAATATTGAAAATAGTACTATCATTCAAATATCTACTCATAACAACAATATACCGATGTAAAATCCAAAAGAATGGACTATTGTAAATGATTGCAACTTAGCCCCAAAACTCATCCAAACTAAGGGTAAAACACGAAGAGATACCAAAGGAGAGAGATGTCCATCAATCGCAAGCAATAAATTGCTGAAGTACAATGTTTATTCTCCAAGACAATGTTTAAAACTGTAATTATAGCATTGCTATAACAAATGTGGCAATATGCAAATACCACTATAGGAAAATAATCAAAAAATGCCAAGACTCCTAATGCCAAGAATATCTAGGTAACAATTGGGATAGATAAAAGCCACTACAGTGAGTAGGCATGCAACCAATACAAAAATATATCATAACCTCAAGGGAGTTAGTAACTAATATATACCATGGGCATAGACATCATGTATATAAGATATCTCAAGTTCAAGTGTAGAGATCTATGAAATGCACAATTGATTAAGCAAAGAGTAATGAAGCTCAATACATAACCAAGAAGCATATATGCATCACTAAATCATGTTGATAAAGGTGAGTGTCAATGTCCAAGGAATGTAAATCAATTTAGCCCACTAGTAGTGTAAATGCATCCAAGAATATCCAAGAAAGCATGTACATAAGGTAAGAGTCTCATTGTCTCAATAGACCAAGCTTAATAGAGTAGAAAATCCAAAGCTCTAATGCAATGTATCAAAGTAATACAAATAACTCAAATGTGTATCCAGTAAAGTGTATCCAAAGTGTAATAGAGCAATACAAGACTCAATACATCAAGTACATAACATTTGGGTGCCCATAGACATCACCCAATATATCCAAGGATATAAAATTCAAGTCTTCAAACCCATACTATCAATCACTAAAGCAACTCAACTTGTATACTGCAAGTGGCAAGCACCCATCACTATCACTTTATTATTTATTCTTTGACTGACTAATAGAATAAGGGAGGTTGGTCATACATTGTGATTGTTGGAGCTCCTACATCTTGAGTCTCTCTCTCTCTTGCTCCATCCACCATAACTCACACCTCCATTACTTATGCTTGCTTGTGCTCTTACTCAAGCTTCTCCCTTCAAATGGTATCAAAGCATTGGTTCGAGGAGCTTCATCAATGATTACTTCACCCTGAATTTGAAACCTACAACTCAAGGTTTAATGGCTATTGCTCAAGAAGGTATACATCAATCCTATGCTTCATAGGCTTCTTCCTAGATGTATGGGCTCAATCCCAGCATTCAATAGACTTGATAGAGCACCAGTAAGTGCTCTAGAGTGGCTAGTAATAATAGCATTACCCTCAGCCAAGTCAATGTGGATTGTGCCTATTCTTGGATAACACTCCCTCTACTCCATAGTAGTAGCCCAATCCACTTGTATTTTCTCTTGGACACTTGGTAATCCCTTGGAAACTCCCCATGGCATCTTTAGTTGCATTGGAGCACTCTCTTAAGCAATATATGCTTAGTGGATATTCAAATAGGCATGTTTGGATAGGTTGTGACTCATTCTAATATACTTTTGTGATGCTCGTGGTGCTTGGTTTTGATGCCTAAGTGGTTATCTAATGCTTGGGAGTCCCTTGTGGATTGGATTGAGCTCAAATAGCTCAAATAGCTTAGTTTTAACAAAGCTTCAATGTTGTTGTACCTATGGACAGCATTCATGAGCTTTATAATACATCTATGATTTCTCTTATACTTACTCCCTAATGGTTGTTTAATGCTTGGGAATGCTATTGACTTGGTTTAAGCTTGCATAGCTCAACTTATGCAATCATTTTTACTATTGTAATATAGTGGGCAATAGACGCTTGTTTGGGAAGCTTATGCCTATTGTTCATAGATGGTATTCAAGTACTTCATTTGATTGAAAGCTTTTGGCAATCAACTTTGAGCTCGATCACATGTATTGGAGCATTGGCCTTATGCTTTGGGTGCTTTAGTGATTCTACTTACAGGCTTGAGGATTGGCTATATGTATTGCTCTTCAATGTATCTTAGCTTTTGAATGCTTATGTACTTCATGTATTGAGGTTACCTTGCTCAATTTTGGCATTTGGTCTTGTTCGAGTGGGAGCCACTTGAGTTACTTTGATATTTTTGCATTCAAGTAGACCTTTGGACTTTATGCAACTGAGCTTAGTTGGAGCCCCGAGAGGAACACCAAGGAAAAGGGAATTCTCTTGCAAGAAAATCTATCTTGTAACATCAACAAGCTTGTTTTTCATATTTCATATGATCACAATGAAGAAAAGAACACCAGGCACAACAAATCTTCATACAGCATCATGTAGATCTCCCACGGTTTTTAATAGAATCAACCATATTCTTCAACATCCTCATAAAATCCATCAATGGAACAAAGAAAACAAAGAAGTACACCATCCTTAAATGGAAACACATCACATATTATTCATCTTCAATATCTTCATAGTCTTCTCTCTCAATCTCTCATATACAATCACTCTGTTTCAGTAGAATTGGCTATCTCTGACTCTCTCTATCTCACTCCATCAATAATACATCATATCCTCACTACAATACTCAATAATGACTCTCAATAATCCTTCTTAGGTCGTGGATACCCCTCCCAAGAGGTATGTCTGATATGAAGGGTCACCAGAGCCACTACAGTGTCTCTTCACAACTCACTACTGTCACTTCACTCTAGTCTTCTCTTGAGTCTTCAGCAGCTACTTCTTCCACTTCTTTCAGCTCTTTTGCACTTGTATTCACCTCTTTCCAAGGCTAGAAAACTTTCCCCAAAATCACACATACATTCCACAGAACACTTACAGAACAGTACCAGAACAGTTACAGTACAGAAGCAGAACAGAAACAAAACAGAACAGAAACAGAACAGAAGGAGAAGCTCTACAGAAGACCTACAGAAGGTTACAGAAGGTCATCAAAACTACATAACTCACTCTCAAACCATTTCAAACTCTCACAAACCATTCAATAAACTTTCACAATATCTCATTCTTCATCAATCAATACTCCATCCCTCCTTACAGAAGATAATCAGAACAAAACAAACCAAAATAGAGCAAAACAGAAGGTATACAGAACCATTCAGAACCTATCAGAACATCACAGAACCATCAACAAACATCATGAACTTCCAAAACACAATCAATATCATCCAAAACACTCTCAAACCACTTCCAAATCAACCAATCATCCCATAAAATCAACCATTCAGCTCTCAAAAACAACAAAAATCATCCAAAAAACAAGTCATTTCAACACTCAACATATCCCCACACTTAATAAGGAAGCGTCCTCGCGACCCAGGAAAAAGGGAATACAAGTTCATAGAAAAGCTCAACTTTGATCTTCAATATCTTCTCACAAAGAAGCCATCCACCACGACCCCATCTTATAACCTGTTTCTGATATAAAAATATAAAGAAAGGAAAACTCTTTTGAAATTAACACCTCTTATCAAACTAAAAATCACAACAAATTTGTAAAGGATATAAGAGTTTGCTTCTTCTTTATCAGCATCAGCTTCAACTCTCCAACCACGACCCCATCTCGACAAATCTCCAAAATATAGCTCGTACACAAGATCCAATAGGAAACCACCACGTTCGTTTGACATAAATGAACTCACAACACAAACACTAATACACAACACAACCATCTGAATGACTTCCTCAAAAAGAAAAGTTTTGCATTAAAAAGCTTTCAGTATACATTGGAAAGGCATCAATGAAGATGATCACTCTTAAAAGATTGATGTTGTCGGAATCGATCCATAGATAAGGATTCATCTACAAAGTTTTTAGGAGGATTTTGGAAAAATTGGAGACAACACATCCTTTCCAATAGGACCAAGTATCTGCTAGGTAAACAGAGGGCATGAAAATACAGTATCTCCAACTGTTGGGAATCAATGCTAACATTGACATTCATGCACAACTTTGGGATAGGCTTTGAATCAGTATGAGAGTGCCTATGCATATACGCCAGGTACCAAGCAAAGTGAGCAGTTAATCTCACTGAGGGATCTGCAGACTGTGAATATTGTTGGGCAAAATGAACATAGTTTTGATAAGCTTGACTGGAAGCTGTCCATTCCCCTGGAATTACTGGCCAATTAATCTGCGGTCCTGTAAGGCAATCATCCGAACTCCATCCCCTTCTTCGGGAAATCTGAGTATCAAAGCCGTTACAGTCACTAACCAACTGAGGTGGTTGAGATATGGAAGTGTTAGGAGAGGGTAATGGAATAAGGGAAAGTGGATGTAGGGAAGGATAGGAAAAACCATAAAAAGAAGAAAATGTTAAAGAAGGAGTGGCAGAAATTTGTAAGGAATCACTAAGGAATGGTGTTAATTGATAAATAGGAAATGTGGAGGGTACATTTATGAGGGGTGAAGGACAGGGTGGAGAAGGGGAAAATACCCTATCCTCAATAAAGGAACAGTAAGTGAAAATGGGAATTTGAGGGAAATTGGAAGGTTGGAAAAGAAGTGGTAATTGAAACTGAGGAACGGTTTTTCTTACTGAGGTTAGTGATTAATTAAACTAAGGTTAGAGATTAATTAAACTAAGGTTAGAATCTAACCTTAGGATGGGTTAGGCAGAGCAGGAGGAGGAGGAGGTGGGGGTGGTGGAGGAGAAGGGAGGTGGGGGTGGTGGAGGAGAAGGACCGGCGGCGACCAGGCGCTGTCGAGGGCGAGGGAAGAGAAGAGGAGGAAGGAGTGGAGGGAAGAGAAGAAGTGGGGGGAAGAATGCAGGAGGAGGAGGGGAGAGGAGCACGATGGGGGAAGGAGGGGCGATGGAGGGCGGAGGCAGGAGGTGGAGGGAGGAGGAAGGAGGAAGAAGGAGTGGGGGGAAGAGAAGGAGTGGGGGGAGGAAGGAGGAGAGGGAAAGGAGAAGGAGTGAGGGGAGGCGATGAAGGCACAGAGGAGGCGGGGGGAGGCTGCACGAGAGGAGGGTAGGAGATGAGGGAGGACACGCAGGAAGAGAGAGAGAAAGAAAGGGAGAGAGAAAGAAAGGGGGAAGGCGGTTGGGGGCAAGGGACGGGCAGTTGGGGGGGAAGAGATTGGGGGGGGGGGGGGGGGGGGGGGGGGCCATGGGGGGGGGGCATGGGGTGGGCAAGTGGGGGGGAAGGGAAGGGAAGGGTAGGGACAGGGGGTGGGCAGGGTGGGCACAAGGGTAGGTACCCCCGTCCCGCGCACATGCGCGGGACGAGGTAAAAAAATTTACCGTGACGGGATTGAAATGGCACGAGGAAGATGGTACGGGTTACGCGGACACGACTGGGGCGCGTGGAGACGCGTAAAATCGAAAAAGGGCACGTTCACGCGCAAAACGAGCGCGAGAAAAAAACGGAAAAATAAAGAAAAATTAATAACTCCCAATCCGGATGTCAAAACGAAATAGCGTAAAAACAAAAAGTGGGCAGGACGACAGGGGGAAAACAAGAAAAATATGGGACGAGGGTTCCGGGAGGGATAAAGGGCGGTCACGTGCAAAAAACACAAAAAAGAACCAAAAACACAATTTAAAAATTAATATCGAAAGATCCGTGCATCGGAATGAAGTGTAGAAAAAAGGAAAACTATGCAGAAAGATGTGCCCGACAATCCTATTACGTCAAAACATAATTCCGACTAAGGTAAGACGCGTTCACATGGGAAAAACCCAAAAAACAAACCCGAAAATGGGATCGGAAATTAATATCGGACAAACCGTTCACCGGAATGACATGCAGTAAGAAGGAAAAATGTCCGCAGAAAGGTGTGGCACAGGGTTATCACGTTAAACCGCAGTGCCGGCGGAAGTAGGAGGGGTTCACATGCAAAAAACTCCAAAAATACTCCCGAAAAGTCATTTAAAAATTAATAAGTAAAAATCCGGAAGTCGAAAAAGGGTGGAGGAAAAAGGAAAAAGGTGGGGGGAGGCACAGGGGACACGGCTGTCAAATCAAATTGGAATTCCGATGCAAATAGGGCAGGTTCACATGGAAAAATGTCAAAAATACGCATGAAAAAGTCGTGAAAACCCGGAAAATTAATAACGGACAAACCGTGTATCGGAATGATGCGGAATAAAAAGGAGAAATGTCAGGGGAAAAGCGTTGGTCAGGGCTATGATGTCAGAGCATGATTCGGAAGCAAGAAAAGCGTGTTCACATGGAAAACCGGCGAAATTGCGCAAAATGTTTCAAAAATTAATAACTCGAAAACCGTGCACCGGAACAGGGGTAGGTAAAAAGGAAAAATGATCAGTTCGAAGGGAGGAACAGGGCTATAAGGTTGGATTTGGATTTTGGTGAACGTAGGATGCATTCACATGGCAGGACCTCAAAATCAGGGAATGAAGGAAAACTGCAAGGGAACAGCCCCAAGGGTGGGTGGAACATAACCGGGCGGGTGGGAAGGGACCCAGGAGGGTAAAAGCAAGTCATGGTATATATGCATGAGCAGGGTAAGGCATATGCAGAGGGGTAAGCAATATAGACGCGCAGGGACACGTCCCCACACTTAAGACCTTAACGGATAGGGTTAACCGCACAACAGGGACCTAGGACCACGCCACAGACCATCCACTAACTTCCCCACACTTAAAACATGACCGGCACGAAGAAACCAAAGTGTAGGGTTAGAAAAACTTGGCCCGTTTCGTCCAGAATCAAGGTTGAGTGTCGATGGCACGTCTAGTGTTGTTGTCGGCGCTGGAGGGACCAAGGCATCTTCTCGGCACACGTTCGTCATGGCAGGGACCACGCAGCAGTACCCAGGGAGGTAGCTGATGGAAGGAATCGTAGGAAATTCGTTGTCGATGATGAGGGATATTACACTCAACTCACAGTCACTCAATTGGAATGAAAGAACAGTCATTCGCCCCATGACTAATATCACTTAAGGAAAAAGGATTGAAACCCGTATCTCATACCCGGTTGAGGAATCGACAAGGGGGGAATGGTGTAGAAAGGAGTATGCCAGGGTGCACAGTTGATGGTGCATTAGTGCGTCCAACCCGTCTGGCATAGGTGCAAGAAGAAAAGCAAGGGAGCCTTACAGTGCCGTGTACAGAACAGGGTGATGTGTCTTGTGATGACGGTAAAAACCCATCCCGTGGGTTCATAGGGAAACGGGAACATACCTGACTCCAAGTGTCGTAACGTCCCTCAATCTCACCTCTCGGTAATTGATTGAAGAAACTCCAGTCACACTCAACCCACCCTCTGTCTCACTCTCTGTTGATAGATACAGGAGGGCAGCCTTTTCCTGAAACCTATTGATGTAAACCTCACAGTCACTTGTGCAAAGGGTGTATGCCTTGTGCGCATTTGATGGTGCAACTGTGCATCCCACCCTGTGCCGGCATACGGTGCGAGAAGGAAGGCCAGGGAGCCTTATGGTGCAGTGCACAGAACAAATCGTGCTTTGTGCTTTGAGAGGCCCATCCCGTGCGTGCAACACTTCATTCACACTTCTCACCTCTCATTCGATTTGAAGGGAAAAGACTGGTCTCTCGCCCCACCCTCTGTCTCACTCGTTGTTGATAGATACAGAGGGCAACCATACTCACTTCCCCATCCGGTTAGGATGAAAGCTCGCATCACTCAAGGGGTTGTCGATGAAGATCGCGTCATCAATTGTTGAGGAGGCGTACCCAGGGAGGTAGCCATCAAATCGAATGTTGTGTTGGATAGGAACATGTCGTCTGCTAGAGGACAGGTAGTCACTTTGTAAAGAGACCCAGGACACAGCGTACCAAGGGAGGCAGCGTCGGAATTGGATCCTAGGGATATCAATTAATGAATCCGCTTTCTGGACTGCTGGGTGTTACCACCTTTTCCACAGCCAGCTTCTCGCCCAAGGGTGTTTACTACCTTTTCTTGGAACGAGGCCCGCTATGACAGGGAATTGCTTCCTTTTCTCTCATAACAGATTTGTTTTTTTTTTTTCTTTTTTCTTTTTTTCTATATTGAACAAGGGAATGGTAGAAAGACCATTTGTCAGAACCCACCTCGCCACTGATGCTGGTGGAAAATAGAGGATAAGAGATCAAGGCTGGAAGGGGGGTTTGAGGGAACAGAGGGTTGCATCCACTTCAGCAGGAGTGATTGAAGAACTGCTATCAGAAGTAGCATCATAAGAAGTACAGTGCCGCGCCAACGAGGGAAAAGATCAAGGGACCGTAATTGTCAAGATCCCCAAGGAGGGAAGTACTTCTTCAAGCGATATCCATTAATCAGAAAGGGATCATCAGAGGCATCCAAGGTCTGTACTTGGACAAAGCCATTAGGGTTGACTGCAAGTACCTTATAGGGGCCCATCCACCGCTGCTGGAGCTTGCCAGGAAACTTGCCAAAGCGTGAATCATAGGCTAGGACCAAATCACCTTCTTTGAACTCCTTGTGCTTGATGCAGCTGTCATGGTAAGCCTTGCGTCGAGCTTGCGTGGCTTCCATGCACTGTAGAGCCATCCTACGAATTTCGTCCAAACATTCCAAGTGCAGGAGACGGCGTTGCAGTGAATCGTCATCCCCCAAACGCTCTTTGATAGCCACTCTCAAAGAGGGTAGTTCCAGTTCAACAGGAAAAACAGCTTCTGTACCATACACCAGCTGGAAAGGTGTCTGTCCCGTTGCTGCTTTATGGGAGGTTCTATACGCCCAGAGGGCCTCTGTAAGTCGATCGTCCCAATCACGACGATGTGCAGCAATTGTTCTTGTCAGAATCGAGCAGAGGATGCGATTGGTGACTTCGACTTGGCCGTTGGCTCTGGGGTAATAAGGAGTGGACTTGCGATGGCGGATCTTATACAACTCTGTCAACTCTTCCATGACTTTGTTAAGGAAATGAGTGCCTCTATCACTTACCAGCTCTAAGGGACTGCCAAAACGGGTGATGATATTCTCGTACATGAACAGGGCCATGATGTTACCATCGTCCCGCTTAAGGGCTTTAGCTTCACACCACTTTGTAACATAATCCGTACATACGAGGATGTATCGGTTCTGTTTCCTTCTGGTGGGAGGGTCGATCGGACCTACGAAGTCAATGCCCCACTTCTCAAACGGCTTCAACGGAAGGATAGGTTGCAATGGCATGGCACTTGTCTTCGTGGGTTTCCCCATTCTTTGACAAGCATCACATCTTTTACAGTAATCATAGGCATCCTTATGAATGGTAGGCCACCAATAACCTGCTAGCAGAGCCTTCCTGGCTGTAGCTTCTCCTGCAAAGTGACCTCCACATGGCTCGTCGTGGCAAGCCTTCAGAACAATCCCAATCTCATCTCCTGCAACACATCGTCTGAGTACTTCATCTTTGCCTTTCTTGTACAGTGCACCGCCTAGCAGGGTGTATGGGGCTGATTCTAGCATGAGCTTCTTCCTTTCCCGACTAGAAATACCAGGAGGGTATTGTTGGGTTGCCAGCAGATTGGCAATGTCTGCATACCACGGAGTTACAGTTTCCACCAAGAATAGGGAAGCATCAGGGAGGTCTGGATCATCTTGCTCCTCGTCTGCAGTTTGTGGGATACGCGACAGATGATCAGCTAGAACATGGGAACGACCAGGCTTAGTAATCACCTCAAAGTCGAACTCCTGAAATAGAAGGAGCCATCTCATCATCCGTCCTTTCACATCTGCTTTGTTCATCAAGAAGGACAGGGCCTCATGATCCACATAAAATTTAAAGTGGGTAGATAGGAGGTAATGGCGAAACTTCTCCAGGGCAAACACCATTGCCAAGCACTCCAGCTCTGTCACTGTATAGTTCCGTTCCCTATCAGTGACTTTGCGGCTTGCATAATAGATCGGTTGATCCAACTTCGAGGAGCCCTTTTGGCAGAGGACAGCGCCTAAGCCTTCAATTGATGCATCAGTGTGTACGTGGAACTCTTTCGTCCAATCAGGAGGTTGCAGAATGGGTGCCTCTATCAGACACTGCTTCAGAGTGTGGAAGGCTTTGTCACAATCTTCCGTCCAAGTAAACTCTGCATCTTTCCTCAGGAGCTTGTGCAAGGAAGTTGCCTTTGTCGCAAAATGGGCTATGAACCTTCTGTAGTAACCCACATGGCCTAGAAATCCCCTCAACTGTTTGAGGTTGGTGGGTGCTGTCAGAGCTGCAATCTTTTCAATCTTTGCAGGGTCTGTTGATATCCCTTGTGCAGAGACAATGTGGCCCAACAGAACTCCAGAAGAGACCCCAAAGATGCATTTGTCGGGGTTGAGGGAAATCCCATACTCCCGGCATCGGTCAAAACATTGTTCCAGGTGTTCCCAATGTTCACTGATCAAACTATAGACACAGAAGTCATCCAAATATACCTCAATAAAGTCATGCAGATGATTTTGAAATGCGGCCATCATGACTCGTTGGAAAGTAGCAGGGGCATTGCAGAGCCCAAATGGCATCACTCGGTAAGCGTAGGTCCCCCATTCTGTGGTGAAGGTTGTTTTGGACTGGTCTTCTTCTGCGATTTGGACTTGGTTGTATCCGCTGAATCCATCCAGAAGAGAATAAAGTTCATGTCCTGCCACTGTGTCCAACAGTTGGTCTGTAAAAGGGATTGGAAAGTGATCCTTCTTTGTCTTGGAATTAAGCTTTTGGAAATCCACACATATTCGCAATTTGCCATTCTTCTTGGGTACAACCACGATGGGTGAAACCCATTCACTATTTGCCACTGGATAAATGAACTCGGCTTCCAGAAGCTTCAGCAGCTCCGCTTTCACCAATGTGGAATAATTCGGGTTCATTCGCCTCTGTCGTTGCCGTACTGGCTTGGCATCAGGCTCCAAATCAATATGATGTTGACATATTGTGGGATCAATCCCCTTTAGGTCTTTGTAAGACCACGCAAACACGTCCAAATTTTCTTTCAACAAGTTGTACAAGGTTGACAACTCCCCTTCTGGGAGACTGCTACCCACCTTCAAGTGGCGTTCAGTGCCTTCTGCATCCACAAAGGTTAACTGCCTTTCACCTTCTACTTCACGGATGAAGGTTCCACGGACTGCTTCTCGATACAGATCCGACTCCTTCAAGGGAGTGATGTCCTCTTCTGATGTCCCACTAGAACCAACTTCTTCTTTTGGTGGAGACTTAGGTTGCTTCTTAAGACGTTGGAATGGGATAAGCGTCGTTTCGGATTTGGTTTCAAAATTAATTACCTCGTGGCTTGAAGACTCATCTTTTGATGATGACACATCCAGGAACGTCACATAACAGGGACCCTCTGATGCCTGTTGGGTTGGTGGGACTGGTGCTTGTTGGCACGGTGCATCATCATCATCTTTCTTTGGCAAGGATGGGGTAGGACGGCAGGAGCCACACTTAAAAGACGGCTTGCTCTTCTTAATCCATTTCTTATAATGGTTTTGCATATGAGAAGATCCATTTACTAGACCAAATGGTACCATCACCATGCTGTCCCATAGCATGAGCTCATCGGCTTCTGATACTTCTGGAACTTCTTCTTCAAATGTATCCTCTTCAAGTGGGATAGATTCTTCTGGCTCACATTCATAATCTTCTTTGTCCATATCATATCCATCCTCTCCTGTCTCTGTCTCTGCTTCTGCTTCTGCTTCTGTTTCTGCTTCTGCTTCTGTTCCTGTTTCTGCTTCTGCTTCTGTAGGAGCTCTGTAACAGGAGAATAGATTCTCTGTCTCCTCTTCTGCCTCTGTCTCTGGCTCTGCTGTGGCCATATAACAGGGAGAGCAGTACATCCATGCTTCTATCTCACTGTCAGAAGTGATTTCCGAAGTCATTTCTGGTTCAGGCAGGAAGTATTCGCCCATTGATAATGGCTTTGCATCTTTTGGAAGTCGGCTTACAATATCCACTGTTAAAGAATGTGCCACTGTTTTCTTGGGAAGGATCTGTTTGACAGCATCTTCGTCTGCTGATGTTCCATCTGTAGCCTCATTAGGGGAGTCAGAAGATAATTCCAAGGAGGTGGATCCATGTCCTTTTTGAGAACCATACAGTTTCAGCACCACTTTGTTGGGTCCTCTACCCAAGGTCAAAGTTCCATTAAACCAATCCGTCCTTGCTCGGGCTTCAAAAAGCCATGGTCTACCCAGTAACAGAGGATAGGATGTACCATAAGAGTTTGGCTTCACCACCAGATAGGTTAGCCAATAATCTTTTCCAGCCACTGTAGTCTTCACATATGGGAGAATGCCCAAAGGCTTGATTCTACTCTGATCCGCCAGTCTGATGAGCCATTGGGTGGGTTGCACACCTTGTAAGCCTAGATCCTTCATTGTGACATCCGTCATAATGTTCACTGATAAACCTCCATCAATCAGTGCATTTGCAATGAAGCAGCCTTCTATCCACACACCAGTCTCTGGAGTACCCGGATCTAGAAAAGCATTAGCCGCGTCCACTTCTTTTACAGGCTCTGGAGCCTTGTTAGACTTTGTTGCTGTTGGGGGAGCAATCCTTAAACCACGTCTTTTTGTCAGTATACTTTTGAACCTTTTCCGACAACTGGGGGACAACATCAATAATTGTCGGAATGTGAGGTTTGGTTTAAAGGTATCTAGATCTCTAACTAGATCGTATTCCTTGATAGGATCCACTGGCTTCTCTAACCGATTAGGGAATGGGGCAACACCCATTTTCATTTTCCCTCTTTCTTCCATCAGAGGAATTACAGGAACTTCTTCTGCCACTTGTGGCACTTCCTCCTCTTCTGTATCCTGGACCTCTGGTCCTGTCTCTGTAACTGTCTCTGTAACTCTCTGTGGCACTGTAGGGCTCTGTACGGCACTGTTAGGCTCTGTTCTGTTCTGTTCTTCTAGTGGAAGATTGAACTTCACTGTTCTGGCAGGAGGGTTATTTTCTTTCTGGATAGGTGGGTCCTTCTGCTTTGCACGCGTGATGGCAGCAACTTCCAATTCTACCAAATTGGAGGTAGGCTCTTGGGCCTTGGACGGACTATCAGTAGCACTGTTTTTCGCTGGGGCTGGACTTGGGCAGTCTTTTGCAGTGTGGCCTTCTCCTTTGCATCGACTGCATAAGGGCTTGTAATCCACTGACCTTCGAGGATTTGGACAATTTGGTGAGATGTGTCCCTTTTCCCCGCATCTGTAACACTCCACTTCTGATCTCTGACCACCGCCAGACTGTCTTCCTCTATAACTTTGGGAAGGAAATCTTCTGGGTCCGAAATTAGGACCAAACTCTCTAGGCTTGGGTCCAATATCTTGTGTTGTCATTTTGGATTCTAGCAAGTTAAATCTTGTGTCTTCTTCCTTTCTTCTCCTATCATGCATCTCCTTCAGAGAGCAAATGTCCTCTGTATGGTTCTTCCGCAAACAGTAGGAACAGAAGGCTCCAGGGATAGTTGGTTTTCGTGTACATTCAGTGGCTAAATGGCCTGCTTGATGACACTTACCACACCAAGTATTTGACCGCATCACATCTCTTCCTGCTCCTGCAACGTTGGATATGCTAGCTGTGTTCACTTTCAACGTCTGTAGTTGCTCTGTAATCACATCCATCAACTCCTTTTTGATGTTTGCAACTGAGTTGGATAAATAATCCTTCAAGCTTTCTCCTCCTGACGTACTGGCAGGAGGGTTTTGAGGAGTCTCTGTAATCACTGCATAAACGGGTTGAGCTCGTACAGAGGGGTCTCTGTTCTGGTTCTGATTCAGAGCTCCTGTTTGAACTGTTGGCTGTTGGCTCCAGTTGGTAGGGTTCCACTGTTGCTGCTGATTTGATAATGAAGAAATTGGTTGGGACCATGGTTGTGGTGGTTGGGCCATCATTTGAGGCATGGATTGTGTCCACTGTGGATTTGGTGCACTGTACTGTGATACCGAGGGCATCTGTTGGTAGGAGTAGGGAACAGTCCCTGGGACTGCATTTGGTGGATACATCATTCCTGACATCAAAGGAGGTAGGACTCCTCTTCCTGAATTCATCGCTAATCGAGCTTCCACTTCATCATACAGTCTTGCACCTTCTGTTGCAGCTTGCAGTGTGGCTAGTCTTTGTAGCTCCACAAACTTACGGACTTCTGGTTGTAATCCTCTGAGAAATACCCCCTTTTGAATGCCATCATCTAGATTATGGTTAGTCCATCTCTTCAGGATGGATTCCATTCTTGAGACATAAGCTTCTACTCTTTCTCCAGAGGACTGACTTAGGTTCATAAATTCCTCTCTCATCCGCTCTTCAAAACCTTCACGCCTGAATTTAGTGAGGAAGGCCAACTTCAGGTCGTCCCATGTGCCAAAAGTTCCTGCTGCTTGTCTCTCATACCACTGAAACGCCGCGCCCTTGAAAATGGCGGGGAATATTGCTAACCAATGCTCAGGGGTTCTGGCATTGTTAGCCACACACGCTACCATAAACTCTGCTACATGAAGATCGGGGTCTTCATTGTACTCTCCCTTAAAAACTGGCAATGGGACTACATTCGCTGGTCTGTCATCAATATTTCCAGGACGGATCTGGCTTGGAAGTGGACCTCCAGCAGGAGGAGGAAGGGCTTGATGTGCCATTGGGACTTCTCTGGACTCGTTCTAACGCTTGCCTTTTTATTGCGTCATTCATCAGGGGGTTGACTCCACTATGTTGTTAGTGCTCCACAGAGGGTTAACAGAAGGCCTCAGTCTCTGTAGGACTCTCTTGCCAACATTTCTTCTACTTCTTTCTTTTCAACGTCCCTGAATTCTGCTTTCATGCCACTGCACAGAGGAAGGTATTCGGTTCTGAAGGTGTCAAAATGCATACGTCTGAGCATTGTGGTGGTGCCATCATCATAGTAATGCCAACTTCTGATGGTTTCAATAGTGTATGTTGTGAAAAACACTCTGTCTACCAACTTCCAGTGGGTTGCTAATTGAACAAACAGAAGATTATCAGTACACCAAGCATCCCATGTATCTTGCTGTTGAGCGTCCACGAACAAATTCCAACTCTTTTCCTTCTTGTCCTTGTGAACCTCTACAGACCAAGACTCCTGAAGCTTCTTCACAATCTCCCACTTGATGTTGTCTGGAAACTTCTCAATGAATGCCAAATCTTCCATGGATGTTCATTCTCTCTGTTTCTGCTCTTTAGTTTGTTCCCAAACAGTTTGCCACCAAGATGCAAGTTTCTGCTGCTTCAATAGGAAGAGGAAACTGTCCACCACATAGAGCATGCATCATGATGGTGATGTGTTTCCGCCATTGTGGGATGAACTTCTTATGGAAAGTGGCTTTGATTATGAGGAATTCCAATTCTTCAGTGGAAGAAGGAACTTTACAAACATCCATTGAATTCTTCTTTTCTTGGCAATGCCATTTCCTTCATTTTCAGCCTCTTTTGGTGCTTGTTGATGGCAAGTTTCCCTATATAGCCCTTTATTTCATCTATCTCGTCTTGCAAAATTATCCCATTAGCCAAGCCTCCTTCATATTTTTCTACCAGGATTTTCTCGATCCTTTGAAGGCGATCACCAAAGTTTTGACAGAAGGAGTTCGAAGCTCTTTGACATTTGTTTAAACTCTTGATTTGCTTCTCCATTGCATCCAACCGTTGCAGAAGCTTTAGGGATACAACGGAAGTGTTGTGTCCTTTGACATGTTTGAGGGCACGCCGTACTGACTTCCTCCTAGCCATGTCTTTGGCTTTACGCACATTCATTCGTGCATTGGGAGTACACAAAACAATGTCTAGTAGATGGACATTGTTTCTTGCATCAGATGTTTCAGCATGGTCCATACTACCATGGTTACACAAAGTATTGAGAGAGAGAGAGAGAGAGAGAGAGAGAGAGAGAGAGAGAGAGAGAGAGAGAACATTTTTAAAAAGTAATTGAATACTTTCATGACCTAGGCGTACCAAAGTATTACAATATTTATGCATACATGAGAGAGACGCATAAACACATTAATTAATAACACGCATAAACACATTAAGAAATAATATTAACACACTTTCATATCAAAAGACATGACATGCATACATTAATAACACGCATAATACACATTATTTAATAACACACATTCATTTTTAAATGCATAATACACATTAATTATTAGCACATATATACATATGAATACATACCATTAACACAAACATAATAACGTTATCACACATTTATATTAAAACACATACACACATTAATTAATCAAACACTTAAAACACGTAATACACCTTAATAATGTAATGACACACATACTAAGAAATAAAAGCATAGCATAAGAAAATGAGTTGCTATAAAGTACTATAAATCAACCCCAAATTTATAGCCAATGCAAGGGTTGAGTAAGAGAAATTGCCAAAATAGTGAGTTGTCTACTAAAACTATGACCAATGAATTATCAAAACAAAGTGTTTACTCTCATTAACAATGCTAAAAACTATAATTATAGCAATGCTATAGTAAATGGAGCAGTAAGAGAATCCAATGGTGGGCAACCAAGCTCCCATTGACACGAATATCTAGGGTAATAATTGGGATATGTAGAAGCAACTAGCAGTGAAGATGCATACAATTGGCACCAAGATCTGCTGTCACACCTCAATGTGTCAGTGAACCTTACATCTAGTAGGCATATACATCATGCATGGTAGGCCTTAAGAAGAATAAAAGAAACTACTAAATGCATGATCGACTTAGAAATAGTAACAAAGCTCAGTACATTATTAAGGTGTATTACGTGTTTTAAGTGTTTGATTAATTAATGTGTGTATGTGTTTTAATATAAATGTGTGGTAACGTTATTATGTTTGTGTTAATGGTATGTATTCATATGTATATATGTGCTAATAATTAATGTGTATTATGCATTTAAAAATGAATGTGTGTTATTAAATAATGTGTATTATGCGTGTTATTAATGTATGCATGTCATGTCTTTTGATATGAAAGTGTGTTAATATTATTTCTTAATGTGTTTATGCGTGTTATTAATTAATGTGTTTAATGCGTCTCTCTCATGTATGCATAAATATTGTAATACTTTGGTACGCCTAGGTCATGAAAGTATTCAATTACTTTTTAAAAATGTTCTCTCTCTCTCTCTCTCTCTCTCTCTCTCTCTCTCTCTCTCTCTCTCTCTCTCTCTCTCTCTCTCTCTCTCTCTCTCTCTCTCTCTCTCTCTCTCTCTCTCTCTCTCTCTCTCTCTCTCTCTCTCTCTCTCTCTCTCTCTCTCAATACTTTGTGTAACCATGGTAGTATGGACCATGCTGAAACATCTGATGCAAGAAACAATGTCCATGTACTAGACATTGTTTTGTGTACTCCCAATGCACGAATGAATGTGCATAAAGCCAAAGACATGGCTAGGAGGAAGTCAGTACGGCGTGCCCTCAAACATGTCAAAGGATACAACACTTCCGTTGTATCCCTAAAGCTTCTGCAACGGTTGGATGCAATGGAGAAGCAAATCAAGAGTTTAAACAAATGTCAAAGAGCTTCGAACTCCTTCTGTCAAAACTTTGGTGATCGCCTTCAAAGGATCGAGAAAATCCTGGTAGAAAAATATGAAGGAGGCTTGGCTAATGGGATAATTTTGCAAGACGAGATAGATGAAATAAAGGGCTATATAGGAGAAAACTATGAGTTGTTTCGCAAGCACTGGCCAGGGTGTGCTTTGGAAGACCGTGCAGAAAAGTTGACAGACCTTGCTAAGAGCAATAATCGTATAGAGGATGGAGTGTGTGAATTACTGGCTCAAAAGAATGCAAGCGTGCTTGCACCTTAGAGCATTTGCCTCGATGTGCATGTCACATTTCTAAAAGTTTGCCTCAATAGGTTCTCTGCAATGTTGAACCTATTGAATCGTTGCATGAGTTCATCATCCAATGCATAGTTCTCTTAGCATATCTAAGGATTTCAATTACTTTTTGTCGGATCCTCCGATAGATATGCCATTCTATTGTTGGGTTTGAGAATTTTCATGTGATTTGGACTTTTGTATCCCCCACGATAATGACATAATATGCTCTTTCAATTTATATTCTTGCACATGTAAGATTATATTGTTGCTTATGTGATGTTATAATCTTCAAATTTTATATTGAAATAGTGTTTAGAACAAATTTATCTTGAGGTATATCTTTGCTAAAGTCTTCCCTAAGAGATAGGAAGAAATTTTAGTACGCCTAGGTCATAAAAGTATGCAATTACTTTTTAAAAATGTTCTCTCTCTCTCTCTCTCTCTCTCTCTCTCTCTCTCTCTCTCTCTCTCTCTCTCTCTCTCTCTCTCTCTCTCTCTCTCTCTCTCTCTCTCTCTCTCTCTCTCTCTCTCTCTAAAAACACGTATAACGATGACCATATGGAGTGTGCTGAAACATCTGATGCAAGAAGCAATGTTCCTATACCAGACATCGTTTTGTGCGTTCTCAACGCACGGATGAATGTCCGTAAAATCTAAGGCATGGCAAGGATGAAGTCAGTTTGATGTGCCCTCAAACATGTCAAATGACACAACAATTGTGTTGTATCCCTAAAGCTCATGCATCGATTGGATACAGTTAAGAAGCAAATGAAGAGTTTAATCAAACTTCGAAGAGCTTCAATCTCCTTCTACCAGAACTTTGGTGTGAATCGTCATACGAGTTCATCGTCCAATGCATAGTTCTCTTAACATATCTAATTCCTTTAAGACTTTTTGGACAAATCCTCCAATAGATATGTCATTCTATTGCTGGGTTTGAGAAATTTCATGTGATTTGGACTTACGTATCCCTCACAACAATGACGTAATATGCTATTTCAATTTATATTCTTGCCTATGTGAGATTACATTATTCCCTATGTGAAATTATAATCTTTATCATAGTATAGACTATAATAACGTTTCAAAAAACTTTGCATTTGTAAATACTAATATCAAAGTACCTTTTTCTTTTTATCTCAGGTTTTTCTCGACAATGGTACTTCCAACACATTCTGTGCCTAGAGATCGTGTATTACGTGTATGTAGGGAAATGCTCAAAATTACTAGACATAAATGTAGACACGTTGCAAGAGTTAGGACTGAATTACATGCTCGTGACCATGCAAGAGATATGTATGAACAACATCATGCAAATGGAAACTATATGGATGTTCAAATCCCAAATCAGCTATATCAAACCAATCAATTTCGCACTGCATCTTGCTCTGCTGCTCATGATTTGGTATCCTTTCAGGTTCAAATGTCTACCACAATTCGACAATACAATCCTAATGGTGGCTTGAGTGTGTGTAGGCAAATGCTTAATGTTACGAGAGCTGAACGTATGCACATGGCAATAGCTAGAACAGAATTACAACAATTGCATCATGCTACCATAGATAGAGATAGATACAATGGCATCCAAGCTACAAGTGTCCAAATGCTAGTTGCACCATTGTTGCCGTTGGAAGTTCAACCACCTCCTATTCATCAAGGAGACAATGCAACTATCCACAATATAGATGTTGAGATGTTGGATAACCATGAATTGCTACCCTTCGGAGTGGGGGTACATAGCACAAGTCAACAAAGAAATGGAAACACAAATAATCCAGATGGTGGATTAAGAAATTGTAGGCAAATGCTTGATGCTACTAGAGCTGAACGTAGACACAGGGCAAGAGCAAGAATGCAATTACAACAATTGCATCGCACTACAACAAATACAATTGATATAAGTGCTCAAATGCCTGGTGCACCATTATTGTCCTTAGATGTTCAATTGCCTCACATTATTCAAGAAGGGAATGAAGCTATCCATAATGCAGGTGTAAGTACTGAGATGATACATGACCAATACAGTATTCAAGCTCCTATATTTCTACCTCAAAATGGTGGATTTTGTTCAATTCTCCATGACATGCCACCTAATTTGGATATTCATCCATCAGTAACAATTTTGCTCTTCCAAAAACCAAATTTGGATGCAATTGGTACCCTTTGCAAGGTTTGTCACCATTGCATGGCTAAGTTGTGGCACGATGAAACAAAAACAATGCGTACAACTTCGATTGGAAAGCATTGCTGTAGAGAAGGGAAAGTAATTTTACCACCTCTACAGCAGCCACCACAACCTCTATGTAATTTGGTCGATGGCACACATCCACAAAGTAGAGAGTTCAAAAAAAATATACGTGCTTATAATAGCGCATTGGCTTTTGTTTCAATGGGTGCAAAAATTGATGAGCTTTTGCCTCAAAATGGAAATGGTTATACTTTTCGAGTTCATGGATCAATATATCACCGGATGGGTTCCCTATTGCCAAGTGAGGATGGACAACAAATACCAAAGTTTGCACAACTTTATATTTATGACACCGATCATGAGTTATTGAATTGCATGGGGGTTTTACCTGGGCTTTTGCTTACTACAAGAGCTTCAACAAATGATGCATGATCACAATGCTTACGCACATGCCTTTATAGCAGTTGGTGCAAGCTTGCAACACAATCCATCAATAGAAATAAGAATTTCCATTTTTCAAAATCGATCCACCTCTAGACGATATTCAGTTCCCACTGCAAGTGAGGTTGCTGCAATCATGCCTGGACAAGGTGATGATGATACACTTGATCATCGTAGCATTCAAGTTCACACACGACAAGGCTATTTGATTTATATTTCTAACTTACACAAGGCATATATGCCACTGTTATATGTTCTTCTTTTTCCAAATGGAGAGGATGGATGGCATATGAAAGTTCCATATGCATTTATGGATGCTCATATTAATGCCAATAATCTTGCAAATAAAGATTGTGTCACTCAAATGCAGTATTACGCTTTTCAACTTCAGATTCGAGATGATACTATGCATGTCTTTTGCGTGGTGGTCGCTTGCTACAACGATGCATTGTCGATGCTTATTGTAGCATTGAACAATGTAGATTGGCTTGCTGTTGTCATAATCAAGCAACATTACGAGTTGAAATGTATAAGGGATTGGCTGATATGGTCAATGGTTCAGATGCAGTTGATACTAATATCGCTGGGATTGGTGTGGGCAGGAGAATAGTACTGCCATCTAGCTTTACAGGTGGACCAAGATTCATGTACCAATTATATCAAGATGCTATGGCAATTGTGCGTGCAAAGGCAAACCCAATTTGTTTATCACCATGACATGCAATCTTAAGTGGTTTGAAATTACAGATGCTTTGTTGCCTGGTCAAACTGCACATGATCGACCATATTTAACTGCTAGAGTTTTTCATTTCAAACATAAGGACATGATGCAGTCGATAGTGAAAAAGGAGTTGTTTGGTAAAGTTGTTGGATATGTGTCCATCATAGAATTCCAAAAGAGAGGCTTGCCTCATTCACATACGCTCTTGATATTAGAACCATGCTTTAAGCCACTAGAAGCATGTCATTCTCTGATTTAATACTTTATGTTTTAATCATATCTCTCATGTATGGATAGATATTCATGATTTTATGTAGAGTTAAAGGTATGTTTGTTTTACTATATGAGAACATAGTGTTTAAATTATTTCTACCATAAAAAGTTATTTGAACTTTCTATCATAACTGTAATGTTTTTTTTCTCATATTATATTTGCATAATATTTTTGGTGCAATATCATCAAAGTTTATTTATTCTTTTTTTAATCATATATTATCAAGAAATGAACTATTTTACTGTCTCCTGTTCTTTTTAAGTATTAAGGTCTTCAAAGAAAAGTAAGTTCAACTTTTTTCCTTTAACAAAAAATGAAATGTTTTAATCTCTCATGCTCTTTTGAAATATTATATTCCTTGAATAAAACCATGTTTGACTTATTTTCTATGAAATTTTGTTTGCATTTATACAAAAGTAAGTTTTGAGAAATTATCATGTATAAAGTTCTTTTATACAATATTTATACAATATGCATTACAAACTCTTTTTCTCTTCTAAATTGGTCTTCTAATTTCAATATTGTAAACTCGTTTTTTTCTTTTTTAAAATTTTGATCAATATTACTAATTTTTATGTTTTCTAAATTTTATTAATAGATGGCCCAAACAGTGTTCGAATATTATCATGCCTCTCCTTATCAAATGAGACTTCAAGAAGCATTGCGAACTATTGCTACGGATGATATTATCCATAGAACTTTGGCTAGGGTAATCGAAAGATTACCCAATGATGGATTTACTAATGGAAACACTCCTTTATATGTAGAAATTTTATATTTTGGATGGATCCAATGCTACTATGTTGGACAAACAGACAAACAGATGTTGAGTACTCCATATCTCGGTCCCACACTAGACACATACCGAATGACTGGAGTAAATGGGAGTTTCAAGATTTATCATGTTTTGTAACTTTGCATTAGTTTCATCCAAATTCCGCCGACTGCTCTACTAATGTTAGAGCCAATCATATCACGTCTCCATGTAATTCTAACTCACCATTTTCATTAATGTTTTGCTTTATAAATTTAATATTGTTATTTCTAATGTCTTTTTTTTTTCGTTTTTAGATGTTGCAGCACAATCTGGGGCGGGGCGTGTCACAGCTTTGCCCACACATGTTCCCCATGCTAGATCCACTGTTGATAATTATTCTAAGAAGAGAAAGCTTTCTTTTCGATAGTTGATTTTCGACAGTACGACTATCTTTTTGAAAAAATTATATACTTTCTTTTCCATTTACCTATTGTTATAGTTGGAATTCTTTCAATGATATTTAAAAATCACTTTTGCTTCAGTTATCTTTTCCAATTATTATGGTTGAGATAATCAATGTTATTGTATTGAATTGTTAGATTTTATAATGAAGTGTAAAGATTGCAAGACTATTTGATTCATTACTAAGTGGAAGAATGTGTGAACAAATTAAAACATTTGTGCTTCACATTTCGGCGTGAAGCGCCGGGAGAAAGCTGGCGCGTAGCGCCCGGGCTGAGGCTAGACACAGAGCGCCTAGTAATTATTGATGAGAGACAAGAAAGATGTGTCTTTTTAAAAATCGTTGATACGAGAGAAGAGAAAGAAATGTGAAAAGTAGTTTGGATAGAGAGGTACATTTTTCAAATTAATGTAGGAGAGAGGTACATTTTTCAAATTAATGTAGGAGACGCTCAAAAGTAGTATTGCAGTATTATAGGAGAGAGTGTTAGAAAATTTGAAGCCAAAGAAGGGGGCACTTTTCTAGCCAAAGAAGGGGGCCCTAGTGCCCCCTTCTTTGGCTTAAAATTTTCTAGCACTCTCTCCTATAGTACTACCTTAGACCCTCTCCTACATTAATAGCCTTGGATCTTTACACACTTACACGCACACAGTGTGTGTGTGTGTGTGTGTGTGTGTGTGGCTTAAAACAATTATAGCAACTCTCTCCTATAATAATACAATACTACCTTTGGGCTTCTCTTACATTAATAACTTTGGACCTTTATCAAAATATACATACACATTCTCTCTCTCTCTCTCTCTCTCTCTCTCTCTCTCTCTCTCTCTCTCTCTCTCTCTCTCTCTCTCTCTCTCTCTCTCTCTCTCTCTCTCCAACTTAGATTAAATTCCTCTATTTAAAAGTTTTTAGCCCAAGTACAATTAGACTAAAAAGGCACATTTTGGTTATAATTTCAATAGCATAAAACTTTTTAAAATCTTTGATAAGGTCTTTATTTTGCCAAATGTACAATGCAAAAGACAATAGCCATTGTGCATTATGTTGATTATTAGTTTTCTATATTAGGAGAAAAAAAATTTCCAAAAGAGAGGATTGGTTTTTGTTCATAAGGTCCAAACTTTTCAATATAGTTCATTCAAAAAGTCTCAATTTACTATGCCGCACATTAAAACATATCATAAATATACACATAATTTGATCTTCCTAGCTACTAATTATTTTTTATCTCTTCTCTCTCATCAAACTTTATTTTTCTCTTCTCTCTCATATATATATATATACTCTTCTCTCTCAACTTTATTGGGTCCTAATGTCTCTAGAGAGAGAGAGAGAGAAAGAGTTGCAAGAGATACACATAATGAGAAATGAAGATAAGGACCATACACATACACATAGAGAGAGAGAGAGACTCGCATATATACATGCACTACTTAATTTATTGCTTAGGTAATAATTGAAGTACTAATCATTTTTTAGTTAATTGCCAAATAGAAATATAAAGACAAGGAAGAGAGAGACAAAGACAAATGAGAGAGAGAGAGAGAGATTATGTGACTTGCTTTGACTTTTTTTTGGGTTGAGAAGGGGGTTGCTAGCAACTTATCAAGAAGAGGATTGCTTGCAACCCCTTTTTGAGATGAATTTTTTTTTCACAAGTCTCCTCCATCATTTCTTTGAGGGGCCTTGTGAAATTTTTTTCCGCTGAACAAGGGGTTGCCAGCAACCCTTTCTCATCGAAATTTTTTTTCACAAGTCCTCTCTATTTTTTTTTTCACTAAACATGGAGCTATCAACAACCTTCCTAGCCAAAAAAAAATTCATAAGTCCCCTTAGAGAGATGGAGGCAACTTCTGAATTTTTTTCACCGAGAAGGGGTTGCCGGCAACCCCTGTTTGGTGACAAAAAATTTCATGTCCCCTTAGAGAGATGATGTAGAGGAGTTGTGATTCAAAGCTCTCTCTCTCTCTCTCTCTCTCTCTCTCTCTCTCTCTCTCTCTCTCTCTTAGAGAAAGGATTGCTAGCAACCCCTGCTCAGTAAAAAATTTTCATGTCCCCTTAGAGAGATGATGATAAAGTCACATAAGCTCTCTCTATGTCTCTTTGTCTCTGTCTCTCTCTCTCTTTCTCAATGAGGAAACTATTACAACATTCAAGTGCATAAAGATTTGTTCTTCTAGTTCACATAGGAGATAAAGAGAATTTCAAACCAAATGATGATATTAAATCTCATAAGTCATGCAAGTTAGTAGCATGGAGACTTCTCTACAAGCGTAACTCTGTATCCTTCTATAGAAGTATATTTACAATGGTATCTTGTCAATGTGTTCTCTATATGTAATACAACTATGAATGGTAGGTTCATGTATAGGCAATTGGAGAAGGGGATGTTGCAAACTTTGCCAAGGAAATATAGGGATTAGGTGCACTTAAAGAAGGAGTAGCTCATATATAAGGATCACTAGATTGAGCAGCAGCGGAACAAGGAGGTGTACCGGAGATGTCATATCTTCCTCGACTATGTAAAGGTGAATTTTCCTCCAACAAGAATGCATTATACAGAAAATACTCGGAAAAAAAGGTGCAATAGACATAAGAATCGAGATTCTTGGTAAGTAATTCCACATGTATTCTTTAGAATATGTCACACTTTTATGTCTTCTTCAAAAGAGAATATGGCTGATCATAGGAAAGTGATACCTGCGGTGCATTTGTTCTCATAACTCATTCTTCGGTAAGGAGTTAGGATGAAGCCACAATTTCTAAAATGTTTTGACGATATTGATTGGCCACACTTTAGTCCTACAATGATACTATTTGTGGATGATAGCATAAAGAAGATGCAACGTAAACCACCTAACTCCTTTACATATCCATTTACATTTCAAGATATTCCATGGATACCATCCTCTTCAAATAGATGCTTCCCTATTTGACTGAGGAAAATCCCATGAATACCATCCTCTTGAAATACATACTTCCACGTTTGAGTGAGCTAGTAAGTTTTCACAGGGGAGTCTAGGAGTTTGTTAGAGAACACCCATTTCACCCTCCTGCAATGGAGCTCGATTGATAGTAATAAATATGTTCATTTGCTTTGCATATAGTAGTTCACTAACTTGCAAATGCATTTGTGGATTTAGAAAAAAAAGTTGTAGTTTTTATAGTAAGTTCATGCAGTATAATGTGAAATATATCAATATATTAAAATATTTGATTATTGAAATTTGGAGTTTAAAATGAAGAATTTTTTAAAGGAATAATAGCTGCAAGTAATGAAGTAATACATAGCTATATTTTATGAAGATTTTGAAGCAATAGTTTGCAAGGGTCTATTGTAAACAAATGCATAACTTTAATATACATGTAAGCCTAATCAAATGAGAAAGAGAGAGAGCAATGTGTAAGTATAAGTGGGTATGTGTATAGTTTGCTCGTGTGTGCATAACTAAAGTGCTAACATATTACGATGTAGTTATAAAATATGTGCAAAGAATAGAGGGGGGATGTGAGTGTATAAGTAGTGTGATATCTCATATACATGTGTAATTGAACTATTAACATTGTGATAATATTATCAAATATAAGCACATAAGATTAATCTAGTGATGTAAATAAGTTGAGAGAGAACTACTAATTCATTGTTAGAGAGAGAGAGAGAGAGAGGTTGTTATTTAAAAAGGAGAAGAGGGAAATGGATGTTGTGGATCCCCAACATATGAGAGAGAGAGAGAGAGAGAGAGAGAGAAGAGATGTTTTTTAGGGGAGTGGCATGTCGAGGGTTGGTCCCTAACATATGAGAGAGAGAGCACGCGAGCGAGTGAGAGAAAGAGAGAGGAATGTGTAAGTGTATCTGGTTTTGCTTATGTGTACACAATAGAAGTACTAATACATCATGATGTAATTATAACATATATACAAATAATTGGGAGAGGGGAGATGTGAATGTATATAGAGTTGATATCGCATGTGTATGTGTAATTCAACCACTAACATTGTGATACTATTATAAAAAATAATCACACAAGCTTAATGTAGTGATGTAATGCAATGAAGGAGACTACTAATGTGTTATTAGAGAGAGAGAGAGAGAGTTGGAGGTAAAAAAAGAGAAAGAGAGAGATAGAGATAGAGATAGAGAGGGTGTTATTGAGGGGAAGGAGGAGAGGGAGATGCATGTTGTGGGTCTCCAAGATATGAGAGAGAGAGAGAGAGAGAGAGAGAGAGAGAGAGAAGAATGAATTATGGTTTCGATGAGGAGGAGAGTAAGAATGATGATTGCAACATTGTCCCTAGTAAGTCCAACATCAAGATTGAAGAGATTAATGTCATGCAAACTAATTTTGATGGATGATTACATACTTGCAACTTCTTTTCTTGATGTTTCGCAAAAGTGATGTGACTAATGCCTCGGCCACCTATGCGTAGTACTAATGGCTAATTCAATTAGGGGCTTCATTTCATGTTATCCCTCATCGAGGGTGGTTCCACTTCTATCACATCATGATATGATTTTTCAGATTAGATAATTACTTTGAATAGGATATTATCAGTTTTAGGTAGCACCTTTACTTTGCATGATGTACTCATATTCTGGCTTTGACTAAAAGCCTACTCTCTATTGAATAGTTAGATGATGCAGGTTACTTTGTATCCTTTGGGGATTCCTCATGGAAGATTACCCATGGGAATCTTATCCTAACATGAGATGCCAAATCTGGCACTCTTTATCCCTTACTTATATCTGGGTCTATTGACCATGATTTAGTAGTGGATGTAGTATCACTTATATTGTTATGTCATTGTCGCCTTTGGCACTTGTCATGAAAGGGAATGAAAATGCTTATCCTTTGCAGTATCTTCTATCCCTTGACTATAAATACTTTGATTCTTGTGATCATTCTCTTTATGGCATGGTGACATGTAGTTTGCATGAGAAGTTTAGCATTACATGCATGGATGAGCCTCTAGCTCTTCTTCATTCTAATGTTTGTGGACCTATGCCCTACAAGTCATTAGGTGGTACAAAGTATTTTGTTACTTTTATTAATGATTACTCATATAAGGTCTAAGAATACCCCATAAAGTAGAAATCAAAAGTATTTGCTACATTTTAGCGTTGGTGGCTTGCTTTTGTCAAGAACTAATCTGAATATAGGCTGAAATGCCTATGATTTAATCATGGGAAAGAGTATATCTAATGCCTTTGAGTAGTTTTGTGATGAAAAGGACATTAATCGTCAATTGACTACCCAGTATACCCCTCCCCCAGAATGGTATGGATGAGCACATGAATAAGACAATTCAAGAGAGTGTTTTTAGCATGCTTAGTCATGTAGGCTTGTCACAACACCTTTGGGTTGAGGTAGTTAGCCTATTTTGAGGTGGTTTACTAGAAATAGGCATCAGTCTGATCGGTTAGCACCCTCCATGGATTACATTATGGTAAAAAATGTTAATGAACCTCTTACCTATGGGTGAGGCCATGCACAGAGGTGATAGTCACTCTTGGGAGAGGGCCATGTAGTCAAAATATGACTAGTTGTCATGGAATCTTCAAGCTGTAGGTATTTGAATCTGGATTGAAACAAATAATGAAGAAGCTTCTCCAATGGTTGGCTTTGATACTAGTTGAAGGGAGAAGACTAACTAAAGCATGAGCAAGAGAAAACAAGAGAGATGCAAGTTATGGAGGATGGAGCAAGAGAGAGAGTGTGTGTGAGACAAGATGATAGAACTCCATCAGTCACAATGTATGACTAGTCTTCCTTTATTCAATAGTCACTAAAAGAATAAAGAATAAAGTGACGACAATGAGGTACGAGAGGTAAGGTTGTAAGTATAAAGGGTAAGTTTCTTTTAATTAAAGCTTTAAATTTTTTCTTTGTAATCCCCCTCCCCAAGCCCCCATTCACATGCAAGGAGATGCTTGAGATATCACAACCGCTTATTCTTAGAGAAATTGAGATGTCCTCATATTGAAAGAAACTAGGGATATTGTTATCTAGAATAAGTTGTATTGTAGGACTTGTACATTAGGACCCACCATGCTTTCGAAGCACTACTCAAGATAAATTAATGAAATCAAGGACAATTTTATTACAACATATTATAGTTTAATTGTTATTGCAATAGTAGGGGATCATTATGAGTATAGAGGTTATTACATCTCATGAAAAGCTTTCTAAGACTTATAATCATCTTCAAAGATTACAATGAGCTCTAGGTATTTGTCACTATATCTGATTCTTAGAATACACCAAATGCTAAACTTGTATAGATTCACTTCATTGCCGATTCCTTCTCTTCTTGATCAAAGTTAGGGTTGTCTACTTGGATATGCCCTATCTCATTGCAATAAAAGCATCAAATTGGGGTATCTCTTTTGGATATGCCCTATCTCATCTCACTCGTGGCACCTATTTTCTTAGTCTTTTGAGTCATCATAGTCTTTGTTGGTACTCTTTAAGTGGTAGCTATCTTCAAGAAGTTGATCTTCATTAGGCCCAATCAAAGCTTTGGCTCGTATGAGAGCATCTTGCAAGTCACTTGGCCCTGGGAACTCTAGAGGAGTGTTCAATGGTTGATTCAATGCATGGCAAAATTTGGCCACTTGTTGCATAGTATTCATTGGTGGCGCATATTTTTGAAGTGTCATGAAGCAAGAATAATAGACCTCCAAGATTCGTCCTAACTGGCACAAGGAAAGAATTTGTTCATCTTGATAGGACGATAGGAAGGTGTTAAGTATCTAGTATCTTACCGCCTTCTTAATATCTTTCCATCTTACAATGATTTTGGTGGTAGTGTTGTCTTGACACCATTGCTTCCACCACAAGCATGTCTCACCTACCAATTGTAGTTTTGCAATCATAGTCTTGTTATTTGCACATATTCCTCACTCATCAAAATAATCATCAAGGATTTTGATCTAGACTTCAACATCAATCTCAACATCGGTTGCTTTCCCCGTGAATTCAAGTGTTTTAATTTGCTTCAAGAGGGATGTCTTTTCTTGAAACTCAATATCCATGTTTACAAAACATGCATGGTAATTGAAATCATATCATTTAGTTTATTTCTTTTTTGATAGCTTCAACTTCACTCGTGAACTTACAAGTCAAATGTTAATGGAACACATGCATAGATTATTGCTAATTGATTCATATTATTTTGCTCTAATACCACGTGTGGCTTGTTGGACTAAAGAGCCCTCAATGGTATGAATTTTGGTGGTCCATCAAGAGATATTGTTAAGCAACACCATCCAAGACACCTTGGAATATCACGGAGTTTGTTACCTAGACTTGCTTGAATCCACCTTGGGAGGGAAGGTTCAAGCTATTCCCACAAGGATCGACCTAAATCTAGTTTTTAAAAGAGTTAAGGTCACCTAACAATATTCTAGTGATGAATTTTGTGGTCCATCAAGAGATACTATTAAGCAACACCATCCAGGACACCTTGGAATATCATGAAGTTTGTTACCTAGACTTGCTTGAATCCACCTTGCGGGGGAAGGTCCGAACTATTCCCACAAGGATCGACCTGAATCTACTTTTTAAAAGAGTTAAGGTCACCTAACAATATTCTAGTGTTGTTCTGTGAGCATCATGCTTTACATAAAAACACTTGAAAATTTGAAGTGGACCCATGTTGCACTCGGCTCAAATAGGGAGTGAGAAACAAGGAGGAGCACAACATGTCAACCCCTCTACCCAATAAGGTACAGTCTCACTCTGGTTCCTAAAATGACATGAGTCTTGATTTCTTAATTGGATCAAAATGTGATTTTCTAACTAACACAACTTTGGAGAAAGTTCTCAACTAACTGAGACCACTCATTCCTAGGACGACACACCTGGCGGGGGTTTGTGCCCTTCAACCTTCCTCAGTCGTGTGTTTTAGTTATTTAATGCAAAAACAACTTCCTTAATTAACCATTAAACACTAGTTCCTTCACATAATTTATTCTCATAGACACATGGACAATATCAAATAGTCTTTTGAAAGCAATTACTAAATAATATATTTATTTTGCACCTTCTCCAAGGTGCAATGCTACATTGGCATTCTATCTCCAAAGCACCTGAATACTTGTGTCCAACTCTCATGGCACATGACCCACTAATCCACCCTTAGCTAGTATTAAGGCTTTCCATGAAGACCATCCTTGGCTCATAGGGGTTAGGCTAATCCTAAGGGATTTACAACCATAGCTTCTCTAATACCCTTGTCACTTCCTAGCCTAGCGTTCTCCCTATGTAGAGACCCCTTGTATCCCAAGCCAATCCTAGCATTCATTATAGACAAACTAGCCCCTTGGTGAAAGGCTATCATGACTAGCCTTGGAGGAGGCATAGTGCATAACTAGAATCCCACCCATGAGGACACAATATTTCTTTTCCAAAATACAAAAATAAGACAACCAACCTATCTTCAACTAGGAAACCATCTCTTTTCCAAAGCAACAACATAATTTCCTAATGTCATTTCAATAGAGCCAAAAACAACTCCTTGTTTATGGTTCCTCAAAGAAAAATACAACTCGTAACACATTTCCTCTAAGAATTACAATAGTTTAAGAACTCAACATTTAACCTTTCGACACATAGAGGTTGTTCATCCATAAGTTTTCATATATGTTTAGATCTAGGTAGCCTCTATATGCATTTTCCATTCTAGGGCATTCGAAGTTCCTTCCAACCTTTGAATTTTTTAGTCCTCTACTAGTTGTATCATGTAATATAGAACTAGGTTGTTATTCAAGTAAATCATACTATTAATCACACTAGTCTAACCTTTGCTTTTATCAATAGTAGCTTATTTCAACTATTAGATCGCTTGTCTTTGTAAGCATTTGCTTTCATAAAAGGAAGTCTAACTTTATGAGAGGCACTTGAGAGGCTTGCATCGCAATTGGAAAGTTGTTGGATGCTCCCAACTTCAAGCCCTCTTCTTGAGTGCAATCTCCCTACCTCACTTTGTCTCCTTTTCAATCCCTCAAAGCATCTTCTAGTGCGTACTATCTTGGTTTAGGGAAATAGTGATTCTTAAGGAGTAGAGGAATGATGGATTTGGGAAAGAGAAAGGGGCAAGAAGGGAAGATCAATGAAGAGAAAATGGGATGATCCGGATGTTGTCCCTCTTTTGATTTAATCTCTCTCTCTTTCTCAACCTTCTCTACCCTTCCTTTCATGACACTTTCTCTCTCTCCCCTCTCTATATCCTTATATTCACCCTTCTCTCTCTCCCTCTCCCTCTCTCTCTCTCTCTCTCTCTCTCTCTCTCTCTCTCTCTCTCTCTCTCTCTCTCTCTCTCTCTCTCTCTCTCTCATATACCAGCAACATCCCAGCCTTTGAAATACAATGCCTTAGTCTTAAAGCCTTAAGGCTTTTTGATAGCCTTAGGGGAGGGGGTACCCTCCTCTCTCCTCTTTCTTGTTAATGTCAAGCTTGCTGAGTGTTTGTGACCACATGGTGGGTGAGGAGAGTCAATGGACCTACATGTTAGGCAATGACTACGATGGTGGTAGATGGAGATGGATGGTGGTGTAGCGATGGACTGGATGTGGTGGCAGTGAGATGGCAGTAATGGGACACGATAGGTAAGCTGGTAAGTATGAAGGATAGGTTTTTATAAATTAAAGCTTTAATTTTTTTCTTTGTAATCCTTCCCCCACACCCTAAGCCCCATTCACATGTGGGAAGGGGCCCGAGATATGACATAAACTCAAAAACCTATATTCCGAGGACTATTATCTTCAAATTGCTAGTTGAGTCCAAAGAAAGACCACAAAGCATATGGAACATTTGCATGTGGGAAGTTACACACACACACACACACATGGAGTTCCATTGAAAGGCAAAAGGTGCATAAGCATCTATCAAATAAAGGTTGGTCAAGTGGCATATGCGAGGAGTTAATATCTATTGAGCATGAGAAAGTTTTGATGAGCCTCGCATGTGTTGGGGGCAAGGAGGGTGGTTGTGTGTGGTGGCCTACAACAGATTGTGGCAACACATATAGATAATATAAACTATATATAATAATACATCAATAAAATAATAATACCTAGTATACTACAAAAATAAATAAAGTAAATTACTAATGTATTACAATGTCATATAATATGTATTTATTAATATAATATGTATATGATATATTATACTATTAATATAATAAAAGATCATTAATATAGAAATGATCACTTTATAATATATATAATAATATATTATATATAAATATATAATATATAATAATTATTATTATTATATAAAAGTTTATCAATATATGATAAGGCTAACATAATAATGTATTGATTATTTAGTTAATATGAATAGATATTGTATAATACAATTTATTAATAGCATAATGTTGAGAAATAAAATATATGTTGAGTCTATATATTATGTATGCATAGGTAAAAGAGAGATTGTCACTACAAGATACAGGCCTCATACCGACGTTCAAAGCAACGAAAATGTTCATAAAAAAATTTGCCCTTGTTGTCGCAAAAAATGTCGATATTAGCGACGCCATAGAACAGTCGCTATCATCTATGACACTGATAGCGACGCAAATAGCAATGATTTGCGACACTAACTGTGACGCTAATAGCAACACGTACAGTAAATTTGCAACGCTAATATCGACGATTACAGGGGGAAAATTTGTGGCAAGGCAGCTTGCATTATATAGTTTATTTGGGCCATACAAAAGAGTTACTATAAAGTGTACAATGCTCATCAAAATGAAGGCAAAGTGTACTTGAATCCATAAGACTGAGAATAAATACAAGATTGCATAATGAAAGTGACGGTACAATCATGGCAAGATACAAAGGATGATAATAACACAGTGCATAGAAAATGTCTACATAAATCACATGACGAAAAAATAAGAGGATGTGCACTCCACAGATCCAAGTTCGAGCTATAGATCCTCGCCATCCGAAAGCTCATCCGCCGTAAAGGAGCATCAAACGGACTCTGCAAAAAAGAAACAATACACATCAGTCCACTAGACAATAATGCTTTTTAATTAAAATTAGTAACTATGGACAAGAAAGATGAGTGACTTACTAGGCCATTGCATCCATACAATCGATCGATCAATGCAGTGAGACCATGTCTCTCTGCATATCGAGTCTCTAGGCCGGTGGGATCATGGTTTGTAATGGAGTGCTGCAAAGAAAACAAAATACAACTATTAGAAACACGATTGTCAGTACAAGGAATATTGCAAAAAAATAAGTAAGTAAAGTAAAATAAAAATTTACAAAGTCCTCCAGATAAGTCTTGTGGTCGCCACTCCCAAGATGATGGACCACTCCTGCCTCTAGTCATACCCTCGCTGTCTTGCGTTGCTGTCTCCAACGTCCTAGAGAATCTATAGTCTTCTCCCTGAGTCGATGCCAGTCATCTGCGTCTAGCCACTCGGGCTTTGAGATTCCACTCTTAAGTGCCTTGCGTGTGTCCGATCGTATGTGTGACATGTACATACACATGCACTCCATCATCCAGCCTATGGAAAACCTATCTGTTGCGGCAACAGGTACCGAAAACTCCTCATGCAAGGATGCTACTATGTAGTCCTTGCTCCCCTCCGATATGTTCTTTCAATGATCCAAGATGTTGTACCGAAAAACTTGTTGGCATAACTCTCTCATACGAGCCATCACCCTCCTCCCCTCATCATTCATGATGATGGCTCCTGTCCTATCATCTACAAGGTATCCATACCCCTATGGGGTATGCCTAAGATGTGTCCTCTCCCACCTGCGACCACGCTCCTGGGCATATCCAAGAGACCCCTACACATCTGGTGTACCTACAGGGGTAGTATCTCTCAGAATAGCACCCATAGGGATGCCACTTGTGGACGACTGAGCAAAAGCTGGAGTGACTGGAGTAGACATCCCCACAGGTGTGACAAATCCCATAGGTGATGCAACTCCAACAGAACGACGAGACGGACACACTGCGTCAGTACCTCCATAACAACCACCTGAGCAATGCTCTCTCAAACATGCACGAGAGCGAGGAGTAACACATGTATCCCAAGCCGACCGGGGGCTCACTGCATCCACATCTCCGCAGCATCCCCCAAAACCACTCTCTTCGTCGAGCCCAAGTCTGCAACGTCAATCTCGTCTACTAGAAAAACTGAAGCATCAAAGTGCACCGAAGTAGATCTAACAAAACGACCTGATGGTGTCTGAGAGAGCTCCTGGTCCGCCATATCTTTGAATCGAGCCATCTGATCTAGAGACATACATATGAAGATCTCATGTAGCTCCTGGTTGCTCATCCCTCGACTCATCGTGCGGATCCAAATATCCACAAAGATCACCTGCACATACAAAAATTGATGTTAGCATAATCAATATAAATCAAGCAAAGCACGGTAATATAAATCTTTTAAAAAATTATCTTACTTAAAAAGCGTATCTTATGTATCCTTACAAGCGATTCGTCAATGAATTGAGTAGGTGGATGCTCTAAGTATGAAGTACCATATGGTCCCATGTCAATCTCCTGACACAACTCCGTATACACTGGAAGGTCGATAGACACGTCACCACAAAAGGATGAGTCCACCTTGTTCTCAAAGAATTCTTGGACTCATGTATTTCCATCACTGTTACTCGATTATGGCTCCTCTATATGCTCCAAGATTTCAGTGGCCTCCACCTGTTGTAATATCAACTCCTCTATTTACATACAATTCTCATCTATGCTGGGAACATTGCTTTGATCATATACTCTCGCACTTCGAGGAGCTGAAGTTACAACATACCACCATCGAGGTTATCGGGGGTTTGGATAGAAAATTATATGTTCAAACTCACGTACAAGATAGATTTAACTTTTGTAACATGTACCATGTCGTAATCAAATTTAAAAAATATATGAGTTCATGCACTTGTTCACGATGGGCTGACAATACAAACATGTCGTGCAAATCCGTCCATCTTTTTTCAGAATCTATTTCGAGAAATCTAGATGGACCTCGTCGAGCTGTTGCCCCAACTCCTTCAAGTACCACTTTGAGCCACTGCACATCGAATATGATCATGAAGAAGCTATGGTAATCCACCATGATAATACTTTGAAAGTTTCCAAAATACTCCATCTTATCTATAACGGTGTTTGGATCCGTTGCTCGTCGTCGGATCTCTTGCTCAAACTTTGCCATGATACCACAATTTGTTGTGGAGTGCATTTTGTCGATACGCTCCACGCAGAAATGCCGTACGCGTGACCATGTCGCACTGTATATTTTGTACTATACATTGAAATAGTCAATTAGATGTCGCATATAAACTCTAGATACGACAAACCCTAAACACATAGTCACCTTTGGACTACATTCCCTCAAGAATTCCCACTCCTCGGTTGAGACCTCTGTCCCTTTGCGAGACACTGTAGTCAAAGCTCCATACAACCATCATGTTCACATAAACCGTGGCATCTCCTCCATACCGTCGGGATATCGAATCGGTCGATGGCACATACTACATCGAAATTCGAATCCCGCTTCTTCCTGATCTTTTCTGGCTTGCTCATACCTAGCGAGCCACATCTCCATGGAGGCATGGTGTAATATACAAAAACGATTCACTTTCTCCTCCATTGCTGTATCCATTCTTTTTTCTACCCCATTTCTAACCACCACATCTTCAGTCAGTCTATCATCGTCCTTCAACGACCATAGCATATTGTTGTCTAAATCCACCGTTAGTAGCCACTATGAAATATACACTAACCCCTCAAACACCAACCAACCTTCAACCATGCTATCTTCTGGCCGAGCTTGTTGTCGCACAAAGCCTTTCAAGGTTTTCATGAAGCGCTCCAAGAAGAACATCCATCGCGTATGGACATGCCCAGCAATCTCAACTTCATCTACAAGATGCACCAGAAGGTGGGTTTGTATCATGAGCATGCTGGTGGGTAGGTATTTCTCAAAGAGACAGATCGTCTCCACTGCTTCCCGCCTTGCGAATTCAATAGAGGATGTCTTGATCTCCTTCTGTGAGATCCATTGCACTAAATTTGACAACCTGTAAATCGCCCTGCGTATTTCTAGAGTAAGGCATCCTGTGATTGTGATTGGTAGTACAAACTGCCACAAATGAAGAAGCATTACGAACAACTACACTCCAAATAGTAAAATACACAGGCCACTTACAATCCATTCGTAGTACAAACCTGACATATTTGATGTCAATCAAGGGATTTTAGCTCTGATAATTGGTCGTCTTTAGAAAACGCAGACCTAAGAGAACGCATCATACTCGTCGGAGTGTGGATAGACTTGATAATTTGCTTCACAATGCACTCTTCTTTAGTGGACAAAACCCAAGGAACGCGAGGTAGCTGCAAGCCACCATCAGCACTCGATTGCGGCCAAAGCGCCTCCATCTTGCCTACCTCCTTTAAATCCATTCGTGCCCCTGTAGTGTCTCTCTTTCCTATGATGTGGTCCCATAGTAAGCTGCCTACATTCTTAAAAATATGCATGGGATCCAACAAGTGGTTGATCTGTAAGTGGATCCAATACGGCAACTTGTAGAAAACTGAGAACCGTCGCATTCCGTTTGGATGTGACTCCATGTGGACCATTTTCAGTTCGTACTAGCTTTGGGCGTTCATTCGTGCTGGAGGTCGTCCAAGGAAACCTTCCCTCAATTCATGACCCTCTGGCAAGAAAGCAGCGTATCCTTGATATACCATCTTCTTCATAGTTCGTGACCTTCGGGAGTCTAACTGTGGCCCACACATTGGATATGCATGATAACCCAAGGTAATCAGACCTGTCCCAACACCTATATCCAATGAATACAAACTTTAACGAGCTATGATAGATATTACCAATGAGAACAGGAGCCTACTTACCTGAACACTCCCCGAATCTCGGAAAGTCATGCATGGTCCACATGAGAATGGCTTGAATATTGGCAGACCGTCAACTATCGTGCTTGCTCATATCTTCCACGGCAATCCCCTTCTCCCACAAAATCTTAAGCTCATCAACTAATGGATGAAGATACACGTTCATATTCTTGACTTTGTAGCGGCCGAGAATGAGCAAGCTAAGGATGAGGTGTCCTTTCTTCATAGAAAGCTATGGAGGGATATTGTAGTTAACAAGGACTACAAGCCATACACTATAATAAGTTGAGTGTAAACCGAATGGGTTCATGCCATCCATATCAAGACCGAGCTGAAGATTCATTGGCTCTTAGGCAAAGCTTGGAAAGATAGAGTCAATGTGGCTCCATGTGTGTGAATCCGCTAATATTTGTTGGACTCCATTTGTGGATCTATTCTGCGCATGCCATGTTATCAAGCTCACCATGCCGGATGTATGAAACATGTGATGTATACGGGGGATAAGCGGAAAGTGTCTAATAACTTTTTGAGGAATAGTTTACCCTTGCAAGTCCTGCCAATACTTGTGAGCACCACACTTTGGACATGTCTCCATAATCTCGTATTCTCCTCGAAACAGTATGCAATCATTGATACATACATGTATGTTGTTGGAGTCCATGCCAAGCTTTCGTAAAACATGTCACTCATCATCACGAGACTTAGGCATGGTATTTGCAAGTGGTAATATATGATACTTTAGTAACCTAAAAAAAAATCATAGAACACCTTGAAAAAGCACAATTGTTTTTTATTATGATGCCGAAAAGAAATCAATGAAGCGTATGTAGAAGGTACCTGAACAACTCAGTCACACTCGCATCGCTCCACACATATTTTGCTTGTACACTTAGGAGTGCAAGCAATGTCTTTAGGCGAGATACTCGGTACCCATCATATAATGGTATGGATGCTTCCTCTCTAAGCGGATCAGATGTCTCGACATCCATGGGCATCAATGCATCGATCATTGCCTCCATCTCAGCCTCCAAGATTGTAGGAAAGTCTGGAAGGCTGTCTGTCTCCCTTGGTTTTGATGGTATAGATTGGGTAGTACTTTCCAAGTGGTGGATTGGCTCAGGCACTCCATCCATCGCATGTCCATGAACTCTTCTAACTAGCCGCAAAGGGTGCACTCCTCCTTGGGATGAGACGTCACCTCCCTATAATAAATTTTACGGCTACATCCAATGTTTTTGTATATGATATTCAATTAGTTTGCGAATACAATGCATAATTGATATACACTTTTCTTGCCGTTTGCTTAAAATCTAAGATTGCCTGATCAATGATCTTTGGTTGAAACTCGTCAAAGCATCGTATGTGTTCTATAGGCAATCAACGTTTTTATCTAATTGCTAGCTTACATTGAGAGCAAGGACATGGAACACGCTGATTAAGATACGCCTCGCAATCTTGAACATCACGGCCTTCATCGTTTTCCATTTGGTCTACATTACAACAAACAATTTGTTTTTGTCATCATTCTTTTTTTCTTTCTTAAATTGTTTGAGAATGGATTTTTTCTCTTGTAACTCAACAAAATTAACGTATGTAAAGTCTCCACCCACCTACGAGCCTACAGTATGTAAAGTCTAATATGCTATGCATGGGGACGAGGGAGTAGGTACCCTATGTTAGAGTGTTTACCGTCCTGTGGTATTGCACCAGACCTCGCCACCTTTTTTCCTTTGTGTGTGACTCAATATGTAGAGCGCAGGAGGAGGTAACACAAAGCATGTTAATAAAACCATCCATTCACCTCCAAGTCCAATCTCTCTTTCGCTTTACCGGGCCTGGATACATAAGCCTTCTGTGCCTTTCCGAAGCATCGAACACACCTAAGGTACACCCTTAACTATATATATATATATATATATATATATATATATATATATATATATATATATATATCTCTCTCTCTCTCTCTCTCTCTCTCTCTCTCTCTCTACTACTACTACTACTACTACTACTACTACTACCACTACTACTAGTATTCGCCTTCCCGAAGTATCGAACACACCCAAGATACACCTTTAACAAAACCTCTCTCTTTCTCTACTACTACTACTAGTACTTGCATTCTCAAACACACCAAAGATGCACCTTTAACAAAACCTCTCTCTCTCTCTCTCCTACTACTACTACTACTGCTACTGTTGTTGCTGTTGCTGTTGCTACTGCTACTGCTACCACTACCACCATCACCACTACTACTCGCCTTCCCGAAGAGTCAAACACACCAAATGTGCACCTTTAACAAAACATCTCTTTCTCTACTACTACTACTACTACTACTACTACAAACAAGAAAAGAAGAAATTAAAGAACTACTACTACTACCACCACCACCACCACCACCACCACTACTACTACTACAAATAAGAAAAGAAGAAATTAAAGAACTACTACTACTACTACAAATAAGAAAAGAAGAAATTAAAGAACTACTACTACTACTACTACTACTACTACTACGACCACCACCACCACCACCCCCCTTCGTGCACTTTCTCCTCTTTTTCACAAATCGTAAACGGTGGCGGTGAGAAGGTCTCCTTCTCCCTCTTTCTTTCTTTCTCTCCCTCTCCCTCTCAAACGCATGATGCAGTTCGCTCTCTCTTTTGCTCCCTCTTTCACTTTTATGTATTATATTTTGATTATTATTATATAGTAGATAAATATTTAGATCATTAATTGTTATTATAAAAGTTAAATTATTTTTATTTTTAAGTAACATCCAAAGCAATATGAAATCTTTTTAAAATAAAATGTTATCATCGATGCTTTAATAACAAGTGTAACATTGAATATGAAAATATTTTATTATGTTGTCTAGTATATTAAACTTAGTTTTATCTATTTTAAGTATTTATATTTTATAACTTTATTATAATATTAGCTTTATTAGCTTCATATTTTTTGAATCAATTATTTTAAACAATATTCTATTGAGTACTTTAAAATATAGTATAATGTACTTTAATTTATATGTGCGTGCATATGTCTATGCTTGGATGTGTGCATATACATGTGTTTTATATTATACTTGAATTTATGTGCATGTATACATGTATATGCTTGGATGTATGCGTGTATATGTATTTCATATGTGTGTTCATTTGTGTGGTCTCATAAGTATACATACTCTTGTCTCATTTTTTCTCTTGTTTCTCCTTTCTTTTTCCCTTCTCTAGTCTTTGTTCTTCTTATTTTGTGTGTGTGTGTAATAAATTATATATGTGTATTTTCCTCCATTTATTATTTTTCACTATACTCACACACACACACACACATTTCGTGCATATATGCATATTTATTTATATACATATATGTATGTGTATGTGTATATGTATGTGTGTACACATTTATGAGAATATATATATATATATATATATATACACACACACACACACACACACACACACACACACACACACACACACACACACACACACACACACACACACACATACATATATATACATATACATATGTATATGTATATATATGTATATGTATATATATGTATGTATATATACGTATACATATATATATATATATATATATATATATATATATATGTATGTATGTATGTATGTATGTATGTATAGCTAGATTCTTAGGGAAGCTTTGCAAAAGACCTAGCAACTACTTCATCAACAAAGTAATCCTATATATATACACACACACACACACACACACACACACACACACACACACACACACATACATACATATATATGTATGTGTGTATATATATACATATACATATGTATACACATATGTGTGTGTATATGTATATACATGTACTAAGGTTTCAACCCCATATACGGACTATAAAGTGTTTGTAAAACTGAGAGCATTGACCTCACCATAGGTGTAGAAAATAGTGCAATGTGTAAGATCAACCATGTTGATACATCAAATGACAAAATGATATCAGGACTTCAGGTTACAATCTAGCCAACAAACCAACAGCTCCCCTTGCGGTGCAGGAAGCACCAACAGCTCCCCTTGGGGTGCAGGAAGCACCAACAAAGGCATTGAATAGCAAGTGGCACCATAAATCCACATTCTCATTGACACTCACATATGTGATCACTGGTCACAAATCGCACGGAGTCATAGTCATCCAAAAAGTAATTTTACACATAAGAAGTGTGTTCACACCCGGACTAGTCTACATAATGCTCTCCCATGTAATCGAAATAAGAAATTTACATATCACCATCCTTCCAAATCCATCTACCTTCTCTCTGATACCTTTCCTAATACCATGATTCAAGTAGAGAAACAACATAACTCAACAAAAAACAAACAAAGATTAAATACAATACGTTCCATCACACAATAATCTCATACGCTTCTCGTAGCAAGTAATAAAGCAATCTTCGAAACCTTCTTTCAATGTTATTTGTTAATATACTAATGTGTTTTCTTAATTTTCTTCTCCTACTAGTAGATTTATTAACATACTACTATGCTTTTCTCATTTCTCCTTTACAAATATACATCACTCGTCAAGGCAAAGATGACTCTGTATGAGGTACGCACAATCCAAACGATACCTAATATGTATAAAAATACAAATATATTACTTTGCCTAACCACATTGACCTATGCATGCAAATGTTCAAGCTACACATTCAAAACCATAGGAATACCTAGTGCTAGATCAAGAACCATCCTGCAAATACACAAAATTGTAGGTATGTAACAACAAACCAAATGAGAATGGCAAAATGTCACTAGGCAAAAGCCATCAACATATGTTAATGGCTTTGCAACATACAACAATCTCCAAAAAATCATGGCCACATCCACTTCAATTCTTGACAACGAATACCATCTTGCATCAGATGACAAGATCTCAACTGGTACACAACCTCTTACAAACTTAACAACCTTCATTTTTACTCGAAACAACAATGCTAACTCATATACACTTAATATACAATACTCCTCAAAGATATACTCAGCATACTCAAACTTGAGTACGAAGACTTGGTTGGGAATCCATTACGAACAAGCACTTCCCAAGCACTTTTGGACACAAGGAACAAATGACATCATGACATACCCAATTGAGCTATTGCACTACGGATTTAACATCTCACTCAACTAGTTGGTAGAAGTCTTGAAAAAAGAAGGCAAGAACATACTAGAAGATTACATGAAAAAGAATCACTACAATCACAATCGTGACAAATCCTATAATAAAGACAATTGAGAAGGTCACACACCTATTGAGTAAAGAGGTCTACACTTAGAAACACAGTTTCAACTCCAATTCATTCAGCAACATAATCTATGTAACATACAAGTTCTCAAACATGACTTCTTCTCAAACATAAAAAAAAACTAACAATACCAACTTTTCTCGCAAAAATGCAGATAGAAGCAAACCAAGAAGAAACCAAGCTTCTGACAACGTCAAACTTGCAACCTCAATCACTGCAAGTCCTACCACCAGCTCAAGTACTTCTATATCATTTGGCACTGTTTGCAACCAAAATCTATGAGCCAGTCCAAAAGCGCCAATGTAGAGAGACAAAAGCAAGTACTTTATCTACAACATAATATGTAAGAAGAATGGTAAGGAGTACGTAGGATAGACGACCAACATCGAGAAAAGAATCCAATAGGATCAAAGAAATCCCATCAAGAAAATGAAGAAAGACATAGGAACATTCCATCCATTTGAGGTTAACATAGAAGCAAATAGCTGATAACATAGACAAGGCTAGGAATTTTGAGCAGGCCATTATACGTAAGAAAAAGGCCATTATATACAAGAAAAATGTAAGTGTGATAGGATATGACAACCTATACGGATACCCAGCAAGATGTAAAAAATGTTATTTTTTGAAGAGAAGAAACTTCATTTAACATAGTTTTTAAAAAAGTGAATGTTCAAACTCACGATCATTAACTCGAATTATATAATTATACATATTCTCTTTTTAAAATTCTTCACGTATTTAAACAATGGTAAATCAAATCTACAAATGTACTTCACTTTAAAACACGTAACGTATCTAAACACCATTAAGAAAACTGCTCCATAACAAAGATGCAAGAATTGCATATGAAACTTTTTACTCTACTTGGTTGTTGTAATATCTCTATTCTCTCCTGTTGCTTGTAAAACGCGGACTCTCTCGGTGTTTGTAGAACAGGCTCTTGTTGCAAAACCTCTCTTCTGCTGCCTCTGCTCTCCCACTGAAGGGCAGAGATGGGGGGTGGACGGAACAGGGGAGGTCAGAAAAGAGGTCGCACGCAACGCAGGCACTTCCGCGATGGGCGCGAGAACGCCTGGAAGAAGCCTCGACCCGAGGGCGCCCTCACCAACGATGCTGATGACCCCTCTTCAGGAGCAGCAGGAGGCTGGGACCCCTTCGTTACACAAAACCCTAACTTCGAAAACTATTATAAGGTCAGTTTCCCTTTCTTTTCCCCACAATGCAGCAGTACTGATTGCCTGGTGTGAGTGTGTTGCTTCCGTTTCAGCACTTGTCACACATCGCAGAAAAGGGCTCTCTATACTGAACTAGACTCAGAATGTCAATGTGTGATTGCTTGTGTTGCACCATTGGTCAGTTCAGAAAAAGTAACTTATTTGCATGGGAATCGGGATGCACCGCTTGTAAACATTACAGAAAATCAGATTGAACTGATCAGGGCCAGGATGTGAATGTGCCACTTGCTGCACCATTTCTTCAACATTGTAATAAAAGCAATTTATGGTGAATTAGAGCCAAGCAGAACAGAGGCAGTCCATGTTAGCATTAGTACATTTCATGGGTTTTATTGGTTGAATTTGGATATTTGGGCAGACACATGAGTGGGCATTTGGACAGCCATTTCAGTTTGGCTTAGTTAACTTGGGCCTCCCTCCATGATTGATTTACAGTGATAGTGCCAAAGGTGCTCATTTTTCATAGGCTCTTGTGTGGTGGCCAAAGCTTGGAAGTGGTGGAACTTTGAGTCCGTGGGAGTTGGCTGGAAAAGAAACAGAGTCATCTCATAGAGGCCATTAGGCCGAGCCTCACTGTGATCAATTGCTAAACAAGTTTAAGAGTGTATGACTTCGATTGTGGTTGCTGTAAAGAAAACTACTCGCTCCAATTGGCAAAACTGCTGAATTTATAATAAGTGATTAACAAGTTCACCCTAAGCTGAGGGACATGGTATACATCGTTAAACGAAGTGAGATCCCAACCCTCGTTAGTATCAAACTTGATGCGATCTAGGTTATGGATCTTGATCGAGGAGTCATTTCCACAATGGACATTTTTGGTTGCAGGGGCTTGGGAAACAAAAATGGTTTGAATGGGAGTTATGTGATAGATAGCTCCACTATTGACGATCCAAACAGGAGATGATGTGCTTGGTTGGATAGAGTGTGGGTGCCTCGTTGAGAGGTAACTCGTGAATGTGGACTAAGCTCGAAGCCTTTGATGCCTCCACAAAGACGAGGTGAGCCTTATGTCCAGCAACACTGTCCCTAATTTTGGTTGCCACTACCTTGCCTTACATGTTTGGGGTTACCCGATTGAGGAGCAGGGATTTGAGTTTTTTTGGATTGCGTGTCTTTGGCCTTTGATTTGACACCCATTGTCAAAATGGCCTATCTTCTGACAATGTTGGCAATACCAATTTTCTTTGGTATATTTTGCTATCCAAATCTTTGGCCTTTGATTTGACACCCATTGTCAAAATGGCCTATCTTCTGACAATGTTGGCAATACCAATTTTTCTTTGGTATATTCTGCCATCCAAATTTCAAGGAGGACTAGGAGTCTCCTTGGATGTCACTAGCTTGGTTTTGGTTTGATTATGATTTTGATTTTTCGTGCCTTGTCCTTGCTGCCCCAAACAACAAGAGCTTTCTTTGTAGAGGAAGCACTGTTAAATTGATCGACAGTGGCATAATAAGGGTACAAAGGAAAAGGGAGGGAAGTCGCAAAAGGGAGGTGCAAAGGGTTTCATCTTTGAGCCTTTAAGGTAGGTGATCCGAGAAAATCACAAAAAAATATTTGTCTAACACTTTGTTGATTTTTTGTATATTTGAAGGTTTGAAATAAAGAAGAGGGTGGGAACAACCTCTTGGGAAATCCAAGAAATCACTGGATGGAAATATTTCATGGACCTGTTTACCAAGTGGGGGTGAACAGTAAAGATCAATGGAGGAAGGTGAAGGGAAAATGTGTAATGTGAAAAGAAAAGACATGAAATGGATTAGGAGCCATCCAAAGGGCATAGACTGTGAGATTACTTGCTGCACAAAATGGAAGTATTTTCTAGGCAACTTATTCAAAAACAGTGTGATCTAGTCATTAAGGGACTTGGAGCCTTTGTAATGGAGAATTCCGTGAGAGGGCATCAATACTGAACCAACTTGACCTTAAGGTCATCATGGTTAGTGATTTTAAAGTTTTGAAGCTCATGTTTGAGATTTGTACAATAGGTTCTATGTCGAGCTGCGTAGTGTCAGCCAAGTGTTTTCACCTCTTCGATGCCAGGTCAAAGTGCTATAGCTGTGAATTGAATTTAGGCAATCGACCTTGCATAAGCTCAACGATAGTGAAGGCATTTGTGGCCATCCATGAGCAGATAATCTCATATGGAACAAGTCACAGGTTTGATTGGGGTTCTAACCCCTGGATAAGATTCCACAATTTCTGTGAGTTAAGAACATGCTTCATCATGTTCGACCAAGTGGCGTAATTCGGCCCATCCAAATAAATCTTGTCAATGAATGCATGCTTGGTGGATGAGGATGAAGAACTAAGGTATTGGATTAAGGATAGGAAGAGGGACAAGGTGGATAGGTAGAAAAAGTCAGAGAGGGATCTAGAGGTATCTATGGTGCAGACACGGGGATTCTTAAACTCTATGGAATTGTTAGTTGAAGTATGGTAGCATAATTAAAAGGCCCACTAGGACTTGCCATGGAGGAAATTATGGTATTAATTGGTTGACTCCTAAGTAGCAGGGGTAGGGATCCCACGTTGGGTATAATCGAAAGATCTGTATATAGAGGTCGAGCCTCCCCTAAAGGTGCATGAGCACTTGAAGATGTAGAGGTCCTAAAGGCCATGCCTATGATGGAAGGATCCCCCGATGCGATGTGTGTACCGCCATGAGGTGTTTGATTAGTGATATGCAATGGTGAATGCTGTGAAACGTAAAAGGTGATGTAGCTTAAGAAGTGGGTGACATGGGTGGGTTTTGAAACTACGGTGGAAATGGTGATGAAGATTTTGACTAATGGATGGAAATTGAAATGAAGATAAAGATGCAGAATGCAATGAAGATGAAACACCAAACTCGTTTTGACTTTGAGAAATAAAATTGAAAGAAGGAAAGGAAGAAAAAAAGATATCCATCTTTTTCTAAAATAATCACCATTTTTTGCATTAATACATATGAGTAGATCTTTGATGGGAGATTTACTGTGATGAGCGTATGGCACTCTAGCTTCATCTTGATCTTTAGCAATATGTTGCAAAGGTGAAGCAAAAGAAATAGAAGACAGGATGAAAGTGAGAACTTGTGTACCTTGCACTAAAGTAGGAGAGAGAGATTGAAAGTAGAAATGTACTCCGAATTTCTTTCCAAGAAGAGGGCCCATCCCTAATGGAGATATTGATGGCTTAGCAACATCGTTAGATTGATATGCAACATCTCATGAGAAAGAATCAAGTATACCTATTCCACGTAGCTTTTGTTTAAAGACTTGTCGATGTAACTCTTCAGACTTTTGGGCTTTATAGGCCAAGACGAGTTGTAGCTCCTCATCTATGATGGAATAATGATATATGTCTCCAACATAATCAGGGTCTCTGGCCATGTTGGAATGTTGTGGAGTTGGCAATAGATGCTACTCGTGATCAATTCTTGGCATAAGATCCTTTGGGGAGTAGGAAGGTGTGGAAGTGCTCGATGCCATTTTTCCCTTTGTAGTTCTTGCTTTTGAGGTGTTCCAATCAAGGGTCTAGGTTTCTTCAATGAGTACCTAGCTTTGATACCATGTAAAAAAATGCTCTATCACAAAAAACACAAAAACAATCGTGACACACACAGACTCATAAAGAACATAGTTAAGATTAGGGTAACTCAGAGACAATAAAGATAATGAATAATGATGAATGAATATTGAATAGAATACAATGCTCAATGCAGTAAACATGCTATGCGGTGAAAAATACTGACCCTTGAACTGTCTTAAGGATTGGGATAGAGAGTATGAGTTGGAGAGTGCGTTGTCCTTTGACAAATCCCAAAATGCGGTAAGGTAGCCTTTGAATGTGTTTGGTAGTAGCAAACGCAAAGGAGTAGAGTTGGATCAATGTCAAACAGGCAGAGGAGAGGGAAAATTGCGAATGTAGGTGGGAGTTGATGTGGTAGATAGTAGGTGGTAGCAGAATGATGGAAACATAGCTTGTAGGGTGATCGCCAACTAATGACATCAGCAATTGTGCAGAAAATGCAAGCTGATCAGGACATAACAGTACCAAATGTAGCCTTCTAGGTACGACAAATAGTGGATGATAGCTAGCAAGGATGATAGCGTCAATCGCCTGATCTGCAATAGTGAAATTAGGGTAGAAATCAGTGCCAACAGCAAGGAATGGTGGATAGTAGGCTGAGGAGGTGGATATCAATTTGGGACAACTTCGATTAAGATGTCATTTGCATATAGGGTGTGGACAACAAAGCTTTGGCACCTGCAAGCTGCAAAAGCGAGATTAAGGCTAGATGGAATGGAGGACAATATGCCTATTTATAGAAAGTTTGGTTCTTCTCAATCAGGGTTTGTGCTTATGGGACACACTCTCTAGGAATGCATTTCTTTTTATTAAAAGGTTTAATCCATCGATTAATTGAGCTTTGGGTCTATTTTAATAAAGTTAATGCATTTGTAGCTCAATACATCTTCCCGTACCCCATTTCCGTGTTCCCTCCCCCCACAAACAAGAAGAAGAAGAAAACACCATGCTGCTATGCTTGTTGCCTCGCCCCGCCCCGCCCTTGCCTACATTTCGTCTTGCCTCGCCTTGCCCTACTCATAGGCCATCTTGCCCCATCCATGTCTGTAGTTATATAATATGATCCCCTTAGGGCTTGTGTAATATAGACCCAAGGGGGAAGGGGAATCCCTTGGGGAGTTGCTTAGATTGCTTCTTCTCTAGGTCCTAGTAGTACAGATAGAGAAAAAGAAAACCTTTGTTGAAGTAGTCAATCTCCAATTGGAACTAGCCTTCCGTCTTGGAGAGGGTGGCAATTCCCTGATCAAGCACTTAATTACAGCCATAGTAGCCAAAAACTTTAGAAGTGTTTAGAAATGAAATGATAGAAATGTATATAGTAAGTTTATTTCAAGAGGGGGTACCATCCATAATTAAATTGGCTAGGTCATTTGCAACTTGGAGTGGTCCCCAACCTCTCTTCACTCTTAGATTGGCATTAATTAATTAATTAATGCTAGCCCCTAGTATTACGATTGACACTTTTATGGGTCCTTGGCTTGTTACTATGAAATAACTAACATGTGGATCACATGTGCTAAACAACCTTGCACATTTGATTAAGAACTTAATCACATGTTATTAGCAAGATTAAAGCATCTCAAAATTACATGTCCTTGTGATAGACATTCCCCTTATAATCCTTGCAATCGTTCTCGATTGCACTACATAGTACCAAAGCAAAGGCATTTTGCACTGGAATTTTTGTAAGGCATCATAATCACAACATTTGCCATTGTTGTCTAACCATGCCATATGTCCCAAATCTATGGAAATTTTGCAGCCAGCATAAACATTAGATAATACTGAGAAATAGTCCAGATTGTTGCTAGAAACCCATTGGATGTGTCAGAGAACATGAAATTTTATTGCTTTGCTTGGCATTTGATTAAAAGTTAATCAAATGTACTAATTGTCAGAGTGAAGCAATGCAGAAGCTAATAACCAAGACAAAGAGTGAACCTAGAGAGAAGAGAGAGAGTGAAGCGCAAAAAATCTGCAGTGAAGTATGCTGTATAAGGATGTAGAATTATACATGGGTGGAGAGAGAATATATGTGTACACTGTATGTCTCCATCTCGAAGATCCTGGTCTCCGTCAACCCCGAGGGCAATCTCCACGGTCTGAAGTTTGAAATTTGTGGGACACAACTAACTGAGATTGGTGGAGACAAAGCCTATAAATAGGCTGAAAATAATGGCCAAAAGAATGCAGGTTGGTTGCAATTAATGCAGCCGACTGCTGCAATTTGACTGTTGCTGTCCGATTGCAAGCCACGTGGCACATTGCCAACTGCTTGCCACGTGGTGTCTGCCTGTTTGGGGAATGACTCGCTAATATCCCCTCTCAGCTCTCCTGGATGAGGCATAAGGTTGAGGGATTTGGAATGTCGGTGAAGTAGAGCCTAGGGAAGCGCCTTCGTAAACAGATCTGCAAGATTGTCCTTGGTCTTGCAGTATTCCACATTGATGGTCTCATCCAAAAGGTTCTCCCTGATGAAGTGGTACTGGATATCTATGTACTTCGTCTGAGCATGGAATACGGGATTCCGTGCCAAGGTAGTGCAACTCTCATTGTCGCACCGCAAAATAGTAGGACGAGTCTAGGGGCAACCAAGCTCCTCCAACAATTTCCGAAGCCACATCTCTCACAGGTGGTAGAAGACGTAGCCCGATACTCTACCCCAATTGAAGATAGGGCTACAGTGGGCTGCTTCTTGCTACTCCAAGAGATAACACATGCACCCAAGGTAAAACAATAGCTTGTAGTAGATCGCCTATGGTCCACATCGCTAGCCCAATCCGAATCACTCCAACATGCAAGGACAAGATCGAAAGCACTTGTAGGTATTGGATAGTAAATCCCTACATCGAAGGTCCCCCTCAAAAACTATAGTATCCTCTGAGCAGCCTACCAATGCATTGCTGAGGTGCACTCATGAACCCAGCGAAGAGGCCTACAACAAAACATAGATCAACCTGTGTGTTGAGGAGCCAAATCAACGATCTAATCAGTTGACGGTAGCGGGTAGCATGTGCCAAAGGAGAATCTGAGTGTGAAGTGGCCTTGCAGTTCAGATCCATAGGAGTTGTCCATCTCAAAAGTCACCAAGAGCTCCTGTACATATCTCTGTTGAGAGATGAAAATCCCCCTCTAAGTCTGATAAATCTTGTGGCCCAAAAAGAATTGGAGAAGTCCTAAATCTTTCATCTCGAACTTCTGATGAAAGGCTGTGCCTTGGTCTCTGCGACCTTTTGGGCATGGTTACTTGTAACAATTAAGTCATCAACATACAAAACAAACAACACATGACTTCTCTCGGAAGTGTGCACATAAAGCTACGGATTGGCCCTAGAGCGCCGATATCCCAACTTTGCTTGGAGAAACGAGTCAATCATCTCATTCCAAGCGCGTGGAGCCTGCTTCAGGCCATACAAGGCCTTCTTCAACCTATAAACTTGCATTTGAGAAACCAAAGCTAGGAGGCTGCTCTACATAGATCTCCTCCTTCAAATCACCGATCAAGAAGACCAACTTTACATCCAATTGAAAGATGGCCCATCTCCTATGATTAGCCAAGGCAAGACATCACGGATTGTTGCCATACGAGCAGTGGGGGCAAAAGTATCATGGAAATCAATACTTGGGGGCTAAGCAAAACCTTTAGCAACAAGGCGGGCCTTGTGCTTGTCCAAAGAGCCATGACTATGGTACTTGGTCTTGAAGACCCATTTGACACTAATCACCTTCTTATGAGAGGGATGAGGTACAAGGTACCAGGTGCCATTTCGCTCAATAGCCTCCGACTCAACTTTCATCACTTTCTGCCAATGATCAGACTATAAAGGCTCCTTCACGAAGCAGGCTCTCTATCTTACATAACACGGGACATCAAATAGTAGTTAGAGCAAACAAGCTCCATAGAATGTGCGTAGTGCTTTCGTGACGTTTGCAGTCCATCTTGCGGTTGCCGCTCCTTAGGAACCCCCTTGATCTGTGAATCTCAGTGTGTGTTACGGGCCCAACAAGGAGGAAGCCAGATCTCGCCTCGTCGCTCTCCATTTGCTGAGGTTTCTAGAAGGTTCATCGACAACAGAGGAACAATCAGTGAATCCTATGGTTGGGAACTAGGCTCCTCATCAGAAGAAGAGTCCTCAAGAGTCACAAGCTCCAGAGGAATAGTTGCTGGGGCCCAGCTATTAGTGGGATCTCCAAGAATAGGGTGGTCCTCATCCCCCTCTGGGGCCAAAACCTCCATGAACCGAACGTCACGGCTCGTGTAGACATCTCGCTTGACAAGATCATACAATCTGTAGCGCCTTGAGACTACGAGCTATAGCCCACAAACACCTGTCTTTTGAAAGCCGCTTGAAATTTGTCACGTTGTGTCTTCGGGATGTGAACATAAGCATCACACCCAAAGACCCTGAAATAAGAAACATTTGGCTTTGATCTAGAATATGTCTTATAAGGAGTCATACCAACAACAACGGAAATAGGGGAATGATTAAGGATGTGAACGGCAGTAGCCATAGCCTCAGCCCATAGACATTGAGGTATCTAGCGATGCTCCAACATGGTACGGGCCATCTCGATGACACTCTGATTTTTCCACTCCAAAATGCCATTCTCCTGAGGGGTGTTTGTATTGGCAAACTCCTGGTGAATACCACGATTTGCACAAAAACGAGCAAACTCATTAGAAACAAACTTTCCGCCCTTAAGCTCCAAGGGTGCTGAAGACCGCCTCAAAGCCTTGTTGAAAAAAACATCACGAGTTTGCTTTCCATGGATGCAGGATACACAAGGCTGTTAGCTCACCACAATATTCGATAAACCTTGAACAAACTTGCCCTTGGACGCCTTGCAAAGGTAATCATAATTGAGGTGGCCAAAGCGAGCATGCCAAAGCTCGGACTGAGTTTGAGAGATAAGAAGAAGAGAAGTCAAGGCAAAAGAAGAACGCAACTTGTAGACTCCATTCTCCTCATAACCTGAAGAAAAAACCTGTTTGGATCCTCGATCAAGAATCTGAAAAGTATCCACATTGAATTCGACCAAAAGGCCAAGGGCACAAATCTTGTGCATTGAGAGAAGATGATACCCCAAAGTCGGCACATAAAGTACCTCGGATGCATGGGCACCACCACGTCCATTTGGAATAAGATGCATGTTGCCCCGTCCTTGAATAGGAATAGACGAACTATCACCAATGAGAATCCGACCATGGGAAGGCCACAAATGAGCAATACCTGCTGAAGGAGACATGCCGGGAGGCACCATAGTCAACAATCTACTCATGAGTGTATGGGGCCATCGACGCAGCATCAGAAGTCATCAGGGTCGAATCCTCAACCACCTCCAAATTGAGGAAAGCAGCTGATGAGGGAGCAGCCACCGCTTCGGAATCCTTTGAAGATTTCTCCTTCTTCTCCTTGTCGGGGCAGTCCTTCCAGTGACCTGTTTTGCCACAAATGTGACAAGTAGACTCCTTGTCTTTGTCCTTCTTAGATTTGTCCTCCTCCTCCTCCTTTTGGTCCTTCCCCTTCTTCTGAGCAACCAAGACCTCAAATTTTGAAGCATTGGTTCCTGTCAGTTGCTCCTCTTGGTCCAAGACCATAGGAACCAACTCGTCCCATTGAAGAGTCTCAGACTGCCTTGAAGCAATCAAGGCGGAATAAAAACCATTGAAGCGAGGCGGTAATTGTGAAAGGAGAGTTATCGCCATGTCTTCAGAAGGAATCACCTTCCTTGCGTTTTGAATTTGCATGTGAAGCTGTCTTAGCTTGTTGATATGCTCACACATGGATGATGACTTGTTGACACTCAAGGTCCGCATTTGCACTTCCAAAGAAACTTACTTCATGACGGTCATTCGATTATACATCTGATCCAACCCCAGCCATATCTCTTGGGCCATTGTCAAATGCTCTATATGAGAGAGAATAGCTGTAGTACATGAGAGAAATAAAAACGAGCGAATGCGAGCATTGAGTTTATCCCAATGTGTGTGAGCCTTTGCCAACTCCACCTTCTCACTGGAAGAGAGTCTAGACTCGTCTCGCGAAGAAGGGCGATGGATAGCTTTTATATCAAACTCTGCCAAATCATAGGACTCCAATATAGCAAGCATCATGACCCGCTAGATGTGGTAGTTTTCACCATTGAGTTTTTGATTTGAAGGAAGAGTTGGTAGGACGGCGGACACCTTCCGGTCCATGATCGCCTGAAACATTGTCTTGGCCTTAGAAGACATCTTCACCTACAATGCCTGCACAAAACACAAAGAGCAGCCCCTTGTGACCGTGAAAATACAGCTTACTAGGGCTTTGGTTCGCTTGTCTCGCTCCTTCACCCGTTGGAGGTGATAAAAAGGTAAAATTTGCATTTGAAGGCCCAAAACACTGCCTTCTTCCTTCTCTAACAGCAAAAAAACAGCAGCAGCTTCAACAAATCTTCTCTTTTCTCGCATGCCCATGCTTGCCTCAGCCTTGTTCTGATGTGCAGCCCACCTGTTCGCACTTGAATGCTGAAAATGCAGCCTTGTGTAGCGCTGAAATCTCCTCTTCAGATGGATCCACCCTAGGTTGGTACTTGCTTTGATACCATGTTAAGAGTGAAATGCGGAAGCTAATGACCAAGACAGAGTGAACAGAGAGAGAAGAGAGAGAGAGAGAAAGAGATAATGAAGCGTAGAAAATCTGCAATGAAGAATGCTGTATAAGGATGCAGAATTATGCACGGGTGCAGAGAGAATATCTGCGTATGTCTCCACCTCGAAGATCTCGGTCTCCATCAACCTCAAGGACAATCTCCACGGTCTGCAGTCTGCAATTTGTGGGACACAACTAACTGAGACTGGTGGAGATAGAGCCTTTAAATAGGCTGAAAATAATGGCCAAAAGAATGGACACAACTAATAGATACACCTTTCAACACATCATTGTGAAAAGGCCTCAACAAATTGACATAAAAGACATTGTGTATTTGCCAATGTGGAGGTAATCTTTGTGGCAAACCTTTTATATATCAATTGTTATGAAGATATATCGGTTCAATGATTCCAAATTAATTTGATGCTCATGTACTTTGAAAGGCGATTTATATTACTTAAATGTTTCAAAATATAATTATATGTTCATCTTTTTATTTAAGGGTGATCAATGGCCAAAATGTTGTATAATTATACTTGGGTCGTTATTGAAGAGATGCCCAAGAGAAATTAAAAGTTTAGTGAAGCGGTTAGATTGACCAGACTTAGATGACTAGGACTTTTACACTCAAATAGTTACATTAACTAGAAACCTATATAATGAGTGATTTTAGAAAGTAAAACCAGATTCTCATGATTAAGGAACAAACCATGAACTAGTGAACTTGTATAATGCTCTCTAGAAGCTATATTTGGTAATTCCTAAAATTTAGAAGGTTACTATTTTTAAAAGTTGCTCAAATTTAAATTTTGCTTGCATCAAAGGCTCCGAAATTTCACAAGGAACAATTTTGCCTTCAATAGCTATCTCAAATTCTTAACCATTTGAGAGATTTTTAGAGTAGAAGGTTTGAAAGCTTTTTTTCTTAGAAAAGTGACATGTGGCATCTACAATAGGATGCCATTTTTAAGAGACAAGTGTCCCTACACTTATCATTTTCAGCAAAAACTTGTCATTTGTACCCTTTACTTTTCACTTTTGAGAACCCAAGCCCCATACCTATATATTAAAAGTCTCTCTCTTTATTGGAATAAGCTGTCATTTTGAAATTTTAGCTACATTCTCTGTACTCTCCTATCTATCTCTCATTCAAGAAGCACTTTCTATTTAGCTTGATCTTATCCAAGCACTAAAGAAGAAAATTAGCTTGTTGCTCAGAGTTTGCAGAAATTATGGTTTCAAAACCCTAATTTTCAGAATTGCAGTAAATCAGCCCTTTTGTATATGGTTTAGACACTTGGTGCTCGTAGTTTTGTTTCAATAAATTCTTGTAAAGGGGGGAGGGGCCAGTTTCTCTCTCAACGTATTGTTGACTCCTCTCTCTCTCTCTTTATCTTCTGATTTTCATGGTGATAACTGATTGAGTTGGTTAAGTTCAAAGTATTGTTATTCTCACGTTCTTTCTAGCGTTGACAATTTCAAGTGTTATGCCACATAATTGATATTCTGCGATACTTGGAAGGGCCCATAGTAGTCTGATACAATCTCTCTCTTTCTTTCATCTTTTTCAGCCTTACCTTTTCAAAATGCAACCATATATAATCACCCTCTAGAAACTGCAGAGCACGCCTATGGTAATATTTTGTCTTCTTTTGCTTTTCTTGTTATCTTTGAAGTACATATTTTATCTTTGCATAGATTGCATTCAAGTTTTCCACATAATGATCAATCTCAAAGATCTTATCCTTAGTCTGCAAGGTGGGTGGTACCTTCTCGTGGAGCTTTACCAGTGGAACTATGCATTGTGTTCTTGTAAACATATTTAACCAATGGCAAATATTACTCCCATTGTGTCTTGTGATCTAAAACATAACACCTCAAAAGATCCAATAGTGTAGAATTTGCTTTCTCAGACTAGCCATTTGTTTGTACATGGAAAGATGATAAGAATTTCAGTGTGGTATCTATATTCTCAAACAACCCCTTCCAAAATAAACTAGTCATCCAAGGGTCTTGATTATTGATGATCGACTTTGGTATACCATGATACTTAAAGATATGTTATGAAAACAATTGTGTTATATGATGAGCTTTTATTTTCTTCCTTACTAAAATGGAATGGGCTTGTCTGCTAAATTTGCAAATGATAGTCCATGTCCCATCATTCCTTGTAGGTGTCCTAGGAAGATAAAAAATAAAATCCATAGTAATGCTTTGGCAATTCCTATCTAGAATAGGCAAGGGATGTAACAAGCTTGGCATCTTTTACCTATCATGCTTTACCTTCTGATATACGATGCATGTCTTGACAAACTGCTCTACATCATGTCTCAAAGCTAGCCAATAAAAGAAATGCTCCATTGCCTTGAGTGTGATATCAATATCTCTATGGTCTGCATACAGAGGAGCATGACTTTTAGTGTAACTTTAGGTCTTAACCTCTTTGTGACACATAGTCGTCCATGCATCATAAAAAATCCATCTCTTAAGCACAAAGTGCTTATGTCTTTGGCCATTGCAAAGCTGATCATAAACATTAGCAAAGTCCGAATTAGCAACATATTGCTCTTTCATGGCATCGAACTCAGTGTGATAAACCATGTTGATGGCTAAAATTTGTGGCTTATATGACAGTGCATTAGCCACAACATTCTTTTTACAATCAATATGCACAAAATGAAAATGAAATATAGAGAGAAAATTTGGCCATTTCATGTGCTTCTTTGACAACTTTGTGTCAAAAAGTACCGCAAAGTTTGATGGCTTGCTTGCACTGTAAAATCAGCCCCTAACAAGTAATGTTTCCATGTAGATAGTGCATGAATTACAGCCAATAGCTCTTTTTCATAGACTTGCAAATTCTTCTTTGCGTTGTGGAGAATTTGGCTCTCATAAGTCACAACTTGGCCATCTTTCATAAGAACAGTCCCAATGTTGTTACCACATGCATCACACTCAGTCAGAATGACTTTCTTAGATCCGACAACACAAGCACAGGATCTGAAGTCATCTTTTTCTCTAACATTTTAAATGTTGAAATTTGCGTTGTTGTCCATCTAAATGACATATTTTTCTTTTGTAAAGCATGCGACTTCCTATAGTAAGAACATAAACTTAAGAAATTGTGGATTTCATGTACATTTCTCAAAGATGGCCTTGAATGTATTGCCTCAATCTTTGCAAGGTCCATACGAATATCATCAGCACAATATAATGTGCCCAAAAAGTGGATTTCGTGCCAAAAGAATTCACTTTTCTTGTCACATGTGTACGGTGACACCATGGCATACCAAGCAACATATCATAGCCCTCAAGTGGAGCAATGAAGAACTCTTCGTTGTCCACATATCCTTGTATATGCAATGGAAGCTTTTCAATGAGCGGTGTGATGGGTTCTACATTGCCTTTACATGCCATTCCAACTTTCCCCACATACCAAGCAACACATCACAACCCTCAAGTGGAGCAATGAAGAACTCTTCACTATCCACATATCTGTGTATATGCAATGGAAGCTTTCCAATGAGTGGAGTGATGGATTGTGCATGGTCTTTGCATGCCATTCCAACTTCCTCCATGGGTGCAATCTCATCCTTTGTGATGCCTAGACGGGTTGTCATACCTATAGAGATGAAATTGGCTCATGTACCATTATTAAAGAATATCAATGCATGCTAATCCCTAATTTTGCTCCATGCTCTGTACAACTCAATAGCATCATCATTGGGTTGATCATTGACAAAATCAGATACCAACCCCATTGATGTTTTGGGCTTCTTTCCTTTATAATCTCCTTGATTTTTTAATTTTCCAGCTTGCTGCCTATTGGAACAATCCCTTGCAATGTGATTCTCGTGTTTACAAATAAGGCATTTATTTGTAGCTATCAATTTCTTTGATTGTGCCAGTGTTTTCAAGCTTTTTCTTTGGTTTTTTGGCCTCTTTTTAGACTGATATTAAGATCTTTCTCTTTTTTAGCCTTAAACAACTTTTTATTTGGCTTCTTTCTATTCTCTAGAAAAAGCCCAAATTCTTCCCATGCAACAAAGCATCTTCTGTAGCAGCAGTCTCTATGAGCTGAGACATGTTAGAGACAATGAATTTAATGCAAAAATCCTTGATTGCTTTAGACAGCCCACAAATATATTTTTTCACTTGCTCATGAAGGGATATGGGGCAATAAGAAGTGATAGACAATGAATTTAATGCAAAAATCCTTGATTGCTTTACTCAGCCCACAAATATATTTTTCTACTTGCTCATGAAGGGGTATGGGCAATAAGAAGTGACAGGTAGTAATGCATCCCAAACTTCTTATTGTATTGCTTCAAATTGTTGCATTCTTGAGCATTGAGCTTGTTCCAAGCTGTCATGATGTCCTCCTCAAAGCTACTTGTCAAGCAATTCAATGCAAACATTTGTTTGAATTGTACTCATATTGATGGTGCTCTATCTTGCATCAAAAGCGTGGACCGCCATTGCAATGCATTTCCCTTCAAGAAAGTGGTTGTCTTTTGAATCTTAGAGGATTCGATGAAGTTTTCCCTTGAATAGACTGTGTCAAAGTGCTAAATGAAAGTCAAAGCTTTTAGTCTATCTTGTGCGTCGCTAAAGGACTTAAACTTCATTGCTTTTTCACCCTCATCATAGTCCTTTGTTTCTCCTTTGGGTGCCAAGTTGTCATACACTGGCTGCTGTAGAAAGGGTGCATTTGCTGAATTCACATCAAAGCCAACACTAAATGGAGTATTTGCATGACCAATACTCATTCCTTGAGTCCCATAGACATTCGGGGGTGTAGATGCATTACCAAACACACCACTTTGTGCCTTAGGCATCAAGCCAAGGCTACCATACCTAGGGCTTTGCACATTTCCAACCATATTAGAATACATTGGGCCTTGCATACCCTGCATTGGTTGTTGCATACCACATGGATTTATACTATACATTCCCTCATGCAGTCCTTGTTCAACCATAGCATGAAAAATCTTGTTACCAAAGTATCTTGGCTAACCCATCATAGCATGTATGCACGACTGTCCAAAATCCATTGGATTGGCACTTCCATGATGGCCTTGCATTTGCACCCTTGCCTTGTAGGTACCAATTGTTTTGCTTCATTAGTATCTTTGGGAGCTTCAACTGAAGACTTTGGCATTACCTTTGGTGTACATTGTGTTAGCAGAGTATGTCAGCTCATGTGTGAATCTGAGCATGGCTGGGCACATTACATAGATATTTTAGGCATTTTTATTGTGTAGCATTTTTATGCTTTATGGCATTTATTGTTGCTAGTTGGTTATCATTAAATGCTGACCGACTTGACATATTTTATGGCATTATTTATGCCTATATATCTTGGGATCCTTCTCCTTAGTTAGTCAGTGTACCACTCGGAGGTCATGTGGAGAGGAGCCTGTGCTGGTGTCCACACAGCCAGTGACTCACTATTGTATGTGATAGTCTTGTGTCTGATATATGGATTCCATTCCCCACGGATACATTTGAGTTCTCATTTGTATTGTGTTCTTTCTTTTCCTTTCTCTTTTGTCTTGTGTTTCAGCAGTTTATTACAGCATATGTTTACTCTTCCATTGCTGCTCCACTTCTGACATGGTATCAGATTTCAGGATTTGTGCTCCTGCTGTGTTTTTTTGCTGATTTTCGGACTGTTTTCACCCTTGTCGATCAGGTGGCTGCTGCTCCAATCAAGTGATCTGTTTTACCTTCGTTTTCTGCAGATTTGCCATCGCTTGCTGTCTACAACCCCTATGCTGCTTGCGTTTTCAATTTTCAGGCTGCTGCGACAGTTTTTGAGCCTATTTGTGGCAATACTCAACGTGCCTTTTGGTGTTCTTGACTCCTTCTTGGCTAGGTGATTGCAACTTCAGGCCGTTTTTATTGTTTTTGGTAGTTTTTGATTGATTTTTTGACTTTTTGCAGCAGCTTTTGTCTTTATTTGTCAGATTTTGGGTTATACTGTATGTGAACTCTTGTTTTTTGAAGTCTGTGCTGGTGTTTTGGCTGCGTTTCCTCTCCAAATACCTTCTTTTCTCCACTTCTCTTCTAAATTCTCCATAGATGGCTCCTCCATGCACATCCATTGATGACAAGCTCCATGGACCTGATTATCACACATGGAGTGTGGTGATGATGGCTTGGTTTATCTAGAAGTGGTTATGGTACGTGGTTTGCGGAGCTATTGCACGTCCTCAATGGCCTTCTCCTGTTCTAGCTGATTTTGATGAAGACAACCATGCGAATGCAGTTCTTACATGGGATTCGGATGATGCCCGTGCTTACTTGGCCTTACTTTGGTGTATTTCCAAAGAAGTTCTACCAATGGTGACCTCTTGTAAGACAACTTCAGACGTATGGTCGAAGTTGCAGTTGATGTACAAGGTTCCTTTCACCATGAGGGCCATTTCTCTTTATGGCTAGCTCCAACAATTGAAGTTTGAAACCAAAGGTACGATCCAATCATTCCTACTTTGAGTTACCCAAATCCAAGACCAACTTCGGACTATACAGTCTGCCCTATCAGAGGCACATCTTATTGGTACGGTACTCTACAAGCTTCCTCAAGAGTTTGGTGGAGTGGTGAATGCTTTACAGGTGCAGACATCTACAAGACCTGTCAATTTTCTTCATATGTCCTTAATGCTACTTGAGCATGAGACAACTTTCCGAGTGTGGCTTCCGTCACATTATGGAGGTTCAGGTGAGGCTCTTGCAGCCTCAGAGAGGGGTTCAAAGAAGAAGAAGTCGAAGGCCTAGTGTTACCACTGTGGCAAGAAGGGCCATTTGCCGAAGGACTGCAAAGAGTTAGCTGCTTTCAAGAAGAAAAAGGAGCAGAAGATGAAGTGGGATGTGGACTCCTCCGACGAGTCATCATTTGCCTCAGATTTCGACTCAGATCCTCTGGCCAAGGAGAAGTCCGAGGCTCGGAAGGGATCCTCTTCTTTGAATCATGGGAAGGGCTTGGTGGCCCCTTTTGAAACCAGCCTTCCTTCTTGGAATGGGTGGTGATAACCTGATTTAAGAGTTAATTACAGCAATAAATAAATGCACATAAAATAAAATACACACTTTACCATAACATTCTTGGACAGTAGACACCTTGTTGGCCCCAAAATTGGCGCCCCTTGCGGTATTTCTTTAGCTTTCATTCAATTGGAAGGAGTACAACTTGATATTCTTCAATCTCCTCCTGCTAACCAATTGCTCTTGCTGTCATAAATGTCCAGCAAGCCTTTTGGGTCATTTGCCTCTTGTTTCACCCAGGACTTCTTCTTTAATTTGACCCTTGGCTGGCTAAATGCTGCCCCAAATCACTTCAGGATGGGCTGGCTCGTGAAATCCCTTGATAATCTTCAATTATCAGCTGCTGATTTCAGTCCCTTGAGCCTTCAATCTCTGGCACGGATCCCAAGGTGGCTGCTAAACCCTAATTTCTGCTGTGGATTAGGGTTTATTGCAGAAATTACAGATTAGCCCACCAAAAATGGTTGAGATCTCCTCCGAATGACTGAGAATTGCTAAGCATGGCTGAGCATAGGCTGAAGGAGATGAGAGAATGCTGTAGAGAGAAAATTTTGAGATTTGTCGCGAAGAACTGATCAAAATCAGTTGCTGCCCTGCTGTACCAGCCCCAAACGGATGCACCAACAACAATAGGAGTATCAGAGACCGATCTTCAGGAGAAAGTGCATCAACACAATTGTCAGCTTCCCAAGGTCAAGAATATGCAATCTCCATCACCAAAATGGTCTCCAATGGTTGGGAATTGCCCCAAAAGCTGGCAGCAACAATCCAACACCTCTTTCCAACAGCTGCAAAATGAAAAAACGAGATTCCCCTCTCCCTTCAGCCCTATTTAGCCTTTTCTCCACTTGCACGGGAAAGTTTTGCCAAGTGGCAGCTTTCTTAATACATTTTTAGCAATTTCCAGCCATTTAATTAATTTTCAAAATTAATTAATTCTGAAAATTAATTCAGCCCTTAATCCATGTCTAGAAAATTGACCTTGCCCATCCAAAAATTAATTGGCTAGGCCATTTGCAACCCAAAGTGGTCCCATGGATTAATTGATCCTTGGACAAGCATTAATCCATTAATTAATGCCTAGTCCCTAGTGTTACCAGTGACACTTAATGGCCAATTAATGGTCCTAGGGGCAAACTGACACCAAAATTCACCTAGAATCTAACAAGTGTAACTTGTTACAACTTTTGTCTTTGACACCCATCTTTTTCACAGGGTCCTTCGGTCTTCAACTGTGAGAAAGTAGCTTGCACCTCACATGTGCATCTTTTAATTGCACATTTGATTAATCCTTTAATCAAATGTCAATTAAACATAAGCAAAGCATCAAATTTTCACGTCCTCGTGACACCTTCCTTAGCTGCTTTCTAGTGGTGGTGATGAGGTCATCCCTCAGGACTCTCCAGTGCTAGAGAGGGTGGTGTGATGCAGTTGCGCCTCATCTATATTTCTATACAGATGCATAGGGTCTAGAGAGGGATGTCCTTGACACATGGACCGAAGTCTGGCAGGTTCAAATCTTGGAGTTGGGATTGACATGTAGGTTTGTGAGAGTGCGCAACGGAAGAGGAAATACGAACACGGAGGGAGAGAGAGAGAGAAAGCAGAAAATAAGGAAGAGAAATCTGCACTGACTGAAATGAATGCTGAATACACTGAAATGGACTGATCAGTCCCTGCACGCAGCCCACAGCGTCAGTGAGGGCACCAGATCAGGGTGATGATGATGGCAGCACCACCACGAGGGAGAAGGAGTGTCGGAATCTGCAAGAAGACAATTGACCAAGTGGGGAGGGGGGCTGCCAATAAATAGGCAACGGACAAACCCTAACCCTAACCCTAAAATGGGCGCAAACCCTAAAAGTGCCCTAAAATGGGCGCCCCACAACAGTGACCAAAAAGTGGCCGGGCAGCCAGTGGCTGCCCACTAAAAGCGGCCAAAAAGAAATACACAACCTAAGACAGCCAATCAAGAGTGACTAGCCTCCCCCATCATAACACATGACAGACATGTCAGAGCTCCTAATGTCCTCGTCTGACTCAGACTGAGGCTCACAGGCAGGAGATGACAAGGCATGACAAACATGACTGCTAACACCCCCTCTCAAATCCTGGATGTGGCTGAAGGCCGAAGAGGAAATAGATCCTGGGGTGGCAAGAGGAATGCCAATGTCGATGAAGTCCGTCGATGTAGACTGCCGCTGAAGGAGCTCCTCACGATCCTGGAAAGCCCCCTCTAAAACACTAGGGGCCAGGGAATCCACAGCCGCATCACCGAGATTGTCCCCCTCTGAAAGGGATGGGAGGTACGAGGGAACCACCGGAGGAGAAGGCGGGGGATGGGAAGGAACCTGTGGAATAGAAAGTGCACAAGCGGGAACAGGTGTAGCAATAGATTGCCTCGGAGGACCCTGCATCAAAGAAGGGGAATGGAGCTTGTAAAGCCCGCTCTCCTGCCAACCTGTAGATAAGACAGCTCCTGTAAAAGAATCCTCAATAACAACGGCATGCTCGGTGAAGATCACTCGTGTGCCAAGCCTCGTAAGGCCATAAACTGAGAGGAGGGAAAGGCCCAAGTCCGGAACATGTAGGGCCTGTGAAAGGAAGCTCGTAGGTCGGTCTGTAAACAAAGGCAATGTGCCAACACCACTAATAGGCACCGATAATATGTCACCAACAGTGACTGAACCCTCTGATGGACGGAGATCCTGTAACAAATCACCTCGGGGAGTCATATGACTCGAAGCACCACTGTCCACTAACCAAGGCTGCGCAGAAGACACTGTAGCCACGGAAGAAGGATCCTCCTCCAAAGCATGGATATGAAGGAACACTGACTCATGGGTAACAGCTGGTGTAGAGGTAGAAGAAGGCTCCGATGTAGATCCACCCTTCGCTCCCGGACGAAGGTGAGGGTACTTCTTCCAGCATTTCTCCTCGGGATGTGTCCCTTTCTTACAGTGTGGGCACTTCGGTCTCTTTGAATCTGAGTCAGAGCCTGAAGAACTGTCCTTCTTCTTAGCCTTTGACTTCTTCTTCTTCTTCTGTCCTCCCGAACTTGCAACAAAGGCTCTAGTGGAGTCGGATCCACTAGCACTGACCTCTCTGAGTCGCTCGTCATGCTCCAAGACAAGCGGGGATAGCTCCTCCCATAGAAGCTTCTCACGGGTCCTCGATGTAAGAAGGTTGGTGTAGAAGACATCAAACCGAGGCGATGGCAGCTGAGTCAAAAGAATCATAGCCATGTCTTCAGAAGATATCGTCCGACCGAGAGATGCAAGCTCATCCCTCATATCCTGTAATCTGTTGATGTGGTCCTTCATGAAAGGACTATCATCAATAGCGAGCATCCGCAACTTCTTTTCGAGAGATATCCGGTGGGCAAACGTCTTCTGCTGATAGAGAGACGCTAGCTTCTGCCACACGTCCGCTGCAGTCTTCAACCTGTGAACATGAACAAGGACAGAATCCTGCAAACTCAGAAAGAGGAAAGATCGGGCTCTAGAATTGAGCCGATCCCATAAGGCTGCACGATCCATAGATGTCCCATCTGCGGGATCCACCATAGGCCGGGGAGTAGGAACAGAAACAAGCTCCCAAAGATCGAAGGAGTCCAAGATACACTCCACCTTGCAGGACCATAGAGAAAAGTTGGAGCCATCCAACCGGTCCTCTTTGGGCAGCTGAGGAAGTACGGGTACCTGTACAGGGGGTACCAAAGGCTGCATCGTCGGTCCACTCGAAGGGGCTCGCCGAGATACATGAATAGAAGGGGGACGGGAATGAGGAATAGACTCCGTAGGACGATCCTCGCGATAGAAATCACGCCTCCGTTCAGATGAATGTCGAGACACAAGATCATCATTTGAGTCATCAAAACCTGTAGATTGATGATAAGACATCTTCCAATCTGCAAAACACCAAAACACAACAAGGGAAGGTTGCCGGTGCCGAAACACAAACACCAGAAGCTCCTGAGCTGGCCGCCTTGCACAGATCGCAAGGATGATGTCAAACGCAAATGCTGACGATGCAATCACCACAGAAAAACAGCCGCCTGCCTGAAAACGCAGCCTGGGAATAGGTCGCCAGCAGGAAAAGAGCCGCCGGACGATGGAACAACCGCCAAAACAGCAAGGCGCAGGCTGGAGGAGTGTCGCCCAGCTGTTGGAGGGCCGCCCAGGCTGAAAACGCAAGCAGGAAGAGGTGGGTGATGACGTGGCAGCCACTGGAGAAGGCGCCAGCAGCAAACGCAAATATGTTGACAGCAAAACAGGCCGCCTTGATCAAGGAGATGGTGCAGAAGGTGACGCCTCAGCTGTTGGAGACGTCTTGACCAGCAAACGCAAAGTTGTGGGTGTTCTCCCGCGTAAAACTCAGCTCCGTGTACTCTCCTTCAGCTCTGATACCATGTGAGAGTGCGAAACGGAAGAGGAAATACGAACACGGAGGGAGAGAGAGAGAGAAAGCAGAAAATAAGGAAGAGAAATCTGCACTGACTGAAATGAATGCTGAATACACTGGAATGGACTGATCAGTCCCTGCACGCAGCCCACAGCGTCAGTGAGGGCACCAGATCAGGCTGATGATGATGGCAGTACCACCACGGGGGAGGAGTGTCGGAATCTGCAAGAAGACAACTGACCAAGTGGGGAGGGGGGCTGCCAATAAATAGGCAACGGACAAACCCTAACCCTAACCCTAAAATGGGCGCAAACCCTAAAATGGGCGCAAACCCTAAAAGTGCCCTAAAATGGGCGCAAACCCTAAAAGTGCCCTAAAATGGGCGCCCCACAACAGTGACCAAAAAGTGGCCGGGCAGCCAGTGGCTGCCCACTAAAAGCGGCCAAAAAGAAATACACAACCTAAGACAGCCAATCAAGAGTGACTAGCCTCCCCCATCATAACACATGACAGACATGTCAGAGCTCCTAATGTCCTCGTCTGACTCAGACTGAGGCTCACAGGCAGGAGATGACAAGGCATGACAAACATGACTGCTAACAGGTTCATGATGGGCTGGTTACTTGACAAAGAGTAGGTGGCTTTTATCTGGAGCTCACATGAGGAGACACTTTGGCGGTCTGGCCAAAGGAGGGGGAGGATCCATGGTCATTTATGCACTGCGACATTGGTGATAGGATGGTCACGTGTGCTACATCAGAGGCATTGTTGACAGACATTGAGAGTTGCTATGACCTTCTCTATTTTGCAGGAGTTGGTACGATGGACATTGACATTAGGTTCTCTTGGAGGCACCTTGTAGGTGGCTTGATCACCCATTGCTTGGGTATCCATGGTTCTACTTGGTGGTTCTCTGTTGTACAGACTATGATTAGTCGTTTATCATTGTATCATTGTATTGTATCAGATCACCCATGATCTGAGAGAGGGTGTTAGCAGAGTATGTCAGCTCATGTGTGAGTCTGGGCACATTATGTAGATATTTTAGGCATTTTTATTGTGTAGCATTTTTGTGCTTTATGGCATTTATTGTTGCCAGTCGGCCAACATTAAATGGTGGCCGACTTGACATTATTTATGGCATTATTCATGCCTATATATTCTGGGCTCTTCCTCCTCAGTCAATCAGTTCACCACCTGGAGGTCTTGTGGAGAGGAGCTGGTGTTGGTGCCCACGCAGCCAGTGACTCACTGTTGTATGCGAGAGTCTCGTGTCTAATATATGGATTCCGTTTCCCGTGTGTACATCTGAGTTCTCATCTGTATCATGTTCTTTATTTCCCTTTCTCTTTTGTCTTGTGTTTCAGCAGTTCATTATAGCATATGTTTGCGCTTTCATTGCTGCTCCACTTCTGACACATTGCTGTCCCGAAGATGTAGAAGATGACTTCTTATTTTTGCCCGTGCTGTCCTTTGGAGCATATTCAAAAATCAGGTCAATTGAGGATCTTTTGCCAATTCAGCAAAGAGATTTGCTGTTATCCTCATCCGATTCTTGAATTGGTCATCAAATTCCTCTTCACTTTGTTGGTCATTAGCCTTAATATGCCTTGAAGGCCCTGTATCTTGCCAAGCATCAATATTTCCAGCTTGTTGTCCATGGTCTAAGCTTTGTCCAAGATCAAGCATTGCATTTCCTTCTTCCCCATGTGAATGTCCATTCTAAGAGGCATCGTCACTGCTTGATTCCATCTCACTATATGAAGACATATTGCTGTAATTTCTCAGCTGAGAGCAAAAATCAACACTAGCATAAAGCTTTGGCTTGCAATCATGTGCCTCGGACCCACAAAATCAAGGGATTGAGTGGTATCTTGGCAATGGGATCATGAAACTAGCCTTCCTTCTTGGAGAGGGTGGTAATTCCCTGATCAAGTACTTAATTACAGCAATCGGCAAGTAAATATAAATTGAAATGCATACTTTACCTTAATAATCTTGGATAGTAGGCACCCTATTAGGTATGTACAAAGCTGAAATACATATATCTATCTAACTCTCATTATCTGTCGGCAATGAGCAAACTGCTCTGCTGGAAGACCCTTTGTGAGAAGGTCTGCAGGGTTATCATCTGTATGCACTTTGACAAGCTCAATGCTCTTGCTGTCAAGTACATCTCTAATGAGGTGGTACTTCACCTGTATGTGCTTTGTCTTTGCATGAAAGACAGGATTTCATGCTAGCATGATAGCACTCTGACTATCACAATGGAGAACGGGTAACTTTGTGATACCAAGCTCTCCTACCAGACATGAAAGCCATAAAGCCTCCTTGCATGCCTCAGTGGCAGCCACATACTCTGCCTCTGTAGTAGACAATGCAACACACTTTTGTAGCTTGGAGATCCAAGAGACTGCTCCTCATGTGAAAGTAAACACATACCTAAAAGTGGACTTCTTGCAGTCCGCATGACCATCATAGTCTGTATCCGTAAAGCCAACAACATATGCCTTTTGCTTTCCAAAGCAGATGCACAACTCCTTTGTGCCTTTGAGGTATCTCATAATACCTTTCATTGCATCCCAATGCTTCTTGCTAGGGGTTGCCATGTATCTGCTGACCACTCCCACTGCAAAGGCAATGTTAGGACGTTTAGCAACCATAGCATACATCAAACTGCCAACAGCTGAAGCATATGGTATCTTGGCCATTTCAGCCTTCTCATCATCAGATGTAGGGCTGTCCTCTGCACTAAGTTTCACATATGGAGGCAATGGAACCCCAATTGTTTTTCCCCCCTCCATATTGAAACGCTGCAAAACTTTGGAGATATACTCCTATTGAGATAGATAGAGTAAGCCTTTTGATCTATCTTTGAGAATTCGCATGCCAAGAATGTGATTTGCATCACTGAGATCCTTCATGTCAAAGCTGCCATGAAGACTTTGCTTCAATGAATCCAAGGCATGAGTAACCCTGCCAGCAATCAGCATGTCATCAATATACAAAACCAAGATAATTAGGTTGCCATCTGCTACCTTCTTGGTGTACAAGCAATGATCCACTTGACTTCTATGAAAGCCTTGGGACTGCATGAATGTATTAAACTTATGATACCATTCTCTTGGTGCTTGTTTCAGCCCATACAAACTCCTTTTGAGTTTACATACAATTTTTTGTTTCCCTTGTTTAACAAACCCTTCAGGTTGCTGCATATATATGTCTTCATGCAAATCACAATGTAAAAACGCAGTTTTTACATCTATCTGTATGATCTCCATATCCTCAACTGCAACCAAGCCCAAAATGGTTCTCAATGTAGTCATCTTGACTACAGGAGAGAACATCTCATCAAAGTCAACTCCATGCTCCTGCTTGTACCCCTTTGCAACCAATCTTGCTTTATACTTTGGTGAGGAACCAGAAGTGACCTTCATCTTGTAAACCCATTTGCACGGAAGGGTTTTCTGCCCTTTAGGCAACTGCACCAAGTCCCAAGTGCCATTTTTTTCAAGAGATTCCATCTCTGACAACATGGCTTTATACCATTTCTTGCTGTCCTATCTGTCCATTGCTTCCTTGAAGCAAGACTGTTCACCACAGTCTGTCAACATGACATAATCAGCCACATTAATTGCACCAGGAACAAATTTGTCAGGTTGTCTAGTAGCCCTAGACAATCTCCTAACCCAATGGTCATTGTTTGCTGGTTGTTCTTGCAAATTTCCATTTTCAGCATGCTGTTCTGGCATTTCAGCCTGCAAATCAGCATTAACAGCTTTCTGTCCTGGCTGTTCTTGCACATGTAATGGCTCATTTCCATGGGCAATAGCTGGCTGATCATTTCCTGCATTTACAGGTTCATTTACAGCAGGTATTTGTTGCTATACAGTGGGCACATTTTGCTATCCAAAAGATATTTCTTCCCGGAATACAACCCCACAGACCTCCTCAGTCTTTTCGGACTGTTTGTGCATGCGATCTTCTTGGAAGATAACGTCATTGCTGCGTACTACTTTCTTTTTCTCGGGATCCCACAATCTATACCCCATTTCACCCTCATCACCATATCCTAGGAAAATGCATTTATAGGACTTTGGCTCAAGTTTGTTGCGTTTTTCTTTATGAATGTGCACAAAAGCCTCGCAGCCAAACACTTTCAGATGAGTATATGAAGGTGGCTTGCTCGACCATGCTTCTTAGGGAACTCTCCCTCCCCCCCCCAAAGACCTGTTTGGTGACCAATTTATCAAGTGAACGATTGTCATAATAGCCTTTGTTCAAAAACCATGGGGTAATGCAGCATGAGACAGCATCGTACGGACCTTATCCTGTATGGTCCGCTTCATACGCTTTGCAACTCCATTTTGGGGTGGATTATGAGGGGCAGTGAGCTCTTTTTTTATCCCTTTGCTGTCACAAAATGCCTGAAAGGCCTTGGACACATATTTCCTACCATTATCAGAGCGAAGATACTTAAGTGTCTTATCTGTCTGATTTTCAGCTAATGCCAAGAAATTGTTAAACTTGTCAAGCACTTCATCCTTGCTACGAATAGGGTAAACCCATACTTTTTGTGTAGAATCATTGACAAAGGTGACAAAATATTTCTTTCTCCCTAAAGATAATCCTGGCATTTGACATACATCCGAATGTACTAACTCTAGAGGAGAAGATTTCAAAGAAAGAGACTTTTTGTGAGACGTCTGTGTATGTTTGCCATAAATACAATGATCACAATGCTCAAAATCAGCATAACGAAGACAAGGCAAGTAACCCAAACGAGAAAGCACTTTCATTTTTGTTTGACTCATGTGTCCCAACTAGCTATGCCACAAAGAAACACCTGGCTGCTCGGTCACGGCAACAACATGGTCACACACACTAGATACATGAAGTGGATACAAAGTATCACTCTTGCAACCTCTGGCAATCACTCTTGATCCCTAACAAATCTTTCATTTTCCATCACCAAAGGTGAAACCATCATCATCTAGCTGCCCTGTGCTGATCAAGCTCTTCTTGAGCTGAGGTACATGCCATACATGCTGAAGTGTAAAGATAGAGCCATGCTGAAACTGTAAGTGCACACTGTCAATACCTGCAATCTCACATGCATAGTTGTCCCCAAGACGAACAACACCATGTTGACCCCCTGTATAGGTGGAGAACCACTCACGATGAGGGGTGACACGAAAGGAAGCACCTGAATCGAGAATCGAGGTATGCATGTCATCATCTGTATCTGCAAGTAAAGCATGTGCACCAAAGTGTGAAGAGACAAAGAGTACGTCACTCCCATTGTCACTGTCACGAGTGACTACATTCACCTCTTCAATTTTTACATTGCTCTTCTTAGGTTGACTGTCCTTCTCTTCCTTGCTATCATCTGTCTTCTTGTCTTTTCCTTTCTCTTTCTTCCATTTGTATCAGTCACGTTTAAAGTGACCTTTCTCTTGCCACAATGATGGCATTCAACATCTTTACCACGTGATTTACTGTGTCCCTTGCCATCATATTTGCCCTTTTGCTGTGATCTGCCCCTAGTATGCAAAGTATTGGAAGACTTACTGAATGCATTGTTCTGCCGATTCATCTCTTCCATAAGTAGAGCACTCTCTACATCAGCATACAAAAGGATCACATTAGAATCGCTCATAGCAGTCCCGAATGTATCGCAACTCTCTAGTAGAGTGCAAAGCAAGAAAGTAGCCTTAAATTTCTCATCAATCATGAACTTAAAGGCAATCAGCTGGCTGAAAATGGAGTTAAACTCACTCAAGTGAGTAGACATTGCCGTACCCTCTTTCAAACTCAAATCCATAAGCTTTTTCAGCCAATACATTTTGCTTGCAGCACTCTTCTGTGCATACAGTTCTTCCAGTCTAGTCCATATAGCATATACAGAATCCAAACCTTCAATGTTGAAGATCAAGGCATCAGAAATCGATAGCTCTATGGTTGAGCGTGCAAGCTCATTTAACTTATCCCAATCATCCTGATCCATGTCCGCGGGCTTTGCCCCTTTGGTTTTGATCGGCTTTGCTTGCTAATTTTGTAATAAGATATTGTAGCACTGCTTTTGCTAAATTGCAAAATTATGTGCCCCTTCAAGCTTCTTTATGTGCATCAGATTACTGCTGTCATTGCTGCCAGCCATGATTTTCAACCCAAATGTGACAAAAAAAGCAGCAAATGCAGGCCCAAATTGTCACCCAAGTGACCAAGGTACAAACAAGTACCAATCAGCAATAAATGACCACGCAGAAGCACAGATTTCAGATCTGTAATTAAATTTTCAGAAGCACCAAACCATGTGCTACAGCATTATCCAACTGATTACAGTTGTTCCAAAGGGCATATGCATCACATTACATGAGAAATCCCAAAATTTCGGCTGCAATTTCTGTGTACGTGTACTCACGGGCATAAAATTTGACACGAACGGTCAAAAGCCCCAAAATTTTGTGCTCAAAGCATCAACCACACATTTGCATTTTCTCTGTTTTGCATAGAACAGTCCAATTTTACCAACATACTGAAATTTCAGCAAAGCCCCCAAATTTTACCAAGTATTGATGTCCAAATTGCGCGGAATTCAAACTGCATGTACATCAAATGACCAAATGTTGCACAAATTTTACCCAAACCGCAAAAGCCCCAAATTTCACAGGGTCCAATGTGCATCAATGTCGAGAAATTGGGTAAATTTCAGCCCAATTTGCGCATGTACATTAAAAGCCCCAAAATGTCAGGGACAAAATGTCACAAATTTCTGCAATTTTTAAGACAGATATCACTGTTGCATCTTGCTCACACCAAGGTTGGATAAATCCCCAAATTTTCCAAGTCCTGCGTGTACTAATTTTAGTGAAATTGAAAGAATTTCACTAAAATGTGAAAAGCCCCAAAACTCTTGGGCAAATGTGCACCGACTTTGCAATTTCTGAATCAGATTGTCCAATTCTGTGTTGAGATCCCCAAATTCGGGAAAAGCCCTAAATTTTTGGCTGAATTTTGCACAGATTTGAGATTTTATGCTTGCGCCTGCAAACCTTGGTTAGAGGAAGAGGATTTTCAATAAATTTTGAAGAAGAAGAGAGAAAAAAAAGGATGACTGGTCCGTTGACATGTCAGACATGCGCTGTGAGCCCTGCCAGTCGTGCGCCGTGAGTCCTGCTAGTCGCCTGCAATCGCGTGGTTGTCTCCTAGTCGCGTGCGCCTGGTCGCGACTGCTGCCCGTCACGTTTGCTGCGTGGCCTGGCGACTGTTGCATGGCCTGGCGCTTGTTGCTCCTGTTACCCACACGTCACGTCTTCTAGAGTCGTCCGTATTAGGCCGTTGCCTACTCGCCTAGCCTGTCACACGCCTGCTGTCGCCGTAGTCCATGCTGGACCTTCTGCAGCTCACGACTTGCTCGCCTGTCCTGTTCGAACTCCAAGAGGCACGAACGCCTCAACTGTAGCTCTGATACCGGTTTGTAGGGACCGGTTAGGCACGGAGATTGAGATAGATTGTCGTTACACGCAGTGAGAGACAGAGAGAGTATAGAGTAGAGAGTGAGCCCGTTTGTAGGTACAATGATGAGTGTGTACCTTTAAGTTTTTAGATAGATATATAAGTGTAAGTATAAGTGCTAAGGGTGTGTTCACATTCGAGCACATTTAAAAGGCACGAGGCCTTTATTCCCAACAAAGGAAAGGAAGAGCCCATAACATAGTCATTACAAGCACAATTGGCCAACTAGATACAAAAAGTGAATTCATGTGATTCAACACATTTTGTAAAGAGGTTATGCCAGTAATCAAGGAGAATGAGAGGATTGAAAGTAATAAGAGAGAGATAAGGATTAGTGGTTTTCCCCTTGGATAGGTGTTACATTAATAAATGTAACATACGGGGAGACAAGCGCGAGTGATGACCGTCTGGGGGCTTTGGGTGCCCGTACGGGGTTAAGGGGAGCTTAGGAAGTAAGTGAGTAATACTAAAATAGTAGAACTCACTAGGTAATGATAGCTGGTAGATGGGTCACGACGGGGTGGTACTGGGAGGACTTCCCAAGTGTGGTCGGGAGGAGAGAGAGAGGTCTCTCGAGCTTGTTTGCTCGTAACAGAGTTGTTCATTAGCAGAAGACAAATTTGATCAAAGATATACTTACTTAGAGCCATCTAATACTGGTATCACAGCCATCAGGCCATGTCCTGTCGAAAGGGTTTTCGTTCTCGCCTTCAGCTGCTTCGAAATTTCTGCCGGGTCCCGTCTTCAGATGCTTTCGTGTTGGCGCGTGGAAGTGTCTGACGCTTCCATGTTGGCGTGGGCGGCATGATTTGAACTCTTGCAGGTAGAGCCCATATACTTAGCGAGTACGGTGGGACGGCACAAGTTGGGCGAAGTCCGTTGGGACGGTGTAAGTCGGGCGAAATCTTGCTTCCAGTTACAACTTGGGCATAGATTGTTCCCACGTGACCTGGCGGGGGGGGAGGTGTTTAATCACATCCTTACCCAACGTTCCTGCCTGATAGTCTTTATTCTCGCGTAATCTGCACACAATTAGCGCAGATTTGAGGAAAGCTTTATCGTTCTTCGTGCCCCTCTGTAATCGGGGAAGTATCTCTTCTTTGTACGTGGGGGTAAAGGCGCCTCTGCCTAGCCGCCCGTGTATTACTACACTGACAGTCACCGCCACTGCCACTGCAGGTGGCGGGCGCCCGTCACCGTCACTTTATTCTTTATTCTTTTAGTGACAGTTTGAATAAAGGAAGGCCCGGTCACACATTGTGACTGTTGGAGTTCCCATTTCTAGTCTCTTCCTTTCTTGCTCTTGCTCTCCCGCCATAGGTCTCGAGTCCAACCTTCGATCCGTCGCTCCCTTTCAACTGGTATCAGAGCTTTGCTTTCCAACTCTTGAGCTTGGTTTGCGGCATTCTCAGCATCCCATCGACTCCCTGTTTGCATTGGGTCTCCTTCCCGGCAGCCATATCCGACTCCTTCGAGCTCGCGTCACTCCCCGGCTTCCCGAGCACCTTCCCAGCATTGTTGGGCACCTTCAAGGTATTACCTCAGAGGTATTTGATCATTTTTTTCAGGGTTTACTTCAGTTCTTAGGTCTCACAGGCTGTAAACAAGATTGGGGCAGCTACCATTGAAGCTCCCTTGCTTCATATCTCACTTGCCTTTGACAAGACTTGTTGGAGCTTGTTTGAGGCCTTCCTTGGCTTTAATTGGACCCCTCCGAAGCTTGGCCACCATTTTTTGCAGCCCCAGGACCAGCATTTACAGTTGGCGGAATCACGCAGCCCTCCCATATATGTCTTCAGCATTGACAGTCACAATAGCAGCTCTCCCCCTCCATTGGCACTTGGAAAGGCTCCATTTCGGGCATATGAACATGCTTTGATGTTTGGTTTTGATGGTTGATGTGTTGGCATAGCATTTGGACCGATTTAACACTGTTTTGGGACTGTCATAACAGTCCACAGGCAGTTTATGACAGTGTTACATTGACATTTGATGCTACAGCTTGTTTGGCATTGTCATTTGATGCCTGCTTGGTCCCGTTTGATGCCGGATGTTTAGGGAATGTATGCCTATCGTTTAGCAACCATTTGGAGCTGATTTTGGTGCTGAAATTCTCAGTTTTGAACAGTAAATCACTGCTGTACACAGTTCTCGACATAGAGCTTGGTTTTGATTCAGGATCATTGGTTGAGCTTGAGCTCGCTTTGCAAAGCATTTGGATGCTCCGTCTTGGATGTACTTATGGCATGTATGTTGCTTATGTCTGACCGGTCTTGACATGCTTAGCCTATGCCATTACTACATGCTAGTTACATTGTTTGGAGCCTATTGCTATTGGAGCTCGGTCTTGGCTTGACCTTGGATTCTCGGAGCTTACTTGAGCTATTTATTGGCTTGCCAGAGTTGTATCTTGGGATGTACTTGATGTCTTACATGCTTATGGATGCTACATACGGATGATCTACCGCCTACATGTTCGGGATGTACTATTGATGTATTGTCTTGGACTTATGTCATTGGCACTGTGTCTTGCCTTGGCTTGAGCTCTTGAGCTCGTACATACGACTTTTGTGCCAGTGGGAGCATTTTTGAATGCTTATCAGTCATTGAGCAGGTGGTACATTTTGAGCCATTACATGCTATTGAGCAGTTACAGACACTTGGGACTTTGAGACTTCTTACCTTTTGGGATGATACATCATATGTCTTGGTTCACTGTATGCTTATGAGCTAAGTCTCAGTTTTGGATCCGTATCTTTCTGAATTGGTACCTACTTGTGTCAAGTTTTGGTAGTGGAAGGAACACTTAACCCGTTGCCTGGGGGGTGTGCCTACTCACTGGCAGATGTTTGTATGACATACTTGGGTGTTGGATTCATGCTTATCGACCGTCATATGCTTATTCTATGCCCGCATGATGCCGGCTTTGGTCTTGGCAGTATCTGATTGCCTTGGGATCCGATTTTGGCACTGTTAGCTCTCTTTTACTGAAATCTGAAATTTATTACAGCAATCATATATGTATGGACTGACATGGATTTTTCATGCTGAAACACTCTGAAATGATGTACTCTCACTAGTACTTGGTGGGCAGCAGCTTTGGTGATTTTTTGGTCATTGTTTGCAGTAAACAACAAGCAGTTTTGAACTGTCTACAGCCTTCCAGCCTGCATTATGGCAAGTTCGTCCACTGATCATGCTATTTTCAACATCACTAAGCTTGATGGTACGAATTACTCTTATTGGAAGAGCCAGATTTGACAGGTGTTGGTGCAGAAATCGCAGATCAAACCTTTGAGGTTAAGCGGACATCCGCCTGCAACTATGCCAGATGAGGAATGGCTTGAGCTTGATGAGTTATGCAAGTCCACTATTGTATTGTCTCTCACAAAACAGGTTTACTATAATGTCTTTGAGGAAGAACAGAGTGCATGGCAGTTGTGGGAAAAGATAAAAAATCTCTATGACAAGAAAAGTCCAGCGAGTCAGATGTATTGGCTGAAGCAGCTTATGGATCTGCGCATGAAGGCGAATGTGACTATGTCTGCTCACTTAAGCCAGTTTCATGCTATACTCAAGAACTTGACTTCGCAGGACATCACTTTTGCAGAGGATGTTACTTTTTTTTTCTTGCTTGGTAGTCTTAATGAGTCATGGGATGTATTCCGTACTGCATTATGTACCTCTACTGCTACCTTGAAATTATCTGATGTTGAGAGTGCTCTTCTGCAGGAAGAGGTTAACCGTAAGAATTTGGATGCCTCTCGTGTGTCTCATGCTATGACAGCTAAAGACAGGAATGATGGATATGGAAAGCATGGCAGTGGTAGTGGTCGTGGACGGGATTCTTAGAAATCTCGGTTCAAGTCTCATGGGAAGTCACGTAGCTAATCTCGTGGCAGGAATGTAGATGTTACTTGTCACCATTGTGGGAAAAAGGACCATATTAGGCCACAATGCCATGAATTGTGCAATGAAAGGCGCAAAGATAAGGGGAAAGACAAAGTGCAGGATAAGTCTTCTGATCGCAGCATAGTACTTGCAAAGTCTAGTGTTAAAATTGAAGAGATTAATGTTATGCAGCCTGAGAATGTTGATGATGATGATTATATCCTAGCAACTTCTTCTAGTGCTTCGCAGATGACAGAGATACACTCTATGTATGCACAGTGTTGGCTCTTGGACTCAAATGCGTCCTTTCATGTGACACCTTGTCGAGAGTGGTTTCATTCATACCGTACTGTTTCGGGTTCTGTGCGCTTGGGTGATGACAGCTCTCTTGATATTGTGGGTATTGGTGATGTTAGGCTGCAGTTTTGTTATGCAGGATGTACGTCATGTACTTGCTTTGACACGCAGTCTTATGTCAGCTGGATAGCTTGATGACGCAGGATATCATGTATGTTTTGGAGACTCTGCATGGAAGATAACTCGTGGCAGACTTGTGATTGCGAGAGGTGCCAAGGCTGGTAGCCTCTACCCCTTGATTGTATCAGCTTTTTCCCTTGATCATGTTTTGTTTGTGGGTTCTATCCCACATGTATCTCTTTGGCATGCCCGTTTGGGCCATATGTCTTTGAGTGGAATGAAAATGCTTTTTGGTTTGCAATACTTGCCGCCCCTTGATTATGCATGTTTTGATTCATGTGTGTAACCGGCCTGTTCACTGGGAAGGGCGGTGGTGTACAACCAAAATAAATAAATGCTTTCACCCAATTTAACAGTCGTCCACTTTACCTGAACTTAAAGACACAGAATCAAGAAGAAATACAGGAAGCTAGAATGCTCTTGTTGCAACACAGACACCTTGTTGGCCCCTAAGTTAGGCGTCCCTTGCGGTATTTCTTTATTTTTAAAAAGAGGGAAAATACAATGGGCTGTCTTTCACCTATTCTGGGTGAAATTTGGCAGCATAACAGTTCAATTACTGACCCAAAACAAGCCGACCAGGAGGGGAAACTCTGCCCAAGTCTGAATCTTCTGGTTGGAGTGCAGAATTGACCATTTCAGTCTGCTGTAATTATTGGTTCAGACCTGTTCTGAGACCTGTTTACAACACATACTGTTCCCTGCACTGTTCAGCCCACTGTAAATACTGGTCCAGACCTGTTCTGAGACCTGTTTTCAGCTCATATTGTTCCCTGCACTGTCCTGCATCATCTGGGCCAAATGCCCCTTGATTTTGACATCAATTGGGCTCTAAAATAACCTCTGAACAGTCCAAAAACAGCACTGATTCAGTGCTGTTTCAGACATTTACTTGGTGAGGTTACCACCCTCACCTGTCCCTGCTGGGACAACATACAACTGCTCCTGTTCCTGGAGAAAGGAGGCTCTTGCCTCATGAAAAAACAGCATATTCCACACAGCTGTACCTGAATCAGAAGAAAGGCCCTATGCATCATAGACAAGGTAGACCAGCTCTCAAGAGCTCTCCATCTGCAGCGATCCATCTCCCTTTCACAAAATGAGCCCCCCAGGCATTGAAACTCGTTTTTGTGCTGCCCTCTCTCTCTCTTTTGGGAATTTATGCCCAAATTGTGACACATGGCATACATGTAACAATTTTCCTGTTTAAACCTTTCGGTCTAAAATTCTCCATCCTCGGTTCAAAATTTGACCTCGGCACAGACTAGAGGTTTAATCCTCGTACAAAAACGAAGATAATGACGTGAACAGATTTTGGGGTCCAAAAATAGTAACTCCCTAAATTTTAGGAGTTGCTTTCATTGCATCCCACTAGTCTTCTGATCATCTTTGCAGACTATGGCTACATCCAAATCTGTAATGTAGCTCAACTGAAAGTGAATTTCCACCGATGATCCCACATGGACCAATCTCTTGCAGCTTTGTCCATCTTCACTTTGAACTAGTCTCTTCCAGGCTAGTTCCTCAACACACTTGTCCATATACACTTTCACAAGTCTCTTCCAGGCTTGTTAATCTGTAGTGCCTTCAGTCTCTTCCAGACTTGTACTGGACCTTAACTGTCCAGTCTTGACTCACTAGACATTCCTGTCTGTTTCACATACTGGCCATGCAACTCAGGCGTTTAGATTTCAAGAGGGATCCTTCCAAAAAGAAAAACCAAATAAAATATGTAATAAAGAAATCAACAAAAATGTACTAGTTATTATAGTCTTGTGACAATGTGAGCATTGTCTTTATGGCAGGCAGACTAGGTCTACGCATAAGAAGTCTGGTAGGCCACGCATGAGTGAGCCCTTGGCATTGGTACATTCGGATGTTTGTGGGCCCATGCCTTGTCAGTCTATGGGTGGTGCAAAGTATTTTGTTACGTTCATAGATGATTTTTCACGGAAAGTTTGGGCTTATCTCATTAAGCTGAAATCCGATATCTTGGCCGTGTTTCAGAGATGGCTTGCATTGGTTGAGAACCAGTCTAGGTATACGCTAAAATGCCTAAGGACAGATAATGGGGGTGAGTATGTCTCACGTGCTTTTGAGCAGTTATGTGATGAGAGGGGTATTAAGCGTCAGTTGACCGTCCCCTACACCCCCCCCAAGGAATGGTTTGGCTGAGCGGATGAATAGAACCATCTAGGAGCGTGTACGCAGTATGCTTAGCCATGCAGGCCTACCACAGAGCTTTTGGGTTGAGGCAGTTAGTACGGCTGTGCATGTCATAAACAGATCACCCTTTAGTGGTTTGGATTTTCAGGTTGCAGAGAAGGTATGGACTGGAAAACCTCCCTCTTATGCGCATCTCCGTGTTTTTGGATGTGAGGCATTTTGCCATGTGCCCAGGGACAAGAAAAGTAAGTTGGATCCCAAGAGTGTCAAATGCATTTTCCTTGGTTATGGGGATGTAGGCGAGATGGGTTACCGTCTCTGGGATCCGCAGGCGCGGAAAGTCATCCGCAATCATGATGTAGTCTTCCATGAAGACAAAATGCATAGGCAGCCTAAGAGAGTTGTTGAGATCCGCAGGGTTATATTTCAGGAGGAGCGGAGAGCTTCCACACAGCTAGTTGAACAGCCTACAGCTGCAGCAGATGCTCATGGTCAGGGTGTTGGACAAGCAGTTGAGCAGGTAGCAGAGCTTGCCGTGAGACGGTCTACTAGAGACAGATGCCCTCTTGATAGATTTCAGCCCTCGATGCATTATGTCTTGGTTACAGATGCAGGAGAGCCTTTCACCTATGATAAGGCTATGCGTAGGGGTGACAGTCACTCCTGGGAGAGGGCTATGCAGTCTGAGATAGACTCCCTGCATAAGAATGACACTTGGGATTTGGTTTCCTTGTCTACGGGTAAGAAGGCTTTGCCATGTAAGTGGATGTACAAACTAAAAAGTACCCTTCGATACCCCAAGCCGGCATACAAGGCTAGATTGGTAGCAAAGGGTTTTAAGCAGCAGTATGGTGTGGACTTTGACGAGGTCTTTTCTCTTGTGGTTAAGATGAACCCTACGCTTAGTCTTGGCTTTAGTTGCTCAGCTTGACTTGGATTTATACCAGATGGATGTCAAGACGGCTTTCTTACATGGGGACTTGCATGATGAGATTTATATGGAGCAGCCTAAGGGCTTTGCAGAACCTGGCAGGCAGCACCTAGTGTGTAAATTGAAGAAAAGTCTTTATGGCTTGAAACAGGCACCTAGGGAGTGGTATCATAAGTTTGATACCTTTATGCAGTCACAGGGCTACAGCCGGAGTGCTATGGATCCGTGTCTTTACACGAAGAAAGCCCGTGATGGTTCTTTATTGATTTTGGTACTCTATGTGGATGATATGCTGATAGCAGGGAAAGCTCATGAGGAGGTAGATGCTCTTAAGGCTCAGCTCATGAAGAGCTTTGAGATGAGAGATCTGGGACAGGCCGCTCACATACTTGGTATATGCATTAGACGCGACAGGCATCAGGGAATCCTCTACCTGTCACAAAGGGAGTACATTCATAAAGTCCTTGAGCGCTTCCGCATGCATGACGTAAATCCTATTGGCTGTCCATTATCTTCTTATATGAAGGTATCACGGGCTGATTGTCCGCAGACAGATGAGCAGAGGGCCGAGATGGCCAAGGTTCCCTATGCATCCGCAGTGGACAGTCTTATGTATGCCATGATAGCCACTCGTCCAGATATTGCCTTTGCAGTTGGTGTTGTGGCACGCTATATGGCTACATCTGGTAAGAAGCATTGGGATGCCATGAAGGATATCATGAGGTATCTGAAGGGCACTGCAGATATGTGCATATGCTATGGCAGCCAGGATACAGGAGTCATGGGGTACACTGACTCTGATTATGCAGGACATGCAGATAGTAGGAAGTCCACTTCCGGCTATGTATTCACCTATACTGGAGGTGCTGTTTCTTAGATGTCCAGGGTGTAGAAATGCACGGCCCTTTTTACTACAGAGGTCGAGTATGTTGCAGCCACTGAGGCTTGCAAGGAGGCCATTTGGTTGGGTCGTTTAGTTGCTGACCTTGATATTGATGCTATCCCTACATTGCATTCGGATTCTATAAGTGCTATTCAGTTAGCCAAGAATCCGGTCTTCCATGCGAAGACGAAACACATTGAGGTGAGGTATCACTTCATACGTGGGGTCGTTGAGGACAAGTCTGTTGATCTTGTCAAGATCTCAATTGACTAGAATCCTGCAGATCTGCTCACGAAAAGCCTCTCTACAGAGCGCTTTGCCTTCCTCAGGAGGTTGATGGGCGTGGGATGAGATGACGTCTTTCCTCATGTTGTTGTACATGTGCACATGTTGTATTGTCTTTTTTCTTTTCTTTTTACTCCTCACTGGGGCAGATTCGTCTTTAAGTGGAAGGTGGTTGGGGGTAAAGGCGCCTCTGCCTAGCTGCCCGTGTATTACTACAGTGACAGTCACCGCCACTGCATACTGCAGGTGGCGGGCGCTCGTTACCGTCACTTTATTCTTTATTCTTTATTCTTTTAGTGATAGTTTGAATAAAGGAAGGCCCGGTCACACATTGTGACTGTTGGAGTTCCCATCTCTAGTCTCTCCCTTTCTTGCTCTTGCTCTTCCGCCATAGCTCTCGAGTCCAACCTTTGATCCGTCGCTCCCTTTCAGTACGCAAATTTCTTATATTTACTTTTTAAATTCCAGTGTATTAGTGGAGGGGAAAGAGAAAGATGGGGTAACCGAAGGCTCTGAAACGGAAATACAAGACGAACAATGGGAAATTTTTTTTGCTACACCAGAGCAATTTGATGATCTAACTGCTCGTATGCAAGCACAGGGGATTCAAATGGAGTTACTAACTCAAGCACTCAGTGAAATAAAATCCCAATTAGCCTTATTTTTAGAAAGGGATAAAGGTAAGGTAGAGACCTCAGATATTCCATCTTCATCGAAAGATCTAGATGTGACTATGCGAGACTTTAGGGAACCCCACCAAAAGCTGAGGGATAATCGAGTGTTAAAAGATATGAAACCCCCTCAGTTTCATGGGGAGGAAAAATAGAGAAATAAAGATACTATCTTTAATTTCCTCAAAAAATGGAAAGATTTGCACAAATTAAAGAATACTACACCACATCTCCAAGCGCTGGAGGCCAGTCTAACCTTGGGGCCAAAAGCATATAAATGGTGGAGAACTTTAAAGGAGGCAAATAAAATACCTGAATCTTGGGCTCAATTTGAACCAGTCTTTTTGAAAGAATTCCTTCTTGAAAATGAAATGGAAAGAAATTGGGAAGATTGGGATTTTGTCAGACAAAAGAGAAGACCTTTGCTGACATATCTCGAGGAGTATCGTGAGATAATCCTTAAATTGGAAGGAATAGATGAATTTCAAAAGACGAGGATTCATAAGGGGACTAGATAAGGCTTGTAAAAAGGAAGTAAAAGGAGTTCTCCTAAGACGCTTGAAGAGGCAATTAAATTTGCATTAATCAATGAAGATAATACGTGTCCAGGTGCACTCACTAGTCTCACTGATACGGAGCCTAAGACTAGGGAATTTGAAGCCTCAAAATTTGTAGGCAAATCTAAATGGAAAATGCCATTCCTTGAGGGTAAGAAACAACCCTTTGAAAAAAAACAATATGTACAGCCAAAGTTAAGTCAAGATGACTTTGATAATGCCAAAAAAGAAAGGTTGTGTTTCAAGTGCCTATCTCCTAACCATGCTACCTGGAATTGCCCTCAAAGGAAAATGAGGGAAGATAAAAGAGAAACAAATCCATGTAGTGCAAACCTTGGAATTAAAGGGGCATGAAAAGTATAAATCTTTAGAGATCTTGCACAAGGATATACAACATAGGTATTGTATGTCAACTTCTATGTGGCAGCCTACCTTTGGGCCACATGATTTAGTTAGAGTGCATGGATTGATAGCGGGAAAGAGGGTTAGAGTCATGATTGATGACTCTGCCACCCACAATTTCATAAATTATGCACTTGTCAAAAAGTTGAAACTTCCCCAACAAAAGAGTGAGCATCAATATGTTGTTCGTATAATGCAAGGTCAGGATAATAAAATATGGGATACAATGGTATCCAATTTGGAAATCGAGATCCAGGGATATAAAGATAAGCTTGATTTCCAAATTATGAATATGAAAAGAGCCAATATTGCTTTAGGCAGGGAGTGGCTGTGGGGATTGGAACCATCCTTAAAGTGTAGTTATCATCATAATACATTGGAATTTGAAAGGAATGATAAGACTTTTGTGATTCAAGGTGAACATGAAGTATCTGATAACCCTTTGATGTGTTCCCTTGAAGTTCAGAAGCTGATAAAGAAGGAAGCTTGTGATGTATGTATGTTATGGTCTCTCCTGTACAGAACACTTTTACTTTTTGTAATATTAAGCAACAATTTTCTTATGTTTGTGAGTTGAATGTAAATAATGAATTAAGTGGTTTGTTAGATGAATTCAAAGATATGTTTCCTTTTGATTTACCAAGTGGCCTTCCACCAGATAGGGGTGATGTAAATCACCCAATTGATATAGATAGGGATACACACCCTCTTTCTAAACCACCTTATAAGCTAAGTGAAACACATCACCAAGAAGTCGAAAGACAAATTAAGGATTACCTTGATAAAGGGTTTGTACGACCCAACAATTCACCTTGGGCTTCGCCAATTATATTGGTGAAGAAAAAAGATGGTTCTATGCGACTTTGTGTTGATTATAGAGCACTTAATAAAATAACGGTGAAGAATAAATTTTCTATGCCCAGAATGGAAGATCTTTTTGATCAATTACAAGGGGCAAAATTTTCCACAAAGATTGATTTAAGATTAGGCTATCACCAAGTAAGAATTAAGGCCCAGGATGTTCCTAAGACGGCATTTCGTACTAAGTACAGGCATTATGATTTTTTGGTGATGCCTTTTGGCCTCACTAATGCACCAGCTACTTTTATGAAGCTGATGAATAGTGTGTTACGGCGGATCATGAAAGCATTAAGTGGCTTAATGACCAACCGGATCTACAAGGATGTAAAGGCAGATGGGCCGAACTCCTCCAAGAGTTCGACTATGAGATAAGGTATAGAAAAGGAAAGTATAATATAGTGGCTGATGCACTTAGCAGAATGCCCATCATAAATGAATTGAGTTTTACTCAGTTCACTTCTGATTTACTTGAATCCTTAAAAGGGAAATGCTAGGCTGATCCGGCATATTCTAACATATGGGAAGCAATAGAAAATGGGGATCCAAATGGAAAAGCCTCCACTGAGGAAGAAACATCTGAGGATGTTCAACAAGGAAATGGAGTATCAGGGGTTGCTCAAATGGGATTCAAGTGGAAGAATTTTACCATTGATAATTGTTATTTACTCTTCAAGGGTAGGGTATGTGTCCCGAAAGATGAAGAAATAAGGCGCCAGATACTCTTTGAGTGTCATGATACCCGTAGTGCGGGACATCCAGTAGTTAATAAGACTTATAGTCTTATTAAAAGGTAGTTCTATTGGCTTGGAATGAATAAGGACGTCCTTGACTATGCGGTCAAATGTAATAAATGCTAGGTTAATAAAGCTGAAAGATTGAAAATGGGAGGACTTCTCCACCCATTAGAGATTCCTTCGGAAAAATGGGAGAGTATCTCCATGGACTTTATTGTCGCATTACCTAGGACACAGAGGGGGCATGACTCTGTGTGGGTGATAGTGGATAGGTTAACCAAAATGGCTAAGTTTATTTCAACTTCAATTGATGTTAAAACACTAGAATTGGCTAGATTGTTCATAGAGAACATATACCGACTGTATGGCCTTTCGGCAAATATAGTTTTTGATCGGGATAGAAAATTTGATAGTCAATTTTGGTGTGCTGTATTTAGGAAATTGGATACTAAACTTAGCATGAGCACGGCGGAGCACCTGCAAACAGATGGGCAAACTAAAAGGGTTAATCAAATCCTTGAAGATATGTTGAGAGCATATGTAAGTAAAAGGCAAACTAATTGGGAAGAGTATTTATTGATAGCAGAGTTTGCGTATAATAGTGCCAAGCACTCTTCCACTAGATATAGTCCATTTATGCTAATGTATGGGTTTCAGCCCAAAGCTCCTCATGCAGTAGGACTGCACAAAGAAAAGGTTCAGGCAGCAAAGGATTTTCTGGAGGATATGAATAGTATGTTAAAATTTGCTCAAGAAAATATTAAGAAAGCTCAAAATTGAGCTAGAGCTTATGCAGATCCTCACCAAAGAGACATCTCCTTTGAAGAAGGGGAATTGGTCTATCTTAAGGTGCCTAAACAAACTAAAACCATGAAAACGGAACAATGTCCAAAGCTGTCACCTAGGTATTGTGGTCCTTTCACAATACTTAAAAGGGTGGGAGAACATGCTTACAAGCTCCAACTACCTGCCGGTAGTAAAACACATCAAGTTTTCCATGTAAGCAAGCTAAGAAAGAAGCTGGGTGATATGGATAATCTAATCTTAAATGATAACATTGAGGAGCTAATAGGTGACCAATCTATTCCACACGAACCAGAAAGAATTTTAAGTGTTCGTAATAGACGAACGAGGAATACTATTTATCAAGAATATTTGGTAAAATGGAAAGATTGTTCAGAAGAAAGCTCAACATGGGAGCGAGTAAGTACCTTAGGAAAAAGGTTTCCCAATTTACAGTTGGACCTCCCAAGCATCGTTTTCGAGGACGAAACTGATTCTTAAGGGGGAGGAAATGTTAATAAATGTAACATATGGGGGGACAAGCACGAGAGATGACCTTCCGGGGGCTTTGGGCGCCCGTACGGGTTTAAGGGGAGCTTAGGAAGTAAGTGAGTAATACTAAAATAGTAGAACTCACTAGGTAATGACAGCTGGTAGATGGGTCACGACGGGGTGGCACTGAGAGGACTTTCTAAGTGTGGTCGGGAGGAGAGAGAGAGGTCTCTCGAGCTTGTTTGCCTGTAACAGAGTTGTTCATCAGCAGAAGACAGATTTGATCAAACGATATACTTACCCAGAGCCATCTAATAATAGGATAGGGAGAATCTTGCTCTAGAGTTTGAACAAGATTCATCCTAGGACCTAGATACAAATGTTTTACGAGCAGAGTTAAGCAGGGTTACCCCTTTCCCAGAATTGGGAGAGCCCATCAGTATTATCCCAAAAGGCACATAAGCAAAGGTCATGTACATGGATGTGACAGAGAAGATAGTGGTGATGAAGTAGATGGAGTCCCTACAAGGGACAAAAGTGTGGATGGCAGATGAGTTAACACCACTCCAACTCCAAATCAACCAACAAAGTTAGCCAAAGTGAGGGAGGCATGTAAGTAGTAGTAAGTGGGCAGTGCATTGAGGAAGAAAGGCAGTTGTCAGGGATTTTTACACCCCACTTTTTCAGATGTAAATGTATCTTCTAGTAGCAGGTTGAACTATCCTCTATATTTGTAATAGGAACTCAATGTTGTAATTAAAGCTGTTATCAGAGTCTATTCTGTTCTAATTATCTTTTCTTTTTTTCATTTTATGTGCCTTCATGGCATTAATACCCAGTGATTTGAGTCCAAATTTTGGATTACAAACTGTGTGAGCTATTAAAGAGGTCCTAAGGCTAAACTCATGAGAGCACATGAAAAGAAAACTGAACAGCATATCATGAAGCACCATATAGAAATCAGGACATTCCAGCTGTTTTAACTTTGAAATAGGTCTCTATTGTGAGAGTGCTTAACGGAAGACAAATGTCCGCTAACATCTCTCCCTTCCTTTTTTGTTGAAGCAGGCCCTTAAAGAAGCTTTCCAACTTCATGGCTTCCCTGCAACATCATAATTGTTACATATCAGCAACTGTACATTGAGCTGTCCCCCCTCTTTCTGCCTATCCATTTCGCCTCCCAGCTGCTGCTGCACTGGCAGCCGCAGCTGCTTCTACTGGTCTGATAAGCCTGTGAGTGCATGTGGAAGCAAAACAAAACTGAGACTCTGAGAGAGAGAGAGAGAGAGAGAGAGAGAGAGAGAGAGAGAGAGAGATATTAATGTCCTTTGGAGGCCAAAATTGACCCATGGGATCAGATAATTCATTACATTCTACTTCATACTAAACCTGCATGTTTGTGTTCTGTTTTGCAGCAACAGGACATAGTGTCTGAGAACGAGTGGGATGATTTCCTTGCAACTTTACGTAGGCCTTTGCCTGCTGTATTTCGAATCAATGGAAGGTACCAAAGTTTGCTTTTAAGCTACCAAGTATAAATAGCTGTTTCTATGTTGAAACCATTGAAAGGACGTGTGAGGATTTTCAGTTCTGCATCCGTATTTCAAGTTTTGACATTCTGCTTTGTGTCTACTGTACACAATGCAACTGTCCGGAAATATTACTTGACTGGTATGTGATCTTGGAAACATTATTATGCAGGGATAGATTCAGTGCTAAGTGTGAAGGGCTCCAATAGAAGAAATTGCACTTTTGAATGTTTGGCAAGATTTCTATAATCTGATATGTGTGCAACAAAAGCCAGTTATGTAGGTGCTGCTTAGATGCTTTTCTGTTGTAAACCAACCTAAACTATTCAGTCTGTGGAACAATGGCTTGCAGTGGCCAGTTTGCAAAGGAAATTGGGAATCAGATACAGCACGAATTTGTTGATATGTTGAAGAATGATTGTGAGGCATGTTTGTATCAGACTCTCACAATGGTTATGGATCTCAATATTCTGCTACAAAAAAGCTTGGTATCATTCAAGATTTTGATAATTGACATGGAGATTTGTGGGGCAGGGAGATGAATTGATTAAGCCACTCCCTTGGTATCCTGGAAAGCTCGCATGGCACCTGAATTTCTCTCGAATGCAATTACGCAAGAATCAGACACTCACAAGGTTCCTCTACCCTCTTGCTTTTGGTATAAATAAGTCATATGTTAGTTTATGCTGAATTCTTAAGTTTGTCTTTATTGTCTTTATGTGGTTATGGGATTGAACAGTATGCCTGCTGTTTATGTGCACTCTGAACTGCTTCATGTCATCCACACAAAGCTCGGTGAAACTCAAGGCAGGCCCTGTCTGTGCAATAGTTGGTTACTTGTGCCCAGCAGTTTTGCCTGCTGGATATCACTGTCCTTGTGGTGTTTTCATTGTTGCCTGTTTATTTTGGCTCATGTCAGTTAAACAGGTAGGGTTTCAAGTCACATTAAAGCAATGGAAAATGCAAACACAACTATTTAATGCTCGATTATTTTTCAAAGTTGAATGGAATTGTGGATATTGTCTTATGCTTGAATTTTTCTTAAAGCCAAATGGAATATGCAAACACTCTTGTTTAATGCTTGAATATTGTTCAAAGCTAAATGGATTTTGGAATTTGTATTCATTCTCTATTTTGAGATATAAATTATTATAACCTTCCTAAGACAATCATGTACAGAATTCACGAGTTTCTGAAACGAGAGAACATAATTGGGAGTATCACAAGGCAAGAGGCCGTTAGCATGGTATGGTTTGACCTTGATTAATGGTGCATTTACTTTTTTGAGTTTGACAAAAGTTGTCTGAGGAGAACTGTTTAACCACAGGTTCCACCTCTCTTTTTGGACATACAACCCCACCATCAAGTATTAGATAGTAAGTGTTTCTAATCTGATGTTTTCAACCATATAAGTTGCAATGTTAGAAACTTTTGAAATTCAAAGTGTTTTTGGGTTGGTGTTATGCTCAGCATTATAGTTTTGCCTATTTCTCTTTTTACTTTGTCAGCTATCCCAGATGCCTCTACCATTCACCTTCTGTGTAGTCCTAGTTTGTAAATAAAATGGTAGCCATTTGTTAGCAGAGTATGTCAGCTCATGTGTGAGTCTGATTATGTATTATGGGCTGGGCAGATTATGTAGATATTTTAGGCATTTTTTGTGTAGCATTTTATGCTTTATAGCATTTAATGCTGCTAGTTGGTGGCCGACCTAACATATTTTATGGCATTATTCATGCCTATATATTTTGGGCTTCTCCTCCTCAATCAGTTAGATCACCACTTGGAGGTCCCATGGAGAGGAGCCAGTGCTAGTGTCCACGCAGCCAGTGACTCACTGTTGTATGCAACAATCTCGTGTTTGATATTGGATTCCATTTCCTGAGCATACATTTGAGTTCTCATTTGTATTGTATTCTCTCTTTCTTTTCTTTTCTCTTTTGTCTTGTGTTTCAGTAGTTTATTATAGCATATATTTACACTTCCATTGCTGCTCCACTTCTGACATGGTATCAGATTTCACGATCTATGCTCCTGCTGTATTTTCTCTGCTAATTTCAGGACTGTTTTGACCATTGTTGGTTAGGCGACTGTTGCTCCAACTAGGCGGTCTGTTTTACTTGTGTTTTTGTTGACGTCCGCATCCGTACAACTTGCGTTAGCCCCTCTACTGCCTGTGTGTTAGTTCCAGCCTGCGTTTTGTTGTTTTTGCATCTTCTCCTGGCTGGCAACTGCATTTTCAGGCCGTTGTTGCTGTTTCAGGCAGTTTCTGACTGATTTTTTGACTTTTGGCAGCAGATTTCTTCTTGTTTTGGCCAGATTTTGTTGAATACTGCATGTGAACTCTCATTTTCTATCGTCTGTGCTTGTGGTTTGACTGTATTCCCTCTCCAAATACCTTCTTTTCTCTACTTTTCTTCTAAATCCTCTATAGATGATGGCTCCTCAGTGCACATCCATTGATGATAAGTTACATGGATCTGATTATCTTACATGGAGTGCTGTGATGAAGGCTTGGTTTATACAAAAGCGGTTATGGTATGTGGTTTGTGGAGCTATTGAACGTCCTTAGTGGCCTTCGTTGATTTTGATGAAGACAACCATGAGGAAGTGGTGCTTACATGGGATTCGGACGATGCACGTGCTTACTTGGCCGTACTTTGGCGTATTTCCAAAGAAGTCCTACCGGCGGTTACCTCTTGCAAGATATCTTTTGAAGTATGGACGAAGTTGCAGCTGCTGTACGTGGCACCTTTCACCATGAGGGCAATTACTTTGTATGGATAGCTCCAGCAAATTTCGTTTGAGGCCAAAGGTACTATCTATCTTTTCTACTTCATGTAACCTAAATCCAGGACCAGTTTCGGCAAATGTAGTGTGCCCTTCTAGAGGCTCATCTTATTGGACTTATACTCTCCAAACTGTTAGAGATCAACGCCTGTACGGGACTGCACAGTCCAGTCGGACTGTGCAGTTGGCTGCACACTCGGACTGTGCAGTCCGAGTGCCTGCAGTCCAGTCGGCTGCATTTAATGCAGCCGACCTGCCCTGGTTTTCGCCCAGTTTCCTGGCTATAAATAGCCGAGGACTTCAACAGTCTCCTACACTTCTCTACTCGCAGATTACAGACTGGTGGGACGTGCAGATTCCGTCTCTGTTCGCAGATTTCAGACAGGAGACAGTGCGGACTACAGCGGACTTCGAGGTGAACAACAGGTTGCATCGTCGAGGTGGAGACACGCAGTCCAGCGCACTGCGCCCGTGTATATATCTGCATATCTTTGTATTCAGCACACTTTATACAGTAGATCTTCATCTTCCACTGTCTCTTTCTCTCTCTTCTCTCTTTGCGTTCTCTCTCTCTCAGTCCTACGCTTCCGCACCGCTGCACTCTGACATGGTATCAGAGTAGTGTTAGAGGACTGACTGAGCGCAGAACCAACCTGAAGAGGAGTTTCTATCGCGACACAAATTTGCGTTTTCAGCGTTTGAGGGCAGGCAGGAGGGCTGCGCCTCGAATAAGGCTGAAGCGAGCGTGGGCGCGCAGGAAAGGAGTCCAGGTGGTGGATTTGCTGCTGTACTGCTGTTTGACGAGGAGGAAGTTTGAGTTTTCAGCTTTCAAGTGCAGGTTTTGCTTTTTCATCGCCTCCGGCGGGTGAAGAAGTTTTAGGACGCAGAAGAGTCTTAGCAGGCTGAGTTTTCACAGTCAGAGGGGGCTGCTTTTGCGTTTGTGAAGGCATTACAGGTGAAGATGTCTATAGAGATTGACTTGGAGTTCCAGACGATTATGGACCGGAAGGTGCCTGTCTTACCGGCTGTTCCTGCAGATCAGAAGCTCGATGGCGACGACTACCGCAGCTGGCGCATCATGATGTTGGCCATCCTTGAGTCCTATGATTTGGCGGAGCTTGTACAGGAGGAGATCGACAGGCCCTCGGTAAGAGATGAGTCCAAACTCTCTTCTGATGCTCGTGCAGAGTTAGCCAAGGCTCAGTCTCACTGGGACAAACTGAATGCCCGGATTCGTTCCTTTCTTTTTCTATCTTGTACTACAGCCATGATAGCTCACATCGAGCACTTGACGGTGGCTCGGGAGATTTGGCTGGAGCTTGATCAGATGTACAACCGGATGATCCTTATGAAGCGGATTTCTTTGGAGGTTCAGATGCAGACCTTGTCCGTAAACAAGTCTTCTTCGCTGCGGGAGCACATCAACAAGCTAAGACAGCTTCAGATGCAGGTTCAGAATGCGGGAAAGCCGATTTCCTCCGAAGACATGGTGATCACACTCTTGTCCTAGTTGCCGCCACGATTCGGTACATTCTACTTCGCCCTTATTGCTTCGGGGCGGGAGTCTACTCTTTGGTGGGAAGAGTTGGTTCCTATGGTCTTGGATCAAGAGGAACAGCTAAAGGGACAGAATGCTTCCAAGTCGGAGGCGCTGACAGGTCAAGCCTCTCAGAAGAAGGGGAAGGACCAAAAGAAGAAGAAGGGGGATAACAAGTCAAAGAAGGACAAGGACAAAGAATCCACATGTCACATTTGTGGAAAGATTGGCCATTGGAAGAAGGATTGCCCTGACAAAGACAAGAAGGACACCAACAAGAAGGACACCAACAAGAAGGACACAAAGGATTCTGGAGCGGTGGCTGCACCCTCATCAGCTGCATTTCTTCATCTAGCTATCATTGAGGACTCTTCACCGAATGCTTCTGATGCTGCGATGATGGCTCCCCAGACTCGAGAGTGGATCGTTGATAGTGGTGCCTCCCGGCACATGACTCCTTCATCAGATGGTGTTGCTCAGTTGCGACCCTTGCGTGGGCAGATTCTCATTGGAGATAGCTCTTTAGTGTCTATTGCAGGACGGGGTAAGATGCAGCTTATTCCAGATGGACGTGGTGGTACCCATACCTCAGAGGTCTTGCATGTACCAGGTTTAGGGTATCATCTCCTATCAGTTCATAAGATTTGTTCCCTTGGACTTTTGGTGGAGTTTGACAGTAACTCGGTGCGAGTCCTTGATCGTGGGTCAAGGAAGGTTCTATCATCCGGATATGAGGAGAACGGCATCTATAAATTGAAGTCTTCCACTGCCCTCTCTACTCTTCTTCTTACCTCTCAGACACAGTCAGAGTTATGGCATGCTCGGTTTGGTCACCTCAACTATGATTATCTTCGGAGGGCGTCTCGTGGACAGCTTGTTCGAGGGTTGCCGGATATAGTGGTGAGCCAGCAGCCATGTATCTCCTGCATTCGTGGGAAGCAGCATCGGGATGCCATTCTCCACACAGCTTCGCGGCGGTCTACTTCACCGATGGAGCTTGTATCTACGTATCTATGTGGCCCTATCAGGAACGAGTCCTTGCGTGGGAGCCCGTACTTTATGCTGATCGTAGATGACTACAGTAGGATGACATGGGCCTATTTCTTGGCATTAAAGTCAGAAGCTTTCTCCCACTTCAAGGATTGGCTTCTCTTTGAGGAGAACCGATCGGGCCGGAAGTTGAAGACCTTGCGATCCGACAAGGGTGGTGAATTTGTTTCTAATGAGTTTGCTCGGTTTTGTGCAGACAAAGGTATTCACCAGGAGTTTGCTAATACCAACACTCCTCAAGAAAATGGCATTCTTGAATGGAAAAACCGCAGTGTGATCGAGATGGCATGCACCATGATGGAGCACCGATAGACCCCTCACGTTCTGTGGGCCGAGGCTGTGGCTACTGCAGTCCACATACTTAATCGATCCCCCACTTTGGCCGTTGATGGAATGACCCCTTTTGAGGCTTACTTTGGGACTAAGCGCGATGTTTCTTACTTTAGGGTCTTTGGGTGTGATGCCTATGTTCACATTCCCAAGGCTCACCGTGATAAATTTGAAGTAGCTTCCCGAAGGCAGGTATTTGTTGGCTACAGCTTCCAGTCCCAAGGCTATCGATTGTATGATCCCGTCAAGCGGGATGTGTACACTAGTCGCGATGTGCGGTTTGTGGAGGTTCCGGCCATATCAACTGGTGAGGAGCATCCCGTTCTTGGAGATCCAAGGGAGAGTTGGGCTCCTGCTACCATTTCATTGGAGCCCGTGCCTTTTGATTATGATTCTGTTTCTGACACAGAGTCTACTGTTCCACCGCTCACCCCTGAGGAGTTACCACCGGTGGATATTCTAGAGTCTTCTACTGATGGAGAGAAACGAGGGGAGGTTCGGCCTCCTCCTCGATGGGCCCGTGTTACACTCCGTGATTCAGGGATCGAGGGGGTTCCTGAGGAGTGGGGACCGCAGGATGGTCCGTGGTGGTCACGGCGGCACCAGGCACATTCTACGGAGCTTGTTTGCTCTAACTATTGTTTGATGACCCGTGTTATGTAGGATTGAGAGCCCACCTCCGTGAAGGAGGCTTTACAGTCCGCACCATGGAAGAAAGCTATGGAAGCCGAGTTGGAGGCTATTGAGAGGAATGACACTTGGTCACTTGTGCCCCGCCCCCGAATAAGAAGGTGATTGGCGTCAAATGGGTCTTCAAGACCAAATACCTTAGTGATGGTTCTTTGGATAAGCACAAGGCTCGCCTTGTTGCTAAAGGCTTTGCACAGCACCCAGGGATTGATTGTTATGATACTTTTGCCCCCATTGCTCGTATGGCGACCATTAGAGCTGTTCTTGCCTTGGCTGGCCATAGGCGATGGCCTGTTTACCAGTTGGATGTGAAGTTGGCCTTCCTCAATGGTGATTTGAAGGAGGAGATTTATGTTGAGCAGCCTCCTGGCTTTGGATCTTCAGATGGGAAAGTCTACAGGTTGAAGAAGGCCTTGTTTGGCCTCAAGCAGGCTTCGCGTGCATGGAACGAGAAGATTGATTTGTTCCTTTAGTCTCAGTTGGGATATCGGCGTTCTAAGGCCGATCCGCAGCTTTATGTTCACACTTCCGAGGATGGTTGTGTGCTTTTTGTGTTGTATGTTGATGACTTGATTGTCACAGGTGATCATGCATAGTAGGTCCAAGAGACGAAGTTAGCTTTACATCGGACGTTCGAGATGACGGGCTTGGGTCTACTCCACTTTTTTTTAGGCCATGAGATTTATCAGTCTCGGAGGGGGATCTTCATCTCTTAGCAGAGATATGTACAGGAACTCTTGGTGTCTTTTGCAATGGAGGATTGTCAGGCCCTTTCTACTCCTATGGATCCGAACTGGAAGGCCACTTCCCATTCAGCTTCTCCCATGGCGGATGCTTCCCGCTATTGTCAGTTGATTGGATCCTTGATTTGGCTTCTCAACACTCGTGTTGATCTTTGTTTTGCTGTTGGGCTCTTGGCAAGGTTTATGAGTGAACCTAAGATGCGGTGCATTGGCAGGCTGCTCAGAGGATACTTCGGTATTTGAGGGGGACGTCTGATTTAGGGATTCATTATCCCGCAGGGATAGATGGTTCAGATCTTGTACTTGTAGGTTGGAGCGACTTGGATTGGGCCGGTGATGTGGACCACAGGCGGTCTACTACAGGTTACTGTTTTACCTTGGGTGTAGGTGTTATCTCATGGAGTAGCAAGAAGCAGCCCACGGTAGCCCTTTCGTCTACTGAGGCGGAGTATCGGGCTGTGTCTTCCACCACATGTGAGGCTGTGTGGCTTCGGAGATTGTTGGAGGAGCTTGGCTGCCCCCAGACTCGTTCTACTTTGCTGCAATGTGACAATGAGAGTTGCATTGCCTTGGCACGGAATCCTGTTTTTCATGCCCGGACGAAGCACATCGAGATCCAGTACTACTTCATCAGAGAGAAGCTTCTGGATGAGACCATCACTGTGGAGTATTGCAAGACGGAGGACAATCTTGCAGATTTTTTTACGAAGGCACTTCCCCAGGCTCTACTTCGGAGGCATTCCAGATCCCTCAGGCTTCTGCCCTGCCCAGGCTCTGAGAGGGGGTGTTAGAGATCAGCGCCTGTACGGGACTGCACAGTCGGACTGTGCAGTGGCCGTCCGACTGCCTGCAGTCCAGGCGGCTACATTTAATGTAGTCGACCTGCCCTGGTTTTCGCCCAGTTTCCTGGCTATAAATAGCCGAGGACTTCAGCAGTCTCCTACATTTCTCTGCTCGCAGATTACAGACTGGTGGCACACGCAGATTCCGTCTATGTTTGCAGATTTCAGACAGGAGACAGTGCAGACTGCAGCGGACTTCGAGGTGAACAGCAGGTTGCATCGTCGAGGTGGAGACACGCAGTCCAGTGCACTGCGCCCGTGTATATATCTGCATATCTTTGTATTCAGCACACTTTATACAGCAGATCTTCATCTTCCACTGTCTCTTTCTCTCTCTTCTCTCTCTGCGTTCTCTCTCTCTCAGTCCTACACTTCCGCACCGCTGCACTCTGACACAAACTTCCTCTGGTGTTCGATGGAGTGGCGAATGCTTTGGGCGTAGACATCATCAACTCCGGTCAGTTTTACACATATGACCTTGATGCTGTTTGAGCACGAGGCAAAATTGCGGTTACAAGGGCGGCTTTCATTAGGTTCTAGTGAGACTCTTGTAGCTTTAGAGAGGGGTTTGAAGAAAAAGTCGAAGACCTAGCGTTATCATCGTGGGAAGAAAGGTCATTTACGAAAGGACTGCAAAGAGTTAGCAGCTTCTAGGAAGAAACAAGAGTAGAAGATGACGTGGGATGCGGACTCCTCTGACGAGTCATCATTTGCCTCGGATTCCGACTTAGATCCTCCAACCAAGGTGAAGTCCAAGGTGCGGGAAGGATCCTATTCTTCGGATCGTGCGAAGGGCTTAGTGGCCCCTTCCTCAGCTGCTTTCTAGTGGTGGTAATGAGGTTATTCCTTACGACTCTCTAGTGCCAGAGAGGGAGTGTGAGAGGGTGGTGAGATGGGGCAGCCGTGCCTCATCTATATTTCTATACAGATGCACAGGATCCAGAGAGGGACATCCCTGACGCATTGATTGAAGTCTGGCAAGTTCAAATCCTAGAGCTAGGATTGACATCCAGGTTCATGATGGGCTGGTTATTTAACAGAGAGCGGGTGGCTTTTGTCTGGAGCTCACATGAGGGGACACTTTGACAGCTTGGCCAAAGGCGGGGATCTATGGTCATTTATGTGCTGCGGCATCGGTGACAGGATGGTCACGTGTGCTACATCAGAGGCATTGTTGACAGACATTGAGAGCTGCTATGATCTTCTCTACCTTTAAGAGTTGGTACGATTGACATCGACATCAGGTTCTCTCGGAGGCACCTTGTAGGTGGCTTGATCACTCACTGCCTGGGTATCCATGGTTCTACTTGGTGGTTCTATGTTGTGTGGAGTCTGGACTATGATGAGTCATTTATCATTGTATCATTGTATTGTATCAGATCACCCATGATTTGAGAGAGGATGTTAGCAGAGTATGTTAGCTCATGTGTGAGTTTGAGCATGTATTATGGGCTGGGTACATTATGTAGATATTTTGGGCATTTTATTGTGTAGCATTTTATGCTTTATAGCATTTATTGCTGCCGGAAATGCTAGCCAACGTGACATATTTTATGGCATTATTCATGCCTATATATTCAGGGCTCCTCCTCCTCAATCAATTCGTTCACCACCTGGAGGTCCTATGGAGAGAGGAGCCAGTGCCAGTGCCCACACAGCTAGTGACTCACTATTGTATATGACAGTCTCGTGTCTGATATATGGATTTCATTTCCCGAGCATACATTTGAGTTCTCATCTGTATTGTATTCTTTCTTTCTTTTCTTTTCTCTTTTGTCTTGTGTTTCAGCAGTTTATTACAGCATATATTTATGCTTCCATTGCTGCTCCACTTCTGACACCATTTTGTGCATCAAGGCTACCCCATGGCCCTCTTCATAAAAGGTCCTTAGTTAGGATTCCTTGCCGCATTCTTACTATTTGAAATGTTTGATTCTAGGATATAGTATACTGCAATGTGCCTCAATATGCCTTTCTTGGTTGATTCAGGTGTTAATCTACCCCCCATGCAATGGGACAGCACAAGTGAGTTGCTTTTGGAAAAACATTGTGCTTAGATCAGCTGGTGTTCAGGTTTTGTTCATTTATGGGACAGCCAAATGAGTTGCTTTTGGAATAGCAATGTGCTTAGATCAGCTGGTATTCAGATTTTTCTTGTTTATGGATCGACCGAGGTGCCTTATTTCTTTCCTTTGGGAAAAAATAGTTGCTTTTATTACCTCGATCACCATAAGAGAGTAGTATATCTTTGATGCAACAGTTTGTCTAGTCTTGTAGAGCATGAGAAAATAGCTCCTAATTTAGAGCTAGACCTAGTGTCAAGGGTCTTAGCAACAGTTCAAGTGTTGTTAAGATTTGTCAGATTGGTGCTCTTGTTGGAGGTTGCTGATGTCACCTAAAGGAAATTCAAAAGTTTGTCTGTAGCTGGAAAGGGTTCATGACAACAATGTAATCTTTCATTTTTTGCTCTTATAGTTGCTCTCTCTGAGAATCAAATTATCACCACTCTTGAACAAGAGCAGCAGCTGGTCGGCCCTTTCAGGCAGCAGTTGGCGATATTCTCCTCCCTTGCCTATATCTTAGGCACGCACAACAGGGCCTCACATTCAGCTAGCTTTTATCCTCATCATTGCTTTCAGCCTTGATTACTCATCACCACTTTTGGACAAGTGCATCAACTGATCGGCCCTTTGAGGCAGCAGGTTGGCAATATTCTCCTCCCTTGCCTATATCTTAGGCAGGCACAACAGTGCCTCACATTCAGCCAGCTTTTATCCTCATCATTGCTTTCAGCCTTGATTACCTCTCTCTCATTTTGCGGCCTCATTGATGTGCTTCGGCATTCATGCAGGGTTTGACCATTCATTGTACCCAGTTCATTACTACGTTCAGTTTTCAGTCTTGTTCCTTTATTATCACTACATTCTTGTTCTCTCGCACCGTCTCTGTTTCTGTGTGAATAGAGCAAAAGTGCCAATGTACTTGTCCATGAGTGGATAGATAACATTGAGATGATTGGGTCTGAGAATGTGGTGGCATTCATGGTAGATGGTGAACCAGTCAATAGAGCTGCTGTCGCTATAGTTGAGAGCCATTACCACCATATTGTATTTTCTTTTGGCATGGATCATTGCTTGAATAATCTCCTTAAGGATATCAACCAGGTTTCATGTGTTGAGCTGACTATTACCAGAGCTAGTGAGATGGTGGCCTTTGTGCCCAACCATTTATTTATTTGCCGTTTCTTCTCAAAGAAGCAAAAAAGATTCTTTTAAGTACTCCGATACTTGCTTTGCTTACAACTTCTTGATGTTGGGTCGCTGAGGGAGTGGAGTGCTGTAGTGAGACATGTTTTCATCAATGATGAGTTTGGGAGCTCCCCTTTGGCTTTTGCTCCTACAGAGATATCATTCATGGTTATAGTAGAGGGTATTTGATATTGTTCTTGCAGGTTGGAGTGATTCAGATTAGGCTGTTCTTGCAGGAAGGATACGGTACGGTACGATAAAAACAGGTCAGCCAAGCTGCAGCAGCAAACAGACGAAAGCAATACCCTCTACTATAACCATGAATGAAATCTCTGTAGGAGCAATACCCTCAATTGCCATGCAGATGCTATGCAATCATGTATTGGTAAGTCTATGGATAATGAGGCTATGGACATCATGATTAAGAGCCTATAGGAGCTAGTGCCAAATTATGTTCAATATGATGAGATCCACACCTTACTATATAGTTTACTATAGTCCGTTTGAGTTTTGAGTCTTGACTTTATGTTTGTTTGTATTGTTGGCCTTGCTACTTGGGCCTTGTCTCTTTCATGATAATATTATACATATTTCAGCCTTCACACATTTATATTATGGCTTTGAGTCTTGTTTTAAAAAATATTTTGTGTAGTGGTTTGGAGTGTAGATCGGTCTTAATATATCACGTGCCATTGTTGTTAGTAGTCTAGTTAGCTCATGAGTGAGTTACGGCATGTGCCTTAGTGGGATAGTCATTACTAATTATTTTAGGTGTTTTTAATTTGTTATTATGATGGTGATTTTGGCATTTATTGCTGGCCGACCAACATTAATTAAGTACTGGCTGACCCAATCACCTTGTTGGCATATTTTTGGCCTATTTATTTGGTTCCCTCCATAGTTTGGCCATCCATCACTTGCGGATTCTAGTGCAGGCCTCGTTTGGAGAGAGGGAGCCAATGCCAATACTACCCACACAACAAGTGACTCATTGTTGTACACGATTGTCTTGTGTTTGGTACATGGATTCCATTTCCCAAGCATATCTCTATGTTCTCCCTTTGCAATGTTCTTTTGTTTTCTTTTATTTTCTCTTTTCACTCATGTTGTGTAGTCTATTACAATAGTTTTCTACGCTTCTATCACTGCACCCACTTTTGATATGGTATCAAACATCCATGTTCGGGTTCCGGGTGCTATTTCATGCCGTGGACAGTCTGCGCCTCATAGTTTTCTGGTGTTGGTCTACTTTCGTCTATTTGCTGCTGCAGCTTGGCTAACGCATTTTTGTGGATTTTCATCCTGTTTTCAGCATTCAATTAATCTACTGCATGCGTTCTCATTTTCTGCATTATTTTAGTGCGGGTAACTCCCGCCTTTTTTGTAGATTTCATGATCAGCTACCCTTGATACTACTTTTGAATTCGTACTTTGTGCAGTCTGCATTGTGCTTGACTGTACACTCACTCACTCACTCACTCACTCACTCACTCACTCTCTCTCCTTTATGTTCTCTTCCTGTCCTCTCTAGATGGCTTCTCCCTACTCTTCTACTAATGACAAGCTTCATGGCCTTGATTACTTAATATGGAGTGTTGGTATGAAAGCATGGTTTATGTAGAAGCAATTATGGTACATGGTTTTTGGAGCTATAGAGCATCCTTAGTCTCCCACTCCTCTTCCAAATGATTGGGACCTAGATAACCATGAGGAAGCTGTACTTACATGGGATTTTAATGATGCCAGTGCATATTTGGCTCTTCTTCATTGTATCTTTGAAGAGGTTCTACTGGTGATCACCTCTTGCACGATAGCTTTGGCCATTTGGGAAAAGCTTCAAATGTTGTACGAGGCTCCCTTGACCATGCGTGCCATTACCCTCTATGGATAATTTCAGCAAATGAAGTTTGATCCAAAGAATGCTACCCAATCATTCTTGCTCCATGTTACACAGTTACATGATCAATTTCGTCACATGCAACCCACCCTTCTAGAGGTTCATCTAATGGTGATTGTGCTTACAAGCTCCCTTTGGAGTTTGATGGAGTAGCTAATGCCTTGCGGGCCTAGACATCATCGATGCCAATGAGCTTTACACATATGTCCTTGATGCTACTTGAGCACGAAGCATCTTTGCGGTTATAGGGGAGACTTTCATCCCGATATGGTGGCTTGAATGAGGCATTTGCCACTTCAGAGAGGGGGCGGGAAGAAAAGGCCATTGTTATCACTGTGGTAAAAAGTAAGAGTTGCCCCGCAAGGATTGCAAAGAGTTAGCAGTTTTGAGGGAGAAGATCAAGAAGTAGAAGAAGCAAGATACTGACTCCTTTGTCTAGTCATCGGCCTCCTCTAACTCAAACTTAGATCCTCCACCCAATGCATGGAAGGGGTTATCTTCTTCAAATTGCAAGGACTTGGCCCCTTCCTTCTACTGCTTTCTAGTGTAGGTGATGTGGTCATCTCTCATGGTTCTCTAGTGTCAAAGGGAGTGTGAGAGGGTGGTTAGGTGGGTTAAGTGAGCCTCATCTATATATGTATTAGGTGCACAGGTTCTAGAGAGGGACTTTCTCGATGCATTGACTTACGTTTGGTAGGTTTTTACATCCTAGAGTTGGGGCCTGACTTCCAAGTTCATGACGTGTTGTTACTTGATAGCGAGCAGGATTGGCTCCTCATCTAAGATCACATGAGGTGATACTTTGGTGGTCTTGGCCAAAGGAGGGGAATCCATGTCTACGTATGCTTAGAGGCATTTTTGATAGGACAATCATGTATGCTACTGGCATTGTTGTAAGACACAGAGAACAATTATGGTTTCTCTCTATTTTTAGGAGTTGGTAAGATCAATATCGACATTAGGTTCTCTCCAAGGCATCTTGGTGGTGGCTTGATCCATAGTTTCATTCGTACTACATATGGACTAGTTCATTACGTACGGTTTGTATTGTATTGTATAATACGTATTTGCACCAATTTGTATAAAAAACAGGCTATTTTTTGCCTATGAATGCTAGGCCACAGAATATCTTCCAACTCCCAAGTCTTAATTTATTATCATAATTTCAAGCCTCTCTCACTCTCTCTGTCCCAACTTTCAAGATGAATATGCAATTTCAAGCGCATCATCCCTCCCCCCTCTCCCAAAAAAAAAATAAAATTGCCGAGTCTCTCTCTCTCTCTCTCTCTCTCTCTCTCTCTTTCACACACACAAAAAGAAAATGAATGAAGAGCCTCTTTGTCCATCCACTCTACACTTTGCTTTGTTGTATGATGTATTATGTATACACTCCCATTTGTCTTCTAGTAGCGCATTATGTATGTTGCAAATGAGGCTTTGCCTTGTTACCCTCACATATTCATCCTATTAACCCAAGTGACATTGCTATTTTTGGCTCTAAACATGTGTTCTACTATCTGTAATCCAAAATAACCAAGTTTTGGTTTTTTTTTTCTGGTACTAATATTGTATTGTACCTTGTAAAATCCTACGGTACTAATTAGTACCGTATTTTATCGTACCGTACCGTATTGTACCTCACCCATACTTCGTATCCATGGTCCTATTTTGGTGGTCTTTGTTGTATGAACTATGATATATCCTTATCATTGTATCCTTGACTGTGTCTAATCATCCATGATATGAGAGAGTGTTATCAGTGTGGTCAGCTCATGAGTGAGTTAGGGCATGTGTCTTAATGGAGTAGGCATTATTGATTATTTTAGGAATTTTTTATTTGTCATGACTCATTATGATGGTGATTTTAGCATTTATTGCTGGCCGACGTGGTCACATTGTTGACATATTTGTGGCCTATTTATTTGGCTCCCTCCTTTATCATCTAGTCATTGATAACTTGTAGATTCTAGTGCAGGCCCTATTGGAGACAGAGAGCTGGTGTCAGTGCCCATGCAATCAATGACTCACTGTCGTATGTGATTGTCTTGTGTTTGGTGTCTTCTAGTAGCGCATTATGTATGTTGCAAATGAGGCTTTGCCTTGTTACCCTCACATATTCATCCTATTAACCCAAGTGACATTGCTATTTTTGGCTCTAAACATGTGTTCTACTATCTGTAATCCAAAATAACCAAGTTTTGGTTTTTTTTTTCTGGTACTAATATTGTATTGTACCTTGTAAAATCCTACGGTACTAATTAGTACCGTATTTTATCGTACCGTACCGTATTGTACCTCACCCATACTTCGTATCCATGGTCCTATTTTGGTGGTCTTTGTTGTATGAACTATGATATATCCTTATCATTGTATCCTTGACTGTGTCTAATCATCCATGATATGAGAGAGTGTTATCAGTGTGGTCAGCTCATGAGTGAGTTAGGGCATGTGTCTTAATGGAGTAGGCATTATTGATTATTTTAGGAATTTTTTATTTGTCATGACTCATTATGATGGTGATTTTAGCATTTATTGCTGGCCGACGTGGTCACATTGTTGACATATTTGTGGCCTATTTATTTGGCTCCCTCCTTTATCATCTAGTCATTGATAACTTGTAGATTCTAGTGCAGGCCCTATTGGAGACAGAGAGCTGGTGTCAGTGCCCATGCAATCAATGACTCACTGTCGTATGTGATTGTCTTGTGTTTGGTATATGGATTCCATTTCTTGAGCATATCTCTGAGTCCTCCCTTTGCAATGTTCTTTTGTTCTCTCTCCTCTCTTGTGTTGTGCTGTTTCTGTGAGAGTGCGCAACGGAAGAAGAAACACGAACACAGAGGGGGAGAGAGAGAGAGAAAGCAGAAAATGAAGGAAGAAAATCTGCACTGACTGTAATGAATGCTGAATACAAAACTGTGGACTGATCAGTTCCTGCACACAGCCCGAAGCGTCAGTGAGGGCACCAGATCAGGCTGATGATGACGGCAGCACTGAAGACGGAGGAAGATGACGGAGTCGGAGTGTGCACCTGCCAAAGGAGGAGGGAAGATGATAATACAACTGACTGCCAAGTGGGAAATGGCCATAAATAGCCAAAAAACCCAAAAACTGGCCGACCTGAAATTTGAGTCTATAAATATGTCCGACCAGCATTTAATGCTGATCCGACCAGCATTTAATGCTGGTAAAAATGCCAGGAATGATCAGAAAAATCCCGGAAAGGGTGGACAATCTCCGGTAGGTGAGACAGGCTGAAGAATGCAGAAACTGCCCCGGGAAATGCACATAAAATCCCGACTGGAGGAGAAAATGTACTGAAATGCAATAAACTAAGTGCTCTAGAATGAGCTACCTCCTCCGTCAAAATAAGTGATAGACAAGTCAGAGCTTCTAAAGTCCTCGTTTGACTCAGATTGAGGTTCATAGGCAGGAGATGACAAGGCATGACAAACATGACCGCTAACACCCCCTCTCAGATCCTGGATGTGGTGGAAGACCAAGGGAGAAACGGATCCTGGGGTGGGAAGAGGAATGCCAAGGTCGATGAAGTTCGTCGATGAAGATTGCCGATGAAGAAACTCCTCGCGATCCTGGGAAGCCCCCTCTAAAACAGTAGGGGCCAGGAAATCTACAGCCGCATCACCGAGATCGTCCCCCTCTGAAAGGGATGGGGGGTACGAGGGAACCGTTGGAGGAGAGGGTGGGGGATGGGAAGGAACCTGTGGAAAAGAGGGTGCACAAGTGGGAACGGGTGTAGCAATAGACAACTGCCTCGGAGGTCCCTGCATAAGAGAAGGGGAATGGAGCCTATAAAGCCCGCACTCCTGCCAACCTGTCGCAATAACAGCCCCTGTAGAAGAATCCTCAATACAAATGGCCTGCTCGGTGAAGACAACCCGGGTACCAAGCCTAGTAAGGCCATAGACTGAGAGGAGTGGAAAGCCCAAGTCAGGAACATAAAGAGCCTGGGAAAGGGAGCTGGACGCGCGGTCGGGAAATAAAGGCAAAGTGCCAACACCACAAACAGGCACCGAAACAATGTCACCAACAGTGACTGAACCCTTAGAAGGGCATAGATCCTGCAACAAATCACCTCAGGGAGTCATATGACTAGAAGCTCCACTATCAACCAGCCAAGGTCTCTCAGAAGATGAGGCAGCCATTGAAGAAGGCTCCTCCAAGTCAACAATATGAAGGAACACTGACTCATGGGTAACTGCTGGAGTAGAGGTAGAAGGCTTAGATGCTTTAGCTCCATCCTTCGCGCCTGGACGAAAGTGAGGGTACTTCTTCCAACATTTCTCCTCTGGATGTGTCCCCTTCCCACAGTATGGGCATTTAGGCTTCTCCGAGTCGGAGTCAGAACCTGAAGAACTCTCCTGTCTTTTAGCCTGTGACTTTCCTTTCTTCTGCGTTCCCCCTCTTGAACCTGCAACAAAAGCTTTGATGGAGGTGGATCCACTGGCTACCTCTTTGGTGCGCTCGTCATGCTCCAAAACAAGTGGGGCAAGCTCCTCCCATAGAAGCTTCTCACGGGTCCTCGATGTAAGAAGGCTGGTGTAGAAGACATCAAAACGGGGAGATGGCAGCTGAGTCAAAAGAATCATGGCCATATCCTCGGAAGAGATCATCTTGTCAAGGGACACAAGCTCATCCCTCATGTCCTCCAACTTGTTGATATGATCCTTCATGGAAGAAGAATCATCAACAACGAGCATCCGTCCGATGGGCAAAAGTCTTGTGATGGTACAAAGAAGCAAGCTTTGTCCACACTTCTGCTGCCTTCCGCAACCTGTGCACATGTACTAGGACAGAATCCTGTAAGCTCATAAAGAGGAAAGATCGAGCTCATGAGTTGAGCCGATCCCATAAGGCCGCACGATCCATCGATGATCCAACGGTGGGATCCTCCACTAGACGGGAAATAGGGTGGGTAACAAACTCCCAAAGATCGAAGGTATCAAGGATACACTCCACCTTACACGACCAAAGCGAGTAGTTGGAACCATCAAGCCGGTCTTCTTTGGGCAAAGAAGGGAGTATGGGCACCTGTATAGAGGTTGCCATGGAAGGCATATGAAGGCCAGCAGAACGAGCCTTCTGTGAAACATGGAGAGAACGGGGAATAGAGGGATCTCGGTCAAATGGGCTAGATGACCTCCGGTCGTCACGTGAACTAGCATGAAAGTCTCTCCGTCTCTCAAAGGAAGGAATAGAGACCTCATCCTCTGAATCAGCAAAGAACTGGTGATAAGACATCTTCGTATATATCTGCAATCACCAAAGAATGTGCAACCAACAGATAGTCAAGATGGAGCCGCTTGTGTCAAAAAAGACCCAGAAGATGCTGTCGCCTGCAAGAGGAGAGAGAATGCTGCTGCCTGGAGAGAAAAATTGCCGCCTATCCTCAAGATGATGACGCCTCCTCCTTTGCTGATGTTGACCACCTCCTGTTGGCTGCGTTTGATGCAAACACAGGCTGCAAACACCTAGAAAACTGTCGTCTACTCCTGCTGATGCTGCAAAACAACAAAACACAGGTATGGAAGGCTGCGTTTCAGCCTGGACAGCACCGCCAAGAGCTGGAAATGAGGGAAGAAAGGCTGCAGTTGATGGTGTCCTTCTCTGCAATGGAAGCTCTCCTCTGTGCTCTCAGTTAGGCTCTGATACCATGTGAGTGTGCGCAACGGAAGAAGAAACACGAACACGGAGGGAGGGAGAGAGAGAGAGAGAGAGAGAGAGAGAGAGAGAGAGCAAAAAATGAAGGAAGAAAATCTGCACTGACTGTAATGAATGCTGAATACAAAACAGTGGACTGATCAGTCCTTGCATGCAGCCCGAAGCGTCAGTGAGGGCATCAGATCAGGTTGATGATGACGGCAGCACCGAAGACGGAGGAAGATGACGGAGTCGGAGTGTGCACCTGCCAAAGAAGGAGGGAAGATGATAATACAACTGACTGCCAAGTGGGAAATGGCTATAAATAGCCAAAAAACCCAAAAACTGGCCGACTTGAAATTTGAGTCCATAAATATGTCCGACCAGCATTTAATGTTGGTAAAAATGCCAGGAATGATCAGAAAAATCCCGGAAAGGGTGGACAATGTTCGGGAGGTGAGGTAGGCTAAAGAATGCAAAAACTGCCCCGGGAAATGCACATAAAATCCCGACTGATGCAATAAACTGAGAGCTCTAGAATGAGCTACCTCCTCCGTCAAAACAAGTGATAGATAAGTCAGAGCTCCTAAAGTCCTCGTCTGACTCATACTGAGGCTCACAGGCAGGAGATGACATGGCATGACAAACATGACTGCTAACGGTTTTTACACTTCCATTGCTGCATCTACTTTTGACAATTATTACTAGTATTAGAATACTTGCAAAGTTGTTTGTTGTAGAATTATAAAAGAATTCTAAATTGATCTATTTTTCAAGTTATTTTTTTCCTCTCTTTTTGTGCTATGCTTGGTTGCATGACCAAGTCCACAAAAAGACCTTCTCATTGCCTCCCATAGAGAGGGGCTTTAGTTTCCACTTATATGTATGGGAAGTTGTGAAGAAATATTCTAACACAGAAATACAAATAACATCGTACGACAAAGCACAAACTGATAGAAGGATATAGTTAGGGTTATGGTAACTCAGAGACAATGAACACAGAGAATGAATGAAATGATATGACTATTGAATATACAATGCTCATGCAGCAAATACACTATGTAGTGAATGAATACTATACCTCGAACTCTTGTATCTCAAGGATCAGGGCAGAGGAAATGAGTTGAAGAGCATGTCGCACTCTAAACGGATCTTGAATTGCAGCAAGGCAGTCTTTGGATATCGAACACTAGCAAACGCAGCCAAGGAAGGTTGGATCTGATGCAGACAGCAATGCAGGAGAGAGAAAGACTAAAAATGCAAGTGAGGAGAGAAAAAGGCTAAAAATGCAAGTAAGGAGAGAGAAATACTAAAAACGCTAGATGTAGGAGAGAGAAAATGTCAAACGTAGGTTGAGAGAGAGAGAGAGAGAGAGAGAGAGAGAGAGAGAGAGAGAGAGGAGACATATTGCCAGGCTTAAAGGGCTCTTGCATTGGCAGCTAGATCTCATCCGACACTCCGACTTGCTCCCTCGGGAGGATTTGCTTCCCTGGCATATGGCAATTGCCTCTGGGTCGTTGCCATGATTGGTGTAACCCTTTTTAGTGCATTAGTACGGGGATTTCCCACACGTTGGCCTAGGGCCCTCGTGTCTCTTGTAATCATGTAATCATGTAATCTTGTACCTTTTTTTCGTAATTAATACAATTAACTTTTACGAAAGAGAGAGAGAGAGAGAGAGAGAGAGAGAGAGAGAGAGAGAGAGAGAGAGTCAAACCGTAGGAAAAACCAGTAGCAGCAGTCAGTATCTGAAATCAGCTTTGAATAGTATTCATAGAAAGTTTGGACTCTCCGAAGTAGGTTTATGCTTATGGGATACAGACACTCTCTAGGAACACATTTCTTTTTAAATAAACAAGGTTTCTTTCTTAATTAAGTATGTTTTGGGGCTGTTTAAGTGAAGCTAATGCATTTTTAGCTCAACATCCCCTTTCAAGCTCAACAACGGTGCTACGAGAAGTAGGCTAGCCAAGCCCTTTTGTTTTCTTTATCTTTTACTCGAAGATGTCCCATCCCAAAGCAGCCAAAGCATTGGACAAAGGGTGCGCGTCAGCTACCCAGTGCCTGACTAGATGGTTATCTTACCAAGGGAGCCCAAGTGATTATCCTAGAGAGGCTAGGGCATTGGACAAAGGGTACACGTTGGTTGCCCAGTGGCATACCAAGTCATGCAAAGGCTGATGGAATCAAAGATAGACTTTTTTTTTGGAGGGCTCTGTAGTTTTGATAGATTTAATATGAAGTGAGTGTTTCAAATCAGTTTTTGTCCTACTGAGTATCCGTGGTCCAAATGGGAGAGTGATAAGGGATGGTTAGACCCAAGACTTTCACAAAACAAACATACTATCCCTACCATTACTGGGTGTCGGTGAAAAAGGAAAATGGCTAAGGTGTGGGTGATACAAATATAGCAAAGATGTGAAGTAAGCAAGACGAGCAAGTAAGCTAGGGAGAACTGCTTTGGAGACTACCATGTGTAATGCCACGAATATGGTGGATCCAAAGTCGACCACTCCAAAAGATTGAAAAGGGATAAATGCATACAGATGCATGTTTACATGAACAGAATGTCAATGCATGGGGTAATTCAAAGGGAGATGTAAGATGTCATGCTCGCGCAAAATGCAATGCAATGGTGCCACTTGGACAATGCTCTCGGATGGGAATTGTTCACTTATCTAAGTGCCGTTTTACAATCATGTCATCTTGACAGGGTAGATGAAGTTATAAATGTCCATAACGACAATACAAAAGGATAAATGAATGAATGAATGTCTAAAAATTGTAAGCATAATCATTGTTACTATCAAGAGAAGTAGCCGCTCCCTCTCAAACTAGAAGAAAAAGCAAGAGGGAAGCACTCTCTCCTTGTCAATCTGAAGAAGTAGGCGAGGGTGTACCCAAGCTGATCATCTTGGGTAAAAGGTATTGAAGAACCGGCCGGTTGATTGCTTTGGTCAAAATGTTTGCAAAATTGTCTGATGAAGGCATAAACTCTAGGTGGATAGTGGACAGTGCTTAGCTCAACGTGCTCTTTGGAAAAGTGGAAATGGACTTCCACATGCCGTGTTCGTGGTGTGATGAATGGATTGCTTGCAAGGGCAATGACACTCTGGTTGTCGCAGTAGACAATGGTCGGAGAGTCACAAGGGAAGTGAAGTGCCGCTGGTAAGCTCCTCAGATAGATGGCTTCGGTGGTGCCATTGAAGAGAGCCCTATACTTAGTCTCAACCGTGGAAGCTGCCACCATCTCTTGCTTATGGCTGGACGAAGAAATAGGAGCCGTGCCCAAGGTGAAGAGGTAGTCGCCATTGGAATGCCGGATGTGAGGATCTATACCCTTGCAAACATAAACCTAAACCATAAGTGAGGCTAGAAGAATAAGTACACCGTAAATAACGCAACACACAAAGTCATGCAATTCAATGTGACATCCTAGGTGCTATGAAATATTGACTGAGTAAACTAAGTCTGACGAGTATGAATTAACCAAAGAAGTTTCCCTACAATAGACCTGAAGACTCTCAGGCCGAGAGCCAAAGAATGCCTTGTACAGGGTCTTTTGAGAAAGAGCCGCATTCAAGCATCACACTTATGCTTGAGGAAGTACATCCACATGTATCTCGAATGATCATCCACTATAAAAAAGAAGTACAACGCACCATTTAAGGTAGCAATGGATGTGGGCCCATAAAGAAAACGCGAATTAATTTAAGAGGTGTTTCAGCTTTATGTGGAGAGAGCTGAGGGAATGGGGTACGATGATGCTTCTCGAGTTGACATGCTTTATAGACATCTCTAGCTAGCTTCAGGTGAGGAAGGCCCCTAACCATCTCATGGTGAGACAACTCATAAAGAGAGTCATAGTCAAGATGCCCTAGGCGAAAATGCCAAAGATACTCGTTGTTTGTAGGTTTCTAAGATGTGGCTAGCGCTTGGAAGCTATGAAACATAGAGCCCTCGGTTGTCGACTCGGTAAGAAAATGGGTCGTGGTATAGGCCATTAGGTTGTGCTTCACTATGAGCAAGATGTTGGGATATAAAGGCCCGGTAACCTGCGTGTATAGTACACGCACATTGTACATGTGAACGCACCCTTTATGTGCCCTAAGTATAAATACATTTTATTCCTTGTGTACCAACACATTGTTGGTACACTCTTATCGTCTCTACTTTCACTCTACTCACACTCTCTCAAGCCGTCACACTCACTCGTTCACTCCTGCCCGAGCTGCGTCCCTATCGCTTCCAACAACTGGTATCAGAGCCGACTCTTGTGCACACTTCCCGTGAAGAAGACCAATAGCCGAGCAGCTGTGCAGAAGATGAGTAGAATACTGCTCAAAGTGACGAGGTAGGCGTGTAGCTGACGGTAGGTAAAAGGCGTGATAGCTGGGCGAACTACATACGGGCGTCAAACTGCAAACGGGCAGTGACTGCGCGACAATCTGGCGACTTCTTCGAGCGCAGTGTCATGACGAAGGGAACCAGGACTGCCGATGGCGTGAGACACGTGCGCGTGGAACGGACGTCAGTGGGCTGTCAGTAACGCGACGGTCAACGAACCTCGTTAGTCTTCAAAAATCAAAAATCTCTTTTAATTTTTCAATTACTCTCTTCTTTTTGACGGGAGTTCACACGCAAGAAGCAATCACAGATCTGTGAGGATTCAAGCTAGAAATTTGGGGCTTTTCCCAGATTTGACATTGTTCATACTTGTCAGTGACTTTTGAGTCAGAAATTGCAGACATTGTGAGCGGTGACCCAAATTAATTTGGGGATTTTGTCAAATTAGTCAAAATTTTGCCCCTTTGAGCAAAACTTCCTGACATTGGATCCCAGAAATTTGGGGCTTTTCATGTATTGGCAAAACTTTACTCAACTGGGTCAGAGTGACTGACATTTATGCAATTTTGGATTTGAAATTCTGGGGATTTACACAGAATTTTGTAAATTTCTGCATTTTTACCCGTTTGGTGGCTGTGGCTCATGTTCAAACAGCAGGAATTTACTTCTGGTTGAGAAAGAACAACAGTGCATCTTGCTGGTTCAGCTTGTGCTTTTGCAGAATAGTGCATTTACTCTTGTGTTCGTGATAAAATGGTTGCAATCTCTTCCAGTTTAGACATCAAGAGTTTGATGGAGATCAAACGGGTTGATGGTCATGGCTTTGACCTTTGGAAAGACCGTATGCAGGGCATTTTGTTCCTAAAGGATTGTGAGGATGTTTTGCAGGAAGATAAACCTGCACTAATGTTTGATGCAGATTGGGCCAGAGTGAATAAAAAGGTTGTGGCTTACATCACTGATGACATTTTGATAGACATTAAGGGTTTAGATACAGGTTATGCAATATGGGAGAAGCTGAAAACTACTTATGAGATCACCACACCTATTAATCAGTTGCATTTAATGCACAAGTTGGTGAATATGCGACTAGATGAGTTAAAGCTTGCAGCTGAGCACTTGAGTGCATTTACAAGGATTCTAAATCAGCCCAAAGATGCAAACTTGGACTTTGATGATAAGTTGAGGGCAATCTTTTTGATCATGACACTGTTGGACTCGTGGGAAACCTTGGCGGTTTCTCTCAGCAATAACCCTAATCTCTCATATGATGGGGTGAGGGGTTCTATCTTGAATGAAGAAATTAGATGTATGTCTAGTGGAGAAGGTAGCTCGCTATGTTCAATGTAGGTAGTTATGGAAAGGTGTACCTTGGAAATAACCATGCTTGCAGCATTGATGGGATTGGCACGGTACACTTGTTTTTAGACGATGGTCAAGAGCTTGTGTTGAAAGATATCAGATATGTGCTTGGCATGAAAAAGAGTTTACTATCTGTTGGTCAGCTTGACTTGCATGGCTAGATCACACTGTTTGGTGGTGGTTTGTGGAAAGTAAAAAAGGGTTCCATGCTGATTGCAAAAGGAACTAAGAAGGGCACATTGTATTGTTTGCACTGTAAAGCCTTGAATGGCAAGTTTCTTGTAGTTGCTGAAATTTGCAGCCACTTGGAGTTATGGTATAAGAGATTAGGGCATATGAGCCAAAAAGGACTTGATGTCCTTACCTCTTTGAAGAGGGTTGATGCAAAAGGCTCTAAACTTGATTTTTATAATGAGTGTCAGTTTGGAAAGCAAATAAAAAATTCCTTTTACTTTGGTGTCTCTCATAAGTCCAATGTCTTGGACTTAGTGTATTCTGATGTATGTAGTATGCCCGTGAAATCATTGGGTGGTGTTGCATATTTTATCTTCTTTATTGATGATTGTTCCAAGAAGATTTGGGTGTACTTGCTGAAAAAGAAAGGTGAAGTGTTTGTTGTTTTTAAAACTTTTCATGCATTTGTGACCACTTAGACAGGTAGAAAGCTGGAATGCTTGAGAACTGATAATGGGGTGAGTTCACATCGACTGAATTCAAGTCATTTTGTGACTTACATGGTATTAAGAGGGAGCTTACAGCCCCTTACAGCCCTTCTTTAAATGGGGTGGCTGAAAGATATAACATGACTTTATGTGAAAGAGTGCGGTGCATGCTATCCATTGCTAATCTCCCTCATGCATTTTGGGGAGAGGCACTAAAACTGTAGTTCACATTTGCAACCGCTCTCCCAACAAGTCCTTAAATAATGGCATTCCTGAGGAGGTTTGGTCTGGCAAATCAGCCTCATATGACCATTTATGCATATTTGGCTGTGATGCTTTCATGCAAGTTAGGAATGAGCTGAGGAATAAACTTGACCCAAAATCCACCAAAGACATTTTCATGGGCTATGGTGATGAGGGCGAATTTGGCTACAGAGTGTAATGTTATGTTTAATGAGTCAAAATTGCTGAAAGGCTCTTTAGCCTCTAATGAAGATCTGAAAAAGGTGAAATTTCAGAGTTTGCACCCACCCATTACTTCAGAAAATGAGCCTCAAGGTGCTATATCATAGGCTGAAACTGATGATCAGACGGTTATTTTTGAGCCAGATGATGACAGACAGCAAATAGAAGCACAAGGAGGTCATAGACAACAAGATAGGCTTGCTGATTATGAAAATGCAGGTGCTAGAAATGAAATGAAGGTACTATATAGTATGAACAACATGTTGAAAATGGTTTATAGTAGCAAATGACCGCTGAAAATAATATAGTTCCAGATGTAGACCAAATTCGTGAAAATGTTGATCATTGGGTACGCAGGTCTACACACGTAAGAAAGCAACCACATAGGTTTGACCCCTCCTTGCATTATGTGATACTTACAGTTGAGGGTGAGCCTCTTACATACAAAGAGGCCAAGTCACGTGAGTTCAGCAGTAAGTGGAAGCTAGCTATGCAGGAATAGATTAAATCTCTATATGCAAATGATACTTGGGATCTTGTGTCATTGCCAAAGGGAAGGAAGCCACTTCCAAACGAATGGGTGTACAAAGTCAAAATAGTTGATGGGAAACCCAAGTATAAGGCAAGGCTAGTTGCCAAAGGTTATGCACAAAAGGAAGGGATTGACTTCCACAAGGTCTTTTCACCTGTTGTGAAGATGACCACTTTATGTGTGCTTTTTGCTCTTACTGCTGTTTTGTATTTAGAGCTGTATCAAACGGATGTAAAAACAGCTTTCTTGCATGGTGACATTAATGAGGAAATCTATATGAAACAGCCCGAGGGTTTTGTAGTTCTTGGAAAAGAGCAAATGGTGTGTAAGCTAAAACGCAGCCTGTATGGGCTGAAGCAAGCATCATGGTAGTGGTACAAAAAGTTTGATACTTTAATGCTATCTCATGAGTTTACACGCAGCCATGCAGATCATTGCTTGTACATGAAAAAGGATACAGATGGCAGCCCCATCATACTTGTTTTGTATGTGGATGATATGTTACTAGCTGGGAAAAGAAAGACTAGCTTGGATGCTCTCAAAAATCAGCTGAAATCAGCTTTCTCCATGAAAGATTTAGGGAATGCAGAGCATATTTTGGGCATAAGGATTTGTAGAGATAGAATGCAGAAATTGCTGTTTTTATCTCAAGAAAAGTATATTGGAAAGGTACTGGACAGATTTAACATGGCTAAAGCTAAGGTGGTTGGGATACCCGTATCTCCCTATCTCAAGCTTAGCAAAGCCAACAGCCCAAAAGATGACGTGGAAGCAAATGCTATGAAGGGAGTTTCTTATGCATTAGCTTGTGGCTCTCTTATGTATGCTATGGTTGTTACTCGTCCAGACATTGCTCATGCAGTGGGAGTTGTTAGCAGGTTTATGTCAAATCCTGGCAAAGCACATTGGAGGCTGTTAAGTGTATTCTTTGATACCTTAAGGGTATACAAAGAAAAAGTATTTGCTATGGGCAGGGTGCACTTAGTTTGTAGGGTTATTGTGATGCAAACATGGCAGGTGACTTGGACACACGTAGGTTCACCAACGGATATGTCTTTACAGTTGCTGGTGGGGCTGTTTCTTGGTGTTTCAGGTTGTAGAATATTGTTGCACTGAGTACCACTGAAGCTGAATACATATCAGCTACTGAGGCTTCTAGGGAAGATATATGGTTGAGCATACTTGGAGATGATCTCGGCATGTCTATGGGTACTGCAATTTTGGGATGTAATAGCTAGAGTGCTGTGTATCTGGCTAGGAATGCCATGTATCGTTCACGCACAAAGTATATAGATGTGTGATATCACTTCATCAGATAGATTTTGGAAGATGGTCAAATCACATTGACTAAGTTTAAAACACAAGATAACCGTGGAGATGTTCTCACTAAAAGTCTAAGCAAAGCTTAGCATGAGCATTGCATTCGACTAGTAGAAGTTGGTTAGCTAAAGGTTCATATTGGACCTTTAAGTGGGAGGTTGTTGGGATATAAAGGCCCAATAACCTCCATGTATAGTACATGCACATTGTACATGTGAATGCACCCTTTACGTGCCCCAAGTATAAATACATTTTATTCTTTGTGTACCAACACATTGTTGGTATACTCTTATCGTCTCGTACTTTCACTCTGCTCACACTCTCTCAAGCCGTCACACTCACTCGTTCACTCTTGCTCGAGCTGCGTTCCTATTGCTTTCAACACAACTGGATCAAGGACCTCGACTGTGATCATTGTAAAGAAAACTGCTTGCTCCAATTGGCAAAGTTGTTGAATAAATAACAAGTTTACCCCAAGATGAGAGATATGGTATCTGGCGAAGCCAGATCCGAACCCTTGTCAGTGGCTAAACGAACGCAACCTTGAGCTTGGATCTTGACTGAGGAGTTATTTCTTGTATGGCCTCACCCGACTGTAGGGGCTCGGGTATGGAAGATGTCCTCTATAGGAGTCATGTGATGTGTAGCTTCATTGTCCACAATCCAAAGAGGTGTTGATGTGCTTGGCTGTGACAAGTGGGCCTTTGTAGTAACCTCGTTGGGAGGCAACTCATAGATGTGGACGAGACTCGTATCAGATGCCTCTACGAAGACGATGTGGGCCCCAATAGACCAGTGAGATAAGCCCGGCCCTCTGGAGTTGAGAACATTGTTGATTGAGATGGTTGACTGGGGGCAGTGTAAGTTTGATCTTTCCATGCCCCTTGCCATCACCTTGCCTCCCCTGATGGGGATTGCCAGACTGAGGGCGGGGGTTTGTGACTTGGTTTTTGGTGCTGTGTCTCTTGCCTTTGATTGACACTCGTCATCAAAATGACCAATCTTTTGTCAATGTTGACAATACCTATTTTTCTTAGGTACATTTTGTCACCCAGGTTTGAGTTGAGACTGGGAGTTTTCTTGTGATTTCCTTGCTTAATTTTGATTTTGATTTGAAGTTTACCTGTCCCTTGCTATCCCTTCTGAGAATGAGCAATGAGAGCCCCCTTTGAGAGATTATTCATATGAAACTGATCGAACAGCCATGTATAGCGCAATAGTTGACATTCAAACTCATACAATGTGGGTTAATTGGATAGAGAAACCACTTGCTTCACAAAATTGAAGTATTTTCGCGGCAGCTTGTTAAGAAACAATGTGACTTGATCGTCAGAGGACTTAGGAGTTCCTGTAGTGGAGAATTCGGCAAGGAGACACCGATACTTAGCCAACTTGACTTTGAAGTCATCCCGGTCAGAGATTTTGAAGTTTTAAAGCTCATGGTTAAGATTAGTTCGACGGGTCAAGTGTGCACATTGCTTTGACGCTAAGTCAAAATGTTGAAGCTGAGAATGAAACCCAAGCAATAAGCCTTGTATCAGCTTGACAATAGCAGAGCCATTTCTAGCCTTCCATGAGCAGATGGCCTTGTATGGAATAAGTGTGGGATCAGGTTGGGGTTCCAACCCTTGCACAAGATCCCATAGGTTTTATGAGTCAAGGACATATCTCATCAAGTTCAACCAAGTTGGAAAGTTTGACCCATTAAAACGAGTCTTGTCATTGAATGCACGTTTGGCGGAAGATAAGGTAGAACCATGAGGTGTTGAGAATGTGGAGTAAGATGGATGTGGAGGATAAGATGGTAGTGGTGGTGGAGGTGTTTGATAAGGAGGAGGGGAAAGAGCTAGGTAGGCAGAAATGGCAAATGAGTGCCGATTGATGTGGAGGCATTGGAACATGAATGTTTTCATAAGGTGCTGGTGGAGGAGGCACTGGGACATATAAGCCCTGTACAAATGTTGGTTGGGACATAATGACCAAAGGGTCCACTAGGTAATACCATAGAGGCAAAGTTCAAATTGTGACACCAACTGATCCACACTTGGGAGAGATTGGGGGAAATACCTAGGCTGCAATGATCCCGAAAGTGTGTAAGCAAGAGGTGGAACACCACGTGGCCAAGGACGAGATGAGGTTCTAACGGTTGTGTCTAAGTTTGAAGAACCCAAACACATGTGATTCTACATGAGAGGCAATATGCAGTGCACTTAATGGAGACTGAAAGGATGTGGCAATGGAATAAGAGGGTGGGATGGGAGGGAGATTAAATGGATTTGTGATAGATATAGATGTGGGAATTAATGTGGGTTTCGTTTGTCCATTAAATGCATTAAATTGAAATGATGATGATGAAGATGCATCTACTTCATTTTGACCTTTGAACACAATTGTTTGAAGGAAAAGAAGAGGAAGGAGTACTTGGAATAAGAGGGCGGGATGGGAGGAAGATTAAATGGTTAGAGTTAGGGTAACTTAGAGACACTGAACATAGAGAATGAATGAAATGATATGACTATTGAATATACAATGCTCATGTAGCAAATACACTATGTAGTGAATGAATACTGTACCTCAAACTCTTGTATCTTAAGAATCAGGGTAGGGGGAATGAGCTGGAGAGTATGTCGTACTTTGAACGGATCCCGAATTGCAGCAAGACGGCCTCTAGATGTCGAACACCAGCAAACGCAGCCAAGGAAGGTTGAATCTGATGCAAATAGCAATGCAGGAGAGAGAAATACTAAAAACGTAGGTGAGGAGAGAGAAATACAAAACGCTAGTTGTAGGAGAGAGAAAGAAGCAAACTCAAGTTGCAAGAGAGAGAAAGACTAAAAACGCAGGAAAAACCAGCAGTAGCAGTCAACATGCTGAAATCAGCTCGGAATAGTATGTGGTATGTTGGAAACAGACGCAAAACTGTTGTAGACAGCAATGGCCAGCTTGGACCACGATGTCCTCTGCGTTCGGGGTGTGGTCAACAAGATGAAATACCTGAAATATGCAAAAACGAGATTAAGGCTGAATGAAGGGTAGCATACCTATTCATAGAAACTTTGGGCCCTCCCAAGTGGGTTTGTGCTTATGGGATATAAATACTCTAGGAACGCATTTCTTTTAAATAAATAAGGTTTCTTCCTTAATTAATCATGTTTTGGGGCTGTTTAAGTGAAGCTAATGCATTTTTAGCTCAACAGAAGTTTGGAGGTGGCAAGAACGCTGGAGGAGGGAAGGAAAGTCTAAAGAAGGTCACAACTCTTCTTCCAACGGAAACAAAGAACCTAAGCAAATTTGGTAGCATTTGCCTAAGGAGGAGCAAAATACAATGATTGCAAACCTGTATTAGTCAAGAATAACAACACACAAAGGCACAAAATCAGCAATACTGGTTGTTTAATATGATGTGAGAATGAATGGAAATAGAAGAATCACAACTATAGTAGCACATAAAGGCACAAAACCAGCAAAATTGGTAATTTAAAATACTATGTGAGAATGAGCAATGGAGACAGAAAAATCACAACTACTGAATGCTTAGAAGAATAAATAGTATAAGAGAGAACACAAAAACTCAAACAATGAATGAAAGAGGGAATTCATAGCACAATACATGAGATGTATTGTACAAATCACACAAGTGGATGGCTTGTCTAATGAGTAGTAGTACCTCTAGCTTCCCTCTCTTAAGTTACATGGGTCCTAGGGCGAGGCCTAAGACAAATGAGCTAGTTCTAGATGAGCCACCCAATCACTCACAAATGTTTTTTCCTCTGCCATTTGTCGTTTATTGCACTTATAATCTGGTCTGACTTCTTAGAGAACAATACTCTTTGGCATTGTCTTGCAATCTCTCCCCATGAGAGACATTGACTACACCTTTTTAATGCATGAGAATCGTAGACTCGTGAGGGAGGATTTTAGAATAGGAGACTTTTTAGAATGCCCTGATCAGAGTATTGGAGTGGTGGCCCATTATGATAGGAGTTGGTAGTTAGATTCAAATCCAATGATGTATCTGGTGGCTGCATGGGTGTACTAAGCTTATCAAAGTAGGCTCCTTTAGAGATTCCAATGGGATGAGGGGAGTATTTATAGAGAGGCAAAGGGATGTTTTCGTTTTTGACTATACCACTAGATTGGGAAGAGGATCAAGATGAGTAGGATTAGAACGATGCTAGTTGCTATTCGGGATTGGATTGGATAGGGAATCTATAAGAATGCACAACGGAAAGTAAAGCGAACACGGAGCAAATAGAGAAAAATGAGATCTAATGAAATGCAATAGAAAGAAGGAATAAATTGATTGATGGCTGAAGGATACAAGGTTGCAACAGTCAGTCCCAACACGCGACATTGAGCCTCAATGTGGGTGCTAGACGAAAGTAGGGGGGTGAGAAAGGTGTTGGGATAAAGGCCCTTTATTCACCTTTGTGTATAGTACACGTGTATTATTTAGTTGTACATGTGAATGCACCCTTTGTGCCCTAAGTATAAATACATTTTATTCTTTGTGTTGGTACACCCAAAATTGAATCGTACTCTCTCTCTCTCTCTCTCTCTCTCTCTCTCTCTCTCTCGGTCGCTCTCACTCACCTGCTCCCTCCTCCAGCTGCTACACACTCTCTCAATAACTGGTATCAAAACCCAAGGTTTTGCCCGCTTTTCGAGACCAAGGTGCAAGTGATAGGTCGTGGAGGCAGCTCAAGGCAGAAGGCCAGTTGGTGGGTCCAGTTGACTAGGCGCTAGAGAAACCAAGCGATAGCTGCAATGGGCAGGACCAACAAGCGATGGCTACATGTCGACATGAAGGCCAACGTGACGGGCAGCTGACTAGGGAGCGACTAGGCGTAGACTAGGCGGCAAGCGATTGGGCAACAGTGTAGACAAGCTAGGCACAACCAGCGGGCGTGAACCAGGCGACAACTGCAAGGAGTTGGGCGTCTTGCCGGGTAGGCGACGTCCTGATCGGCGGATGAACTAGCGACATATATTAGTCATGCGACGCGGTGGGTCAATGGAAAACCCCCTGCCCCCGGTTCAGTATTTTTTGAAAAAGAAATAAAAATTTTCTTTAATTTTTCAATTTACCCCTTGTCTTGATGGGGGCTTACGCGTGGTAGCACAGATTACAGATCTGTGCAAATCTAGCCTAAAAATTTGGGGCTTTTCCTAGATTTGATCCCATTTGTGCTTGGCAGTGACATTGGTGTCAAAAATTACAGACATTGTGCTTGTTGACCTCAATTAAATTGGGGATTTTACCAAATTTGTCGGAATTTCGCTCATTCGAGTAAATTTTCCTGACATTGAACCTTGAAAAGTTGAGGCTTTTCATGTATTGATGAAATTTTACTCAGCTGGGTCAGATTGGCTGACATTTATGCACTGTTGGACCTGGAATTTTGGGATTTTGTGCATATTTTGGTAAATTTCTGTAGTATTTGCCCGTGTGGTGGCTGGTTTATGTAATAGCAACAGAGATTTATTACTGTTTGGGCAAGAACAACAATGTATTTGCTGGTTCAGCTTGTGCTCTTGTAGTTCAGTGCATTTACTCTTGTGTTCGTGATAAAATGACTGCAACTTCTTTCAGTTCTGATATTAAGAGTTTGATGGAAATCAAATGGTTTGATGGTCAGGGCTTTGACCTTTGGAAAGACCATATGCAGGGCATATTGCTCTTAAAGGATTGTGAGGATGCTTTGCAAGAAGATAAACCTGCACAAATGTCTAATGCAGATTGGGCCAGAGTCAATAAAAAGGCTATGGCTTACATAAAGATGGGTGTCATTGATGACATTTTGATAGATATTAAGGGCTTGGATACTGGTTATACAATATGGGAGAAGTTAAAAACTACCTATGAGATTATCATACTTGTTAATTAGGTGCATTTAATGCGCAAGTTGGTGAATATGCGACCGGATGAGTCCAAGCCTGCAACTGAGCACTTGAGTGCATTTACTGGCATTTTTAATCAACTCAAGGATGCCAATTTGGATTTTGATGATAAGTTGAGGGCAATCTTTTTGATCATGACACTACTTGATTCTTGGGAGACTTTGGTAGTTTCTCTCAGCAATAATCCCAATCTCTCATATGATGGTGTAAGGGGTTCAATCTTGAATGAAGAATGTAGACGTAAGTCTAGTGGAGAAGGCAGCAACTCAGTTTATAATGTTAGAGGCAGGGCTGAAAAGAAAAATTCAAATGCTGGACAAAGAAGCAGAAGCAAGAGCAAACGAAAGGAAAAGAGTGATATTACTTGCTCTCAATGTGGTCGGAAGGGCCACAAGAAACCTGATTGCAGGTACTACAAGAAGGAATAAGAGAGAAAGAAGAATGCAGACGACAAAAATAAGAAAGACGGTAAGAGATGTATCTGAGGCAGCCAAAGGCAAGAAAAAGGTCAATGTGGCTTCCAATGTAGTCATAGAGGAGCTCTCGGATACAGAGGTTGATGTATTACGTACAGTTGATTATGATGCCCTTGTATGTCACATACAGGATATGTAGATTACCAAGGCTGATGTGATTGATGCACTTTTGTCAGTTGATGATGGTGTCACTCAGACTTGGATTGTAGACTCTGGTGCCTCTTTCCATGTAACTCCTTGCTTGGAGTGTTTCGCTATGTTCAATGTAGGTGGTTATGGAAAAGTATACCTTGGAAATAACCATGCTTGCAACATTGATGGGATTGACACTGTACACTTGTCTTTAGATAATGGGCTAGAGCTTGTGTTGAAAGATGTTAGATATGTGCTTGGCATCAAGAAAAGTTTACTATGTGTTGGTTAGCTTGACTTGCATGGTTACACTACATTGTTTGGTGGTGGTTTGTGGAAACTGAAAAAGAGTTCCATGCTGATTCCAAAAGAAACCAAGACGAGCACTTTGTATTATTTGCATTGTAAAGCTTTGAATGGCAAGTGTCTTGCAGTTGCTAAAATTTGTTGTCATTTGGAGTTGTGGTATAAGAGATTAGGCCATATGAGCCATAAAGGACTTAATGTCCTTCCCTCTTTGAAGAGGGTTGATGGAAAATGCTCTAAACTTGACTTTTGTAAAGACTATCAATTTGGAAAGCAAATGAAAAATTCCTTTTACTTTGGTGTCTCTCGTAAGTTCAATGTCTTGGACTTAGTGCATTCTGATGTATGTAGTATGCTTGTGAAATCGTTGGGTGGTGCCGCATATTTTGTTTTTTTTATTGATGATTCTTTCAGTAAGATTTAGGTTTATCTGTTAAAAAAGAAGTGAAGTGTTTATTGTTTTTAAAACTTTTCATGCATTTGTGACCACTCAGACATGTAGAAAGTTAAAATGCTTGAGAATTGATAATGGGGGTGAGTTCACATCTACTGAGTTTAAGTCTTTTTGTGACTTGCATGGAATTAAGAGGGAGCTTACAACTCCTTACAGCCCTTCTTCAAATGGGGTGGCTGAAAGATACAATAGGACTTTATGTGAAAGAGTGGGGTGCATGTTGTCCATTGCTAATCTCCCTCATGAATTTTGGGGAGAGACACTTAAAACCATGGTTCACATAAAACAGGTCCTTAAATAATGGCATCTGTGAGGAATTTTGGTTTGGCAAATCGGCCTCATATGACCATTTACGGATATTTGGTTGTGATGCCTTTGTGCATGTTAGAGATGAGCTGAGAAGTAAACTTGACCCGAAATCCACCAAAGGCATTTTCATGGGCTATGGTGATGAGGGTGAATTTGGCTATAGATTGTGGTTACCTCAGTCTAAGAAAATTATTCGCAGTCGTAATGTTGTGTTTAATGAGGCAAAATTGCTGAAAGGTACTCTAGCCTCCAATGAAGACATGAAAAATGTCAAATTCCAGAATTTGCAGTCACCTATTAATTCAAATGATGAGTCTCATGATGCTGTACCACAGGCTGAAATTGATTATGAGCTGGTTATTTTTGAGGCGGATGATGATGGACAGCAAATAGAAGCACAAGGATGTCATGGATAGCAAGATAGACTTGGTGATTATGAAAATGCAGGTGCTGGTAATGAAAATGAAGGTGCTGTACAACATGAACATCATGCTGAAAATGGATTATAGCAGCCAATAAATGCTGAAAATAACATACCTCCAGATGTAGACCCAATTCTTGAAAATGTAGACCATTGGGTACGCAGGTCTACACGTTTAAGAAGGCAGCCACATAGGTATGACCCCTCTTTGGACTGTGTGATGCTTACAGATGAGGGTGAGCCTCTTACATATAAAGAGGCCAAGTCATGCAAAGTCAGCAGTAAGTGGGAGCTAGCTATGTAGGAAGAGATTAAATCTTTGTATGCTAATGATACTTGGGATCTTGTGTCGTTGCCCAAAGGAAGGAAGCCTCTTTCAAAGAAATGGGTTTACAAAGTAAAGACAGTTGACGGGAAACCCAAGTACAAGGCAAGACTGGTTGCCAAAGGGTATGCATAGAAGGAAGGGATTGACTTCCAAGAGGTTTTCTCATCTGTTGTAAAGATGACCACTCTATGTGTGCTTTTTGCTCTCACTACTGTATTGGACTTAGAGCTGTACCAAATGGATGTGGAAACAACTTTTCTGCATGGTGACATTGATGAGGAAATCTACATGAAACAGCCAGAGGGCTCTGTAGTTTCTTAAAAAGAGTAGATGGTGTGTAAACTAAGATGCAGCTTGTATGGGCTGAAGCAAGCACCACGACAGTAGAACAAAAAGTTTGACACTTTTATGCTCTCTCATGGTTTAACACGCAGCTATGTAGATCATTGTTTGTACATGAAAAAGAATACAGATGGCAGTCCCATCATACTTGTTTTGTATGTGGATGATATGTTACTAGCTAGGAAACGAAAGACTAGCTTGGATGCTCTTAAAGATCAGCTGAAATCAGCTTTCTCCATAAAATACTTGGGGAATGTAGAGCATATATTGGGCATGAGGATTCGCAGGGATACAACACAGAAATTGCTATTTTTATCTCAAGAAAAGCTCATTGAAAAGGTAGTGGACAAGTTTAACATGGCTGAAGCTAAGCCTTTTGGGGTGCCCTTACCTCCATATATTAAGCTTAATAAAGCCAATAGCCGAAATGATGACGTGGAAGCCAATGCTATGAAGGGAGTCCCGTATGTATTAGCTTGTGGTTCTCTTATGTATGCTACGGCTGCTACTCGTCCAGGCATTGCTCATGCAGTGGGAGTTGTCAGCAGGTTTATGTCAAATCTTGGCAAACCACATTGGGAACTTATCAAGTGTATTCTTCGATACCTAAAGGGTACACAAAGAAAGTGTATTTGCTATGGGCAGGGTGCACTTAGTCTGCAAGGTTATTGTGATGCAGACATGGCAAGTGACTTGGACACACGTAGGTCCACCAGCAGATATGTCTTTACAATTGCTGGTGGGGTTGTTTCTTGGTGTTCCTGGTTGCAGAATATTGTTGTATTGAGTACCACTGAAGCTGAATACATATCAGCTACTGAGGCTTCTAGGGAAGCTATATGGTTGAGCAGACTTGTAGATGATCTCGGCATGTCTATGGGTACTGCAATTTTGGGATGTGATAGTTGGAGTGCTGTGTATCTGGCTAAGAATGCCATGTAACATTCATGCACAAAGCATATAGATGTGCGATATCACTTCATCAGATAGATTTTGGAAGATGGTCTAATCATATTGACCAAGATTAAAACACATGACAACCTTGCAGATGTTCTCCCAAAAGTCTAAGCAAGGCTTAGCATGAGCATTTCATACGACTAGTGGGAGTTGGTTAGAGGTTCACTTTGGACCTTTAAGTGGGAGGTTGTTGGGATAAAGGCCCTTTATTCACCTCTGTGTATAGTACACATGTATTATTTAGTTGTACATGTGAATGCATTTGTGTACCAACACATTGTTAGTACACCCAAAATCGAATCATACATACTCTCTCTCTCTCTCTCTCTCTCTCTCTCTCTCGGTCACTCTCACTCACTTACTCCCTCCTCTAGCTGCTGCACACTCTCAACAAAAGGAACGACTAGGGCTGGCTTAAAGAAGGCTGAATGGAGTGAAGGGGTAGGCTGCCTATAAATAGGCAAATTGAGGCCACAATTGGCATACAAACTGGCCAGGCCCAAAATGTGGGTGCTTAGGTCAGCCTGCCGAATTGATCAAAACGGTCATAGTGCCAAAAGCAAAATGTGCTGATGTACCCTCTATCTAAAGTGTCTAAAATACAGCAAATGACGGATACACACAACATCAAATCTCCTAATTTTTCTTATTTGATTCAGATCGAGGCTCACATGTAGGAAATCTTTGTACATGGCACATGTTTGCTAACAACCCCCTCTCAAATCTTGGATGTGGTTCAAGGCTAAAGGAGATTGAATGGATTTTGAGGGTGGCAAGAAGAGTGCTGCGACCGATGAGGTCTATCAATGAAGAATGCAGCCAAGAAGCAAGATTCCCTCTCTAGATGAAAGTGTGATCTAATAGGAGGGCATCATAGGCTAATGGACATAGAGGGGCCTCAAACAGATCACTTGAGAGAACTTCAGTCGTGGATAGGTAAGCGAAGCCTTTGACCCAATTGAGAGACGATAGCAGCTATCAAAGGTGCTATGATTCCCAAAAGAAAACAATAGGGACTAAGGTCCATGGAAAGGGTGTGTAGGCAACATGGGATGGTGGCTTGATGACAAAGGAAAGAGGCTGCTGCATGAAGAAAGTGTCTGAAGAAGACACCACATGCTCTTTCATAGGGGATTTTTGGGCATTTGTCCTACTATGCACATGCCCACAACGTGGCCTTTTACAGTGCATTTCTGGGCATTTGTCATACTATGCACAAATAGAACCTTTTAATGTTAATGCAAGCCTTGATTTTGGTGGCTTAACATCATAGACCTTTGGATTGATTATCCATTCAGGCCTTGTACTTCCTTTCTTGTTTTATATTTGCTATTTGTAATGTTAATGCAAGCCTTGATTTTGGTGGCTCCACATTATGGACGTATGGATTGGATATTTATTCAGGCCTTATACTTCTGTTTTTGTCTTATATTTGTTATTTTTTAGAAGTTCGTCACATAGCTGATTTTGTACTCATTTCAGGACATTTTGTCTTGAGGGGATTATTAGTAAAATCATTCTTTTCTTTGAACAAAAAAGCTTCCTCTCAATACATGTTTCCTTTTTCATTTTTTTCTTTCATCCCCTACCCACAAAAAAAAAAAAAAAAACCTAAAACACACACACACACGCACCTGCCCACCCACCCACCAAAAAAATAAAAAAACGACTGCCACTTTTTGTTTTAGAATACAATTATTGATTTAGTTTAATAAGTCTGAAGAAAATTCTGATAAGCCACTTTCTCTAAATATCCAAATGCAACCATGAGGAAATGTATCAAGATAGGATTCTAATGTCTACAAAGTTGGATCTTATTTAGCAAAGAAACAATTTGCAAACAGTTGGTTCACAATCAATATTTATGCCTTTGATAAATGCAATAACAAATTACTGGATGAGCAGTGTGTGCTGCACCGGGTTCAAAGACTTTTCAACTTCTTGAGATGATTCACAATACTGACCAGAAAGACTCACTTCCTGATGGCCTGGTGAGTACTAACACTCCTCAAAAGTTTCAAAAAATACTTTTACACAAACTAAATATGTTTGTAAAGTGAAGCATTGTGTGCTAACATTTACTGTTGCTGAACTTTCATTTTATGATCTGGTTAGTAAATTGCTGGTATGAGTTGACTGTTCTCATCGTTGTTTGACCTTGTGCTTGCATCATAGTATATTGGCAGTTTTCTTAGTTGCCCCAACTGTATGCTCATTTCACCTGCTGCTCAGTTTACACCTTAGCAGGCCATGAAGATAGTCTTTCAAACATGTGTTATTTACAGCCACATATACTGAAGTCACAACACCTTTCCAGGTGGTTGCAAATGACTTGGATGTTCAACGTTGCCATCTTCTGATACATCAAACAAAACGAATGTGCAGTCCTAATGTTATCGTCACAAATCATGAAGCTCAACATTTTCCTGGACTGAGAAAAGATAAAGAACGTGCATCAGAGCCATCAAAAGATGGAGCAGAGTCTTCTGTCGTGTCTGATCATGTGGTCAATATTGAAGAAGAGAGGGGCTTACTTTTCGACCGTGTCCTTTGTGATGTTCCTTGCAGTGGTGATGGAACCATCCGTAAAGCACCGGACCTATGGAAGAAGTGGTATGCTGTTGTAAAATTATGCACCATGGTGCCATGTATTCTTTTGTAATGGTAATCCTCTACGCTAGCTATTTTTTTAAAAATACATGTTCTCATGACTTTCAAACAGGAATGCAGGCATTGGGAATGGGCTACATCGCCTGCAGGTTCAGATTGCAATGAGAGGTTCACTTAATGTGTGATTTGCTTGGTTATTTGTTTCTGATTTTCAGGGCTGGCTATTGAAGAGCTTGAGATTCTGTAGTTTTTGAATGCCATAGAATGAAGTTTGAAACACTTAGCCTTTTGATGTAGGTGTTGCACTGTTGAAAGTGGGTGGCAGGATGGTGTATTCAACCTGCTCTTTGAATCCGATTGAGAATGAAGCAGTGGTTGGGGAGGTATGCTATGAGAAAGTGGTTACCAGTGACGATTGCTCTCTAATGTTGCAATTAAATATAGATCATTATTTGTCGTCGTCATCTTTACCTTGATTCCTAGAAAGGCCAATTCTTGAATGAAGTGTGAATTTAAATCTTAATGCCCTTTGTGAGCATTGAGTATATCTATCTTTTGAATAGTTAAAATGTGCAGTGCACCTTTTTTAAATCAGTGTTGAGTGTTAACTATGCTTATCTTTACTTTTTAAGTCTCAGTGCTGAAAAGTTATAAATGCAAAGCTGGATTGTTAATCTGGTGTAAGTCCTAATAATTGGAAGGTTTCTCTGAAGGAAGTTGTTTTGAGGTTACCATTGAAATTCAGCCTAGTAAGCATTATCCGTTACTTTTGTGTAATACTTCCTTGAGATTTGATTTGATAGTGAGTGCTGCTCCTCTTCCATTCAGTTGTTTTAAAACTCAGGTATCCATTCCCACTTCTGGAGTTGCTGGTCGGTGTGTGAAGATGTTGCAGTCAGCACTTGCATCCTCGTGCTAGGATCTTGCCATTACTGTTCTTTGAGCTAGTTCAGCTTCATTCAGCAATTCCATTTGAATCAATTGAGACCAGCTGCTGTATGAGGCTGCATCACTTCTAATGGTTGAAAGCAGGAGGTTGTGTTTCACTCTGTGGTGCACTACGATGCTACAGTCTTGCTTGTTGAAAGTCTCTGACCAGTAAGCCCAACACTTCTTTCGAGAGTTGAGTTGATGCAGGAGGATAGTGCAGAGGATAGTGCAGACGAAGTGTTTTCCTCTTCATCTTCCTCTACCTCAGTCCTCTCTCTTACCACCTCCTCTTCCTCTACCTCTCCTCTCTCTTCCCTTCATCTGCCTCTACCTCTATCTCCTGTTCCTTTGTATGTTCTTTCACTTCCCTTACCTCTACCTCCACCTCTAGTTACCCTTATACCTTAATCACAATTCCTAAGCCTCTTCATGAACCTTCGGATTGTACACACCTTTTACATTGAGACAGCCACAAAGTTTATTTTTCTGAGGCTAATCATTAATTTCATATGTTTTTTCCAATGATTGTATGAAATGGTAGTTTTACCCACAACATTGTTGTGTACATTCAGTACCTTACTAAGTCCGCATACTGGGCACATCATACGCATTATACCTGGCTATCCTGGTGACATATTACTGAAGGCCTTTGCTTATCTGAAAACTTTTGATGGCTCATTGATCTAGACTTTCTGAATTTGTTCTCTGACTTGCTGAATTAAAAAGTCAAATAGTGAGAGAGTTGCCATGTGAAGAGTTGAAACCCTTTGATTCCATGGTTGCGAAATCATCGCTGTAAAGATGAGTCAGTGCTTGTGAAATCACCACCATGTCATGGCGGCCTTTGAGAAAGGCAGATTTAACCCCGTCATAGGCATTCTCAAAGTCAAGCAGCAGACCCTTCGATTCCATGGTTGCGAAATCACCGCTGTAAAGATGATCCAGTGCTTGTGAAATCGTCACCTCTTTATGGTGCCCTTTGAGAAAGGCGGATTTAACCCTGTCTTAGGCATTCTCAAAGTCAAGCAGCAGCATTGCAAGAGCTTATGTGTCCCCTTGTGGAAGTGCTTGGACCCCAACAACTCATCTGTAAATGGAGTGAACAACTGCTGAGCTCTCTCTTGGCATGCTCTTATAATGCAGCTATGGTGCGCATTATGAAAGGCTTTTTGTGTTGTCAATAGGTCTCTGTGGAAGTTTTCTGCCGCCTATTTAGCTGTCTTATGATCCCTCTTGTGGTCTAATGTGTATCAAAAAAGAGACCCCTGAATGCTAAAATTTCAGGGTTACGTAGAACAGAATGTAGCGTCATCATTGATCAGTTAAGGTAACAGCAAGTGGTCTAGTCCAATTGGAGCATGGGAAAGAGCTCTTTGTAAAGTTTCAAGTACTCTGGTAGATGCTTACATTACCTGGGTTGTTATTACAGATTTTGAGACGTGCAGATGGGTGTTTGGAACTTCTGGATGTCTCAAGTGAGCTGCCAGAGCTAAGAAGACGGCCAGGACTGAAGACCTGGAAGGTCAATCTTCGTGAATCAGTTCATGAGGCTCAAGCTTGTTTTGATGTTTACAGTTTATCCATCTTCTGCAACAGGTGAGAGACAAAGGTCAATGGCTTCATTCTTATCGATATGTGAACAATCATCGGACAGGTTCTGTTGTTCCAGGCATGTTTCCGCTGGGTCAAGGTTCAGAAAAGCATTCAGAACACAAAGATGATGTTGATAATAATCCTAATCTCTCTGAAAAGCTGGAAGAAGATGAAACAGATCTTGAGATTCTTGTGAATGGCGAGGGTGGAGAGGTAGCTATTCTTCCGCTGGAGCATTGTGTACGTATATTGCCCCATGATCAGGATACGGGAGGGTTCTTTGTTGCTGTTTTCCGGAAGGTTTCTGTATTCAAAGGTATTTCAGCACAGTTTATTTTCACAAATTTCCTTCAGTCTTACAGTAATTAATCCTTTTTCTTTTTGCAGTTGAACACTTGCCCAAAGAGAGATCCAGAAATTACAGGCCTGCTGCTAAGGTGGCTTCAACAGTCGAGTCATCTATGGCCGCAGACAAGCAAGTTTCTGTGAAGGATCTATCAGAAACTGTTGGAAGCGGATTCAAAGAAGCAGCTTCTGAAGTACCTGAAAACAGTTGTAACAACACAGTTACTGATACAGCTCCTGATGAAGGTCCAGCCATGGAGAAGTTTTCGGAATTGCAAGCACCTGTGTCTGAAGAGCTGCATGGTGATAAAGTTTCAGTTAAGGAGAGTCTGGATAACAAGGGAACACCAGATGAGCTAGAGACAGGAAACATGGGGTTGAAGGTCTCTGATGTGAACAATGAGAAACCTGGCGGGGTTCAGCGACAAGGGAACTGGAAGGGAGTGGACCCTGTCCTTTTCCTGAGAGATGAAGCTCTTATAAGCAGCCTCATAAACTTCTATGGGATAAAAGAATCACTTCCTTTACATGGGCATCTGGTTACCAGAAGTGAGGATACTACTCGCCTGAAGCGAATCTACTATGTCTCTCAATCAGTAGCAGATGTAATGAAAATGAATTTTAGGGCAGGAGACCAAATGAAGATCACCTCTGTTGGACTCAAGTTATTTGTAAGTCACTGTCTTACCAGTATGATTGCTGTGTCACCTTCTGTGATAGTGTGTTTTGGCATAAGTGAAACCTGCATATCTGATTCTCCCCATCTGTTTCTGTTTCAGGAAAGGCAAGGTGGAAAAGAAGGTTCATGTGCATTCAGAATAGCCTCAGAGGGCCTTCCTTTGCTGCTTCCTCATGTGTCAAAACAGATTGTCCGTGCTTCCAAGGAAGACTTTAAGTTGTTGCTTGCCCAGAGAACTGTTTCTTTCACAGCATTTTCAGATGCGATCTTTGTTGCAGCTGTAGCAGCTCTGCTTCCTGGATGCTGTATTGTGATTCTCAACGATGAAAGTCAGTGATTCTTATCAAAGTTCACAAGATCTATTTTGGACTTCAATTTGTCTTTTAATAAAAAGTTTTTCTGTTGATGTTTTTGAACTGTATCTGTTAAGATCTTATTGATACTCATTTTACAGATGAATCGAAGGAAGAGAATGTTGCTTCTTCTACGATTGCCATTGGGTGCTGGCGAGGAAGAAGTAATGTCAGTTTATTAGTCCCAAAAGAAGATGCAGGGCAGCTTATGGAAAGACTCTTTCCAGGGGCTGAAGAAACTGAGCAGCCAATGAATGAAAACGATGATATTTTGCAAAGTGAAGAGACCATTGTAGAAGACAAGGATGACGAAATGCAGTATGAAACATGAGTCTTATATGGAACGAATGAATCCTCAAAAATTTTCCAGTAATCTTGTCAGTATACAAACATATTAAGCAGTGTAGTGTACTTGCTAATTCCTGAAGACTTTTTAAGAGAAGAGTGGACATCACCAGCACATTGGGACAACATTATGTTTGCTCCCTTCTTGTACCAAGATTTGAACACCCGGTACTTAACATCACTAGATTTCATGTTCTTTAAGAAATAGGATTAAATCACTTTGAATCAGATTCAAAAGAATACACGTGTATTCTCTGGTTCATTAATTATGAACTGCAGGGCAGAGTGTCATTCTTGTCCCATCAGTTCGTATGTAACATTTATTGATTTTGCATCCTTCTAGAATGGCAATAACATTGAGACTATTGATTCAACATAATAACAGCAAAATTGCAAGTTACCAATTTGGATCCAATTCAATTCCCTTCTGCGGAGTATGTCTGTACTTTCGTGGCCTAAGCTTTTGACAATGGCTGCTTGTGCTACTTAATACCCTTCTATGGGGTTCATTGATCCTTAGGTAAGGCTAAAACTTTGAAGGTGGCTTCTTGTTATTGGAAAGGGTGGCTCTTAAATGGTTTGCTCTTATTAATGAAAGGGATAGTTACAGTACATGGATTCTCTGGATGTATTTGGCATAGATGAGCAAGCAAGGAAGCAAAAACAAATATCTATGGGCTTGAGCTGAACATTGCCTTTGATGTGAGACCATGCACTTTAAAACATTTTATATTGGCATATATGAGCCAAAATCTATGTAAGTGACATTTCCATGTACCCCTAGGCTAGAGAGGGAAGATTGTGAGGGAGAAAAAGGTAGGGCATGCTTATGCCTACCATATATTTGAATTGATGGAGCTTAAGGCAGGCTTTCTACATGGATCGACAAAGTCTGACGGTTCAAATCCTAGAGTTGGATTGACTTTTAGGTCTATGATGAGATCATTTGACAAAGAGCGCTTTTTGCTCCTAGCCTTTTGTCACATGGGGGACACTTTTGGGTTTGGCCTAAAGGAGAGAAAACCATGGCCATGATGTGCTTTTGCAAGGTTGTTTGTGATAGACATCGTGAATGGGCTTTTTTCACTTTTTGTGATCTAGGTTTCGAGTATGATCAACATTGGTTTGGTGCTACTTTTTTAGAAGATTTTTGGATTGGAAGTCATGACCCAAAGTTGGAGCCTTAAAGCATTTTCAATGGTGCAAGGTAGTTTGAGTATCTCCTTTGAGCATGATTAGTCATTTGTGCATGTACTATGAGGTTACATGTTTTTGGTAGATCATTGCTATGGTATGGAACCCAGTGGTGGTACCTAGGGGTGTTAAATTGTATACAGTTCATTGGTGTTGTGTGTTTTGGTAGGCTATTATTTTGGTGCTTGTATGGGCAATCAAACATCTCTTTGGGTCCATGTATGGGCAATTGAACGTCTCTTATAAGGTTGGTCTATGGTCTTGTCCTATAGCTTATATATATTCTCATCCTATAGTTTATATATATTCTAGTCCACTCCTATTGTGTTGGATCACATTCACTTGGAGAGAGAGACTAGAGGTGTTACTAGTCATCACACCATCTCTTGTTTGGTTTGTACAACATATATTGTCTTGTGCCATGGATTTCATTGCTTGTTCATTCATTCTTTGAGTTCTCGTGTTCTCTCTTTCATTGTGTATACTTCTCAATATTAAGCAGTTGTTTCTTCCATGTCTATTGCTCATTCTCATAGATACTTGGGGACAACATGAGTGATCAACAAAGCACTCTAGGCATAACTAACTTGGTAACTCTTAACTCTATTTTCAACATGGATGTGGTGAGTTTGTCTCATGGATGTGAAACCATGGGATGAGTATTTGATGGGAGCTCATACTATGTGGAGTAAGGCCAAGTTATACATGGTAGAGTTTACAATGCCTATATTTGGGGAGCAATTGTGGTCCATTGATAGAGCTTCATTGAAGCAGTTTGGGCTAAGCTTAATGAACACTAGATTCCATGCAACTTTTGATGTACTTTGATTGTCTGCGAACATGGTTGAATCATCCAAGAGGCATTTGAATCAAATGCACTCAATTGTAGTTGTGAAAGTTGCCTTGTACTTAGCTTTACAATTAGAAGTAGCTACGTTGGGCTACTTCTTGCTTAGCCATGATATGCATGAGCTACCAAGCATGAAGCAAAAGCCACTTGTGGATACACGAGTGTCATAGCAATCAACCTAGTTAGAATTGCAAAGAGCATGTAAATTTGGTGTTAATGATTCCGCCTTGGGATAAAATAGTTCAAGTCCTTGAGTACAACTCAAAAAGTGAAAGATACACTTCTTTGCTTGGCCAATTAGTGCTTGACTCATACATAAACCTACTCATTTTTGAGACTACGAATTGAATGTTAAGCCTTGTATTGCAAACATAAATTAAGCCTCGAACAACATGTTGATAGAGAAAGACATCAAAGTAGTCTCTCACATCATGAAGGGTTGACTTCAAACAATTCTCCATAGGTGTAGCAATAGACATGTAGCCTTTAAGACCAAAACTTTGTAATAATGTCTTAACATAGTTCTTTTGACACACATCAATACCTCCATGACAATCCTTGAACTAAATGCCCAAATAATGATGCAATAGGCCCAAATTAGACATGTTAGAAGATGAATTCAACTTAGTCTTAAAATCAACAATATGTGTCTCATTACGAATAGTGAGCAGTATGTCATCAACATCAACCACAACAATTAGAGACACATCACTCTCATGTTTGACATATAAGATGCTCTCAGTTTGGTGGACTATTTTCAAAACCACATGTAATCAATTATGCTTGTATCTTCTTATACTAAACTTGAGATGATTGTTTCAAACCATACAATGCCCTTTTCAATTTGCATACTTTGTTTTCTTACTGTTGCACAAAACCACGAAGTTGAAAAACAGAGAGGTTGAAAAACACAGACTTTCTCATATAAATCACCATTCAAAATGCATTTTTCATGTCCAATTGATGTGCATTTTTCTTACTGTTGCACAAAACCACGAGGTTGAAAAACACAGACTTTCTCATGTAAATCACCATTCAAAATGCATTTTTCATGTCCAAATGATGTGTATTTAACCATTATGAGCCGAATAATGCATAAATGCAATGAATTGTTTGCCATATGGCAAGTGGGAGTAAATGTCTCACCAAACTTAATGCCCTTCTAACCCTTTGCCACAAGTCGAGCCTTATAATGATCAACACTACCATTTGGCTTATGCTTCAACTTGTAAACCCACTTATTGTTGATGATGTTTTTGTTGGAAGACAAAAAGAAGACATATAGAGTATGTATCGACTGTCATGCACTTAAGTCATAATTAAGAATATTTTTGACAATAGCATCTATTCAAATTACATATTCGAATTTTTTGAATTTTATGATTCTTCAAAAGAAATAGACCCATCCTCATCACATAGACCATAAGTATCCTATGCATAACAATCTGATACATAAAAAGTAAAATAAGAGTAAGAATGAGTGTGACTAGGCAAAGTCCAATTTACTATCATGTAGTATTTGCACCAACCATTTTGGCATAGTGTTGGATTGTTTAATGTTTGCTTTCTCATCAAGAAGTGCACCATTTACATCCATCTAAAAAATAGGATGATCTGTGGGATTATGAGAAACTTGTATAGTTTGAAAATTTGCCTCATTTGGTACTACATGTGACTATGCACCACTGAAAATAGGCAACAAAGATAAATAACATGAGAGCATATATATGCCTCTTTGGTACATGAAAGTAAAGGCTGAACAACATCATCCATACAAAGACAAAATTATGGTTGACAAAAATATGCTTAGTTTGTGGATGGCATAACCTTTTTTTAAAGTACTATAACCGACAAAAATGTGATTCACATCCTTGTCATTTAATGTTTTGCATTGTTGTACTTGTACTAGAGCATAAGCAAGGCAATTTAAAATATGAAGGCAATCAACAAATCTCATTTTGCCATGGTAATCCTCATATATGAAATGGTAGATTGCAGAGTCTTAGTGGGACACCTATTTAGTACATAAGTTGCACACAAAACACCCTTAAGCTAGGAAATATATGGCAAAGATTAACACTTATCATGCATCATGGCATCTCCATGAGGGATCTATTCTCTCTCTTGGTCAAATCATTTAGTTGTGGTGTATATGGCACACAATGTCTAGCCAAATATGCATAAAATTCTTTAGACATATACTTCCGCTAGAATCTTCACTTTATAGCTTGACAAACTTTTAGCCATGCTTACAAATTTCTTGAAGCATAAAAGAACTTTGAACTTAGATTTCAAATCATATATCCATGCATGCATGAAGTAATCATTAATCAAAGTTACAAAGTACAAGTAGTTGCCAAAAGAGGGTGTTTGCATTGGACCACAAACATCACTAGGTACAAGCTATTTACAAACAACTCTCATTGAACCATCTTTTGGAAAAGAAACATGTTTCATTTTACCAAATATGAAGCCCTCATAAATGTGTTTTGTAGGTGCCCAAATAGTAGGCATTGAAACTAGCAAAATTCAAATGACCAAAATGTGCATGCCAAATTTTTGCATCTAGAATAGCCTATGAATTTGCAACTACACATGCCATGTCTTCCACACATTTATAATAACTATTGAGCTTGTAATTGATTGCATGAAATTACTTTTATTATATAATTGAATGTTGGGATCATGGCACATTTAATAGACAATGCAATGAGGGCATGAGCCTTTGCATCTTTTCCATCCTAACATATTTGCTCAGGAGTAGGTGGTGGTGGTGCTCTAGCATTAATTGGAGTAGAGCTAGAACCTGCAAGATTCTTAACAACACATGTTTCTACTATTTCAATTTCTTTTTTAGCTTCCAAAACACTACTAGAACATTTTTTAATTCCATGCATAATATTCCAAATTCCCTTTTGGGGGGGGGGGGGGGGGTTAAAGGCCGCATGTGCCTAGGTGCATACATTTACTTGTACTTAGCACTCACACACTCATGCGCTGCAGGTAGCAATTGCTCGTCATTGTCGCTTTATTCTTTATTCTTACTATGACAATAGAATAAAGGAAGCACATCACACATTGTGTCTATTGGAGTTTTCACACACCAGTCTCTCTCTTCTTTGCTTGAACCTCCATAACTCTTTCTACCTTACTTCCACTCGCGCTTTAGCTTTTGCTTCACCTTTCAATTGATAGTAGAGCAGTATTCGAGGAGATTCACTGACATTGCATTCAGCTTCGGGAAAGAGATTGACTTATGGCTTTCATGGTAGCCCAATTTCACTGTATTTGAGGTATGCATTGGCTTCCCTACCTTCAATACTTGTTCTAGGCTGGTTAAGGAGCTTCCTAGGGATTGAATAAGCCTTGTTGAATGATTATTGAGTTGAGAAGTAGCCATTTTATCCATTTTAAGTGGATACAAATCATGCTACAAAAGTCATGGATAGTTATGGTAGCTTGACAACACTTTCATATTTTGGCCATAACTTTTATATATGATGTTGTATTGAGGTGTTCTATTGCTAGAAACTAAGAATGTGACAAGAATTATAGATTTGAGTGCTCATAAAGTTGATTTTGTGTAGTTATTAGTTATGGAGCTTCATGTATTACATGTCTACATACTATTCAGTCTTCCATATGCTTATGTTGATACTTGGCATTGATGTTTATATCATGATATGTTTATGGAGACCTTTGAAGCTTGGATTTGAGCTCCCTTGGATGTATTTGGGTGTTAGCCATTTGCTTTAATGATTCTTCACTTGTGAGTTGAAGACATATCGGATGTATATGCTCCGAGATGTATCATTTATATGCTTGGGCTTCCCACATGTTATGTGCTTGTTGTATTGAGCTTTGTTTTTCTCTTGGGAAATCTAGATTCACTTCTAGTGGGAGCCATTTGTATTTATATTCTAGAGCTTGAATTCTTTGAGTTAATGGAAGACTCTTTATGCCCTTTTGGTTTATGCTACATTGTTCATTGTGGAGATTCATGATTATGAAGTGATTTGCCGCCGCTAAGCTTGGATACCTTGTGCCTATCATTGTTAGTGGGTTTTCAGTGGTGGATACATGCTTGATACACATTGTTGTATGCATCTGTGTATCTTACACCTTGTATGTTTTGATAGTTCTTGGTTGCTAAACTGCTAGTTGTATTTGATATATCCTGGTCGCTAACCAGATATTCCTAATAGTGAGAGCTTATTTCATTGGTCATTTGCCTATACATATATGGTTATTTATTGTAATCTTATGAGATTACAAAATCCCACACTCGCACTTTGTAGTCCTTTGCTGATATAACAGCAAGAACTTCACATGCATTCGATGATAGTGCTATTTTCAATATTAAGAAGTTGGATGGTAGCAACTTCCAATATTGGAAGACGTCAGGTATTGTGCAAAAGTAGGTTAGTCCATTAAAATTCGAGTGTATAAAGCCAAAAAATTGGGATAAAGATGATTGGGATGAGTTTGATTAGTTATGCAAGTCCATTATCATATTGTCTTTGTCTAAGAAAGTGTACTCAATGTAATTTTGATTGATAGTGGTGCATATAATTTATGGCAGAAGATATATGATCTTTATGAAAAGCGAGTCCTACATCTCAGTTGTTGTATTGGTTGAAAAAGCTTGTGGATCTTTGCATGAATGAGAGCGCCCCTATATCTACTCATTTGAATGAGTTCCACTCTATTCTTCGCCTTGCTTGTCACATACTAGAGCCATAGGATACATTCCATACTGCTATAAGAACTAATCCTATCAAAGATGGATTTAAACGCAGTGATATAGAGAGTGCTTTACTTACAAAACAAATGAACATGAAGAATATTGATGTAGCGTGAACTTCTCATGTAGTTCCAGTTAGAGGCAAAAATGGTGGAAATGGGAATAACAATAGTAATAGAACTCATAGAAGTCTCAGTCCAAGTGTTGTTGGTAGTCTCATAGGAAGTTCCACTGTGGGAGCTTTCGCTCAACCGCCAAGACCCATGGACCGCTTATTGTTTCAAGCGTTCCAAGCCGAGCACTGTTGAGATATCGAGCTCCACTCGTGATACGCCAGGGTGACCGTTGTGTATTTATGTCACCGACTTGTCAGTTGCAGACGCGGTTGGTACACTGCTCATGAATAATAGCTAGATGACAGCTATCCTTATCTACTCTAGTTCGTGGCTCAGTTAGTATGCCACCTTAGTTAGTTGAGTTTGGTTTTGAGACCCATACATAGGGTTCTTCTATTTCTTTGTACTTGAGTAAGAAGAGGAAAACTGTTTTCAGCCTCCACCCTTGTGTGTCTTCCCCCATTGTGCAAGCAAGAAAGCTTCAAGTGAGACTCCTTCCTTCTCTCCCACAATCTTGACATGGTATCAGAGCCTTGTTCGTGGTAAGGAGCTCAAGAAAGCAAGCCAAGCTCGTGGTGTTCTGGTAAGAGGAGCAGTGTTGCTTTCATTTTCTGTTTTGGGAGCAGATCTCTACAGGTAGCACAACCGGAAATTGCAAGAGTGCATTGTCTCAGGTTGAGACGCCCTTCGCGGTGAAGCAAGAGGGCAGTATATGCTGCGGGGAAGGGCTTTAGCCCCGGGCGACCTTGTTTTTTTGATTTGAGGCCATTTCGGGGCCTGTTTTGGAGGCGGAAGTTTTCAGCACGCACTCAGGAAAAGGCCCAGTTTTATGCTGTGCAGCCACTGTTCTACAGGTCGGTGAAAAGTTACTGTAAAAATTGCATCGTATGCTTGTGCGCAGAGACATTGGGAGTTACAGAATCATCCCTGTTGCCTGTTGATGCAAAATCGTCACTAGGAAGTGACTGTGTGGTCAAATACCACTTTCGTCAGTTTTGCAGATTTGCCTTTGTGAGGCTGAAGCTGTGTTCTTTGCAGTGACATAATTTTTTGCAGTGTTTTGTAATGGCGTCTGATTCTCTCTCACAGATTGTCACTGAAAAGCTTGACAAGAACAACTTCCAAGCATGGAAGTTTAGAATGACAAATTTCCTTATGGGAAAAGGATATTGGGAATTTGTTGCAGGAAATGAAGAAGAACCAGTTCTTCCTGATGTTTCCAATCAACAGCAAATGCAGGCATTCAAAACATGGCATGAGAGAGCCAGGAAAGTTATGTATTGGCTATCTATCAGTATTTCAGACTCTATGATTGTGCATATTCAGGATGCAAGTACGCCAAAGGAGGCATGGGATACTTTGTCAAAAATGTATAGCACAAATACGCAAGCCAGGAAAATGCAGCTCAAGCAAGAGTTGCATTATGTGCAAAGAGAAAGTATGAGCATCAATGACTACCACATGAAGGTGAAAAAGATTGCAGATGCACTTGTTTCCATTGGGTCGCCAGTGGAAGATGATGATTTAGTTTCCGTGACCTTGAATGGTCTAGGAAAGGATTATGCACAGTTCCGAACATCCATTTCCGTCCGTGAAAGATTTCTTGATTTTGAGGAGTTGATTGCTCTTCTAATTTCTGAGGAGCAGAGAAATGGTGGTGCATCTTCTTCAGGAGGAACTTCAAAAGAAGCTGTCTTCTACTCAAATGCTGGAAGAGGTAGAGACAGAGGTAGAGGAGGCCGTGGCAGAAATCAGAATATGCAGCAAACTCAAGAAAACCAGTCCTATGGAGGAGGACGTGGTAACTCTAGAGGCAGGGGGAGCCAAAGAGGTCGTGGTGGATGGCAAAGAGGCCAAAATGCAAACAGTAATGTTGAATGCTACTGCTGTGGTAAAATGGGTCATATGGCTAAAGACTGTTATAAAAAGCAGAATGACATCATGAATGGAAAACTGCAACAAGGGAATTATGCATCTTCTAGTAGACAGGGTGATAACAGAAATGAGCACTTGTTTATGGTGCAGCACATGAACAATTCTGTGACAAGTGCAGAAGAAAGCAATGATGTATGGTATGTTGACTCAGGTGCATCAAACCACATGACAGGTCATGCAGAATGGATGGAGGATGCAAGAAAAATGGAAAAACCAGGATTTGTGGAGACTGGTGATGATACTGCACATCCTATTGTGCAGATTGGAAAAATTCCTTTGTTTATGCAGGATGGGAAAAAGAAATACTTGTCCGATGTATTTCATGTCCCGAATATCACCAAGAATCTGGTTTCAGTTGGTCAAATGGTTGAGCAGGGCTTGCAGGTCAGATTTAATCCTCATGGATGCTTTGTTGAGGATATGAAAAATAAAGGTCGCTTGATAGCAAAAGGAAAGAAGAAGGGCAGAATGTTTACGTTGGATGCAGACATGTCTGAATTGAGTGTAGCAATGTTTGCACATGGGACCGGTGTAGTTGCAGATATTGATATCTGGCATAAACGCATTGGTCATGTTAATGTACAGTGACTTAAATCAATGCAGGCCTAAAATATTGTTGCAGGATTGCCTAGATTCAAGGTTGCAGAAATGCATAAGGTATGTGAAGCCTGTCAGTTTGGAAAACAGGCAAGGAAACCATTTCCTAGACATGTTCAAGAGAGTAAGAAGCCATTGGAATTAATCCACTCTGATGTGTGGACTACTAAAGCTGCATCTCTTGGAGGCTGTCATTATTTTGTCAGTTTTATTGATGACTATAGCAGAAAAGTTTGGGTGTATTTTATGAAAAAGAAAAGTGAAGTTTTTGGGCATTTCAAAACTCTTAAAGCTATGGTTGAAAAAGAAACAAGTTTGCAAATAAAATGCCTAAGGTCAGATGGAGGGGGAGAGTACCTCTCAAATGAGTTTGCAAGGTTCCTGCAAGAGCATGGCATAAATCAGCAATATTCATGCAGTTATACCCCACAACAAAATGGAATTGCAGAAAGGAAAAACAGGCATATTGGAGAGGTATCTCGTGCCATGCTCAATGAAAAAGACTTGCCAGATTTTTATTGGGCTGAAGCAGTTGCTACAGCAGTCTACATAATGAACAGGACTCCCACTACAGCAATACATGGAATGACTCCAGAGGAGAGGTATACTGGTAGGAAACCAGATATTTCTCATTTGAAAAATTTTGGTTGCATTGCCTATGTACATGTGCCAGATGAGTTGAGATCCAAGTTGGATCCAAAAGCTGAGAAGTGCATCTTTATTGGTTACTCTTTGCAGCAAAAAGGGTATAGATGCTATAACCCTTCTACTCGTAAGTTTACAGTGAGTAGAGATGTTGTTTTTGATGAGATGAGTAGCTGGTATAAACCAGTAAATGTGATTGATGATGTAGATGCACAAAATGGTAATGCTGCACAAAATTCACAGCAGCAGTCACAAAATATTAGTGGACCTGGAGCATCCTCTAGCAGTGGTTCACATTCTTCGCCATGGACAGGCAGATTGAGATCATGAGAATCTTCTCAAAGTAATGCAGATAGTGGTATGCAGGTATCATGAAAAGGAAAAGAGAAGGTTGATCAGCCCATGTTTGATGTGAATGCAGGTCACTCTTATGTGGATGGTGAATCCAGTGGCTCAGAACAGAGCATTGATGATGAGTTGGGTATTCCTTCTATTGTTACACCTGGAGTAAGGAAGACCAGGGATGTTTTGAGAGCACCTGGGAGTGAACCTACTTTGCGCAGGTCTACGAGAGCTAGGTATCGTGTGGATAGGCTGAAATATGATGGATTTACAGCCATTCACTATGCATATATGGTTAAAGTGATACAGGAACCAGAACCCACTTCTTTTGAGGAAGCCATGGGAAAAGAAAAATGGGAGAAAGCCATGGATGAAGAAATGGATGCCTTGGAAGCAAATGCTACATGGGAATTGGTACCTTTGCCTAAAGGTAAAAATGCAATTGGCTGTAAGTGGGTTTATAGGGTGAAGCACAATGCAGATGGTTCTGTGAATAGATACAAGGCAAGATTAGTAGTCAAGGGGTATGCACAAACATATGGCATTGACTATGAAGAAACATTCAGTCCGGTTGCAAGGATGGCAACCGTAAGAGCAGTCATTGCTATGGCTGCATCAAAGGGATGGTCTTTACATCAGATGGATGTAAAGAATGCCTTCTTGCATGGTGATTTGCAAGAAGAGGTCTATATGGAGCAGCCACCAGGTTATGTGCATGCTGTTCATCCTGAGTTTGTTTGCAGGTTGAAGAAAGCCTTGTATGGCTTGAAGCAAGCACCTAGAGCATGGTCTGACAAGATAGGACAGTATCTTGTCACTATTGGCTTTCAGATTTCCAAGGCAGATTTCTCACTTTATGTGAGAAAAACAGAGAAAGGTATTATGCTACTTGTCATTTATGTTGATGATTTGATTATGACAGGTGACAGTGATGAAGATATCCTTCATGTGAAAATGCTATTGAAGCAGAAGTTTGAGATGAAGGATTTGGGAGAGCTGCGTTATTTCTTGGGCATTGAGGTGATTAGATCACCAAGTGGGATACAACTCTTGCAGAGGCAGTATGGATTGGACATGCTGTCCAAATATGGGATGACAGGCTGTAAGCCTATTTCAGTTCCTTTGGAGCAGAATGTGAAGCTGAGCACAAATGCAGGTGAGCTTCTAGAAGACCCTACTATGTACAGACGCATAATAGGAAGTTTGATTTATATGACTATTACCAGGCCAGATTTGAGCTATGCTGTTGGATTGGTAAGTCAGTTTATGCAGGCTCCAAGGAAACCACATTTGGATGCGGCTAGACGCATACTCAGGTATGTGAAGTCCACATTGCAGTATGGACTATTTTATGAGACTGGGGTTCAGATACAGTTGCATGGATACACTGATGTTGATTGGGCTGGTAGTATTTCTGATAGACGATCTACCAGTGGATATGTGTTCTCTTTTGGGAGTGCTGTAGTCACTTGGAGCAGCAAGAAACAACCTACAGTTGCCTTGTCGAGCACAGAGGCTGAGTACAGGGGTGCAGCAATGGCTGCATGTGAGGTAGCTTGGTTGCATAAGCTACTTTATGATATGCATCAGTCTACAGATGGACCAGTTGTCATTTATTGTGACAACATGAGTAGTATACACTTGGCAAATAACCCAGTCTATCATGCTAGAACAAAGCACATTGAGGTGCATTATCACTATGTGCGAGAGAGGGTTTTACTAGGTCTTATTGATCTAGTTTATGTCAGCACAGAGGATCAGGTAGCTGACATATTCACGAAGGCATTGGGCGCAGAGAAGCTGCGCAAGTTCAGAGACCTGCTTGGTGTGCAGGAATTGGGATTGAGCTCGAGGGGGAGTGTTGAGATATCGAGCTCCACTCGTGATACGCTAGGGTGACCGTTGTGTATTTATGTCACCGACTTGTCAGTTGCAGACGCGGTTGGTACACCGCTCATGAATAATAGCTAGATGACAGCTATCCTTATCTACTCTAGTTTGTGGCTCAGTTCGTATGCCACCTTAGTTAGTTGAGTTTGGTTTTGAGACCCATACATAGGGTTCTTCTATTTCTTTGTACTTGAGTTCTTTTGGCTTACACAACTAAGAAGAGGAAAACTGTTTTCAGCCTCCACCCTTGTATGTATTCCCCCATTGTGCAAGCAAGAAAGCTTCAAGTGAGACTTCTTCCTTCTCTCCCACAATCTTGACAAGCACTAATGGCTACCTCTCACATAACCAATGCGCCATCCATATCTATGGGTGTAGTGAGCTTACCTCCATGCCGTTCGAGTTACCTCCTCTCCCGCGCACTCCGGTAGCTCCACGATCCAAGTGCAAGCTTCCGATCCTCCCGCTCCAAGCTCCAAGCTCCAAGCTCCATTACCGCGAGCAAGAGAAGAGAAGAGAAGAGAAGAGAAGAGAAGATGGAGAGCTTCTTCTCCTCGGTCCCTCACCCTCACACACTCACTCCCTCACACTCTCACACTCCCTCCCTCAAGCACAAGCTCAAGCAAGCAAGAACAAGAAGAAGAAGAAGAAGAAGAGAGCTACTTTTTGCCACATATAAGAATGAGCTTCTCATTCACTTTTCAACTTTATATACAAAACCCTAAATCCCTTTTGGGTGGTCATCCCCTTTTCCCATTTTTTACATGGCCGTCCGTAGCCTAGGCCCTTTTTCCCATTGTCCTTCTATCTTCCTAGCTTTCTTTCCACCGCCCGTCTACATTTACAAATTGCACGGGTGAGAGCCCGGCGCTCTTTTACAAGATTTCAGGGTGTGCCTTTTTATTTAAAAATGCGCATTTATCCTTTTGCATTTGCCTTGGACTTTTAAGGTTGCCCTTGCGCTTTTGGCCTTTTCTCCTATTCTTTCTTTAGTCGGACTACCTTTTTTCCACCTTTGCCCTGCGTTTTTTTAATTTCCTTTTGCTTTCTTCGTGTTGGGGTTAACATTACCCCCCTCCTAGATGAGTGCGAGTCCCATGGCACTCACCGTCGTAGGTAGCTGGCTGTATCATGCACCGAAGACGCGGGTGACAAGGACGCCTGTGGTTTCCATGGAGGAGTGTTGGTGGTGGTGTGGCAGAAGGTCCTGGGGGCTTGTTGGTGGCCAAGGTGGCTGGTGGAAGGTTGTTGGAGTTGGTGGTAGGGCTATTCTGAGTTAGGGATTGCATTGATGGCCAACACAAGTGTTGGTTTGTTGGGGATTCTGCACAAGACGATTCTTTGCGGGCTTGTCGGATGGTAAGGGATAAGCATTCAGAGTTGAGTGTTGATGAAGAGCGAACAACACCTTATACCTGCAATTGGAAAACCTCGCATGTGGTCTCTCCTTAAGGGGTAGTGCTAGTCTTCTTATCGTGCACAAGACATATTTTGATTAGTTTGGGAGACAGGTCGAGTTCTAAGCAAGCCTAGAGTATTGTCCTGCACTTGAGGACCTAAACTGTGGATATACTTCGGTGCATATATTATGTGAGTGCTCGTGCATACTTAGATATTACGTAGTTAGAAGACCGTGGGCTAGTTTCTCATAACAATGCGTGGATGAAGCAAAGTTGTCCATGTGGAGAAGAAGTACACGTGAAGGTATATGAGACATCCTTTGCATTGTGACTGCACGACGTAGCATAATTGAATACAAGGACACTACACTTTCAGTAGCTGGAAACTATTGGACTTGCTTGATGAGTACGATGTACTTTTCATGGCCAATCGTGCGGTGCTTATCACCACTGATTGCAATGGTACTAAGGCAGAGTGCAAGAGAGAATTGTGCAAGTGGGTCAAGGTGACATGTCTAACCATAGGCGAGACAAGCTCCCCAGGTATGTCCTGCCCTTGATGTGCCCTGAATAATTGTGGGTGATGGTAAAGGGCTAGGGGACTAGGAACGAAGCCAGTCGACCAAGGTCACTAGACATACCTAATTTAAGGACCCCTAGGTGCTACGCTGTGATCGTGGGTGCTTCTTTTCTTTTCATTCGTTTCTTTTTCTTTTCTTTTTTTCTTTTTTTCTTTTTTTCTTTATTTCTTTCTTTTTCTTGTGCTTTTTTTTTTCCGACTTGCCTGAGTACAACCATTACAATATGTTGAGGCTATCAGCCTTTCAATGGGTTGGAAAATATCAAGCTTCGAAGGCTCAGGAAATGGATAGTACAATGATGATTGTGCCCTAGCCTCGTTGTTAGAGAAGCAGTTGTTGAGATGGGGAGACACACTTGAGATATTGCAAACCTCCTTGTGACACACGCGATGTTGGTACGATTGAGGTAACGACTGCCGTGAGCTAACTATAGAGCTTGACCCAGAAAGGGAGTGTGGCCCATGAATGTGCTTTGGGCCATGCGATGTGGGCGGTCGGCAAGGGTGATTCGTGCTTTCAGCAGCGTGGCTTTGCTGTGGCTCCTTGTGGGGTCGATGGTTTTGTGGTGATCGGGCATTGAACACTGTCGCACAAAGGCATGTATCATCCTGCATCCACTTGTCACTTCGTGAGAGTATATGCTCGCTTGTGTTAAGTGCATCGAACAAATGCAATCATGATAAGACACAATTTTTCAGAATTCTATGATGTCTATTGGGATGCTTATTTCATTGCTTGTTAAGGTCGCATACATTTACGAGAAGTAAGGGGAATGTGTACAAGTGGGGATCTTGCCCCTTTACTCATCAAAAAACAAAATGTTTTGGCATGCTAACTTGTCGAGCTACTTGCACATCATAGGGATTTAGTCGATAGGTACGAGGCGAGGTGAGTTCGATTGGCTAGGCGACCAGGGCGGTGCTAGTGCGGGGCTCCCGTGAGGCTGGGTAGGGAACATGTCGGCGACATGAATGGTGTAGTCCTAGGCCACTACCATTTCCAGAATGTCTTTAAAAAATTCATTAAATTCTGCCCTATCCCTGGCCGCCTTGTCACTTCATGAGCACCTGGTGCCCAAGCGTGTGTTGGGGGTCTGTGCAACTAGCGTTGCCACATTTTGTGTGCCTCCCTGAGCGTCCGCTCCCCTGGCCCGCGGATTCTTCGGCCTTCGTCTGGGGCGGTATCGCTTGGGGCCGTGTTTCTTGGAGTACCTTTTAAGAGTGGGCACGTAGCGCATCGGCGGAGGGGCGTGTGCTGCATGTTCCCGTCGACTCTGCGGAGAGCATCCTTGCAAGCTAGCGGCCCTTGGTTCTCCATGTTTTTCTCGTGGGGGATCTGTAAGATGCAAATCAAGGATTAGGATTTGTCACATGATAAGACCATTCATATGTAAGGGATTATAGTGCGGGTTATCAAGCACATAGGACGAGAAGGGGAGGGGTAGGCATGCAGTGCTTGTTGTAGAGGGATGGCCCCCGTGATGTATATTTAGCCTCCTGCCCTTAGTAGATCTTGGTTCATGTTGAGTTACCTCGGCTGGCGGTCATGGATTTAGGCATGGCTCCGCCTCGGAAGGATAGACCGGAAAGGGAAGAAGGTGTATATGAAGGGACTATACCATGTCTACACCATCAGAGTTATTGGTCAAGGCTTCCTATGGCGGTAATGTGGGTTGCATGCCCTTCACATGGAGGTGGGGATGGTCACCCGGCTTTTGAATGTGTGATGAGAGGAGGACTTGAGAAGCTTAGCCTGTCAGACCCAACTCTTCTCCCTGCACTTGACTATCATTGCTTGTGTGTGTTGATATTGTTTATACATGGTGACACAAAAATCAGCGTTTATTTATATACATATTTATGAATCCATGTCACTTCACGAGGATAAGAACCAATTGTAGAACTCAGGGTTGTACTGGAGCGTGGCACACACATCCAGCACTCGTGGCAGCTTACTCAGTACTGATAGATATTTTGCCACATCGAGTAGCATGGAACCTTGTCCGAGTCTACTGGCAATATGTAACTCCTCCTCAGTGAGAACCTTATCAAACAGAGCGTTCTCTTGGCTAGTTCCAGCTAAGTCCATACCCCGAATGGTAGTCAGCACTCGAAGGGAAGTTGGTGCTACATAGGTTGGGTCTCTTCGAGACCGCCATTTGGCTAATCGCTCCTCTGAGACTGTCATGATCTGAGCCCCTAGTTCGGCCATTACAACGCGGCTTTTGCACCAACGCTGCTCAAATTGACTCTGGCCTGCTGACAGTCGCTTTAGTTGCTCTATGTCGACGAGATTTAGTCGGCAGAGCACTTCATTGAACGTGATGGTTAAGCGCAGTTCGTCAGCCTCCTCGTCAGAGATGAGTCGCATGGGTTCATGTAGGAACCTGTCATAGTGCTCGTCAAGATGTTCTTGCTCTTCCCAGGATAGAGGAAATGACAAGTAATCTCCAAGATGCTCCTTGGGGATTGTGCCCTGTCCGCAAGGACGTAGACACGTGCGACCACTTTGAGCTTAGCATCCAACTCAGTTAAGCATTCTATGATACTTCTATGTTCAACGAGGGCTTGCTCGGTTGCCATCTCATGCAAGGTTCTAGGAGTTTCCTTAGGCTTTAGCATAGCTGGAGGCTCAGGCCTAGATGAGCAAGATTGGTCAACACTAGGATTTCTTATGCTCTTGGGATTCTCATGTTTCTCCTGAGGTTTTGTTGCTATTTTGTCATGGTTCTTCTCGGATGTGACTGGTATGGATTTGTCACCCTGTTGTGATGACGTTGTATCCACTCTTGATTGGTCAATGCGAGTTGTATTGTCAGTGGATAGAGTGTTGCAAGCAACTATTGATGGTAACAGCTGCTTTGATTTTTCAGAACACACGAATGTGTCTGAGGTTGCACCGCTATTAGGAGAGGCATTAATGGGTTCATTGGTGGATGGACTCCATGCGTTATTCATCGGCTCTCCGGTGCTCTTCGTCTCAATGTTCTTGGGGTCCACAACCACTTGTGATTGTTGTTGTCTATGTTGCTTTCTCCTCTTTTTCTTGGTCAGTGCAGGTGCATCTAATGGCCCAGGACCTTGGGCTAGGTCGACCGTTGATGTGCTTGGTTGGGCCTCAACATTTCCCTTCTCTAGTGTGTCCTCATGGGACACAGTCGTGGCCTGCTGAATAGCCTTACCAAGCTGTGAGGGCACAACTGTCTCCCTTTTCAGGGAGTCTAACTCTTCAGCCAACTCCCTTGCATGTAACTCCTCTAGCCTAGGCTTTAGGCACTTTGAAAGTGTTGGAGTTGTCAAGGAAGTTGGTTGTGACACCTCCTCCACAGGTAAACTTCTAAGGACATGTTCCACAAGGGGCATTGTCACGGCCAAGGGTTGTGACTGCTGTGATCCCTGATTGGAAGTAGTAGCAACTAGTTTAGTGGGCTGGCTACCCTTGGTGGATTGTGGTGTCAAGTCTCTAGGGCGATCAGAAGTGGTTGTGTCTTTTGTTGGCCTTTGAGCACTCATCTGTGTAGATCGAACATGAGCTGATCTAGTCGCATTAGGTGGCTCGGCATATCCTTGGGTCGAGAGCTACAGATGGCATCATGTCCCACCTCTTTGAGGTTGGAAGCTTAGATGGAGATAGAGATTGGAATTGAGCAGTCGCCCTTGACAACTGCTGTAGTGCTTCCTGTGTCTGTTTGGGAGAAGAGGGCGTAGGAGATTTAGGACTCCTAGGTGGATGTGGCACTAGCTGAATGATTTTCTCAAGGCTATTAGATGATTGTGCCATTTGTTTTGTTGAGCGAGATCCTCCCGCTCCAAGCTCCAAGCTCCATTACCGCGAGCAAGAGAAGAGAAGAGAAGAGAAGAGAAGAGAAGAGAAGAGAAGAGAAGAGAAGAAGAGAGGAGAAGATGCAGAGCTTCTCCTCCTCGGTCCCTCACCCTCACACACTCACTCCCTCACACTCTCACACTCCCTCCCTCAAGCACAAGCTCAAGCAAGCAAGAAGAAGAAGAAGAAGAAGAAGAAGAAGAGAAGAGCTACTTTTTGCCACACACAAGAATGAGCTTCTCATTCACTTTTCAACTTTATATACAAAACCCTAAATCCCTTTTGGGGAGTCATCCCCTTTTCCCCTTTTTTACATGGCCGACCGTAGCCTAGGCCCTTTTTCCCATTGTCCTTCTATCTTCCTAGCTTCCTTTCCACCGCCCGTCTACATTTACAAATTGCACGGCGCTCTTTTACAAGATTTCAGGGTGCGCCTTTTTATTTAAAAATGCGCATTTCCCCTTTTGCATTTGCCTTGGACTTTTAAGGTTGCCCTTGCGCTTTTGGCCTTTTCTCCTATTCTTTCTTTATTCGGATTACCTTTTTTCACATTTTCCTGCGTCTTTTTTATTTCCTTTTGCTTTCTTCGTGTTGGGGTTAACACCCACACTTGTACATCCCCTTTGATATGCCATTATTGTGAACAAGGTCACATTAGGCTGTAGTGCCATAAAATTCACAATGAGAAAGGTAAGGGAAAAGTGTAGATCCATTGGGATTATGCCTAAGTGCACTATGAAGATAGAGGAGATAAAAAACCTAGAGTATAGTTCGATGATTACATACTTGATGCTTCATCACTTTATGCTACTTAGTTAAGCGATGCTCCATCTTCTTACTTTTAGTGTTGGCTTCTTGATTTAGGGGCTTCATTCCATGTTGCCCAATATCGTCATTGGTTTCATAGCTATTGTATTGTTATGGGTTTCATTAGACTGGGAGATGGACACTTCATTGGATATCATTTGCATAGGTGATGTTAGATTGTAGTTTGGTATTGGTTTTGTGCTATTGGATGATGATGGGTACTCGGTATCTTTTGGTGATTTTTCATGGAAGGTCACTCATGGTAGTCTTGTTTTTGCTAGAGTTGCCAAAGTGGTCAATTTCTATCCCTTGCTTGTCTTTGGATCTTTTGACCATGTTTTGGTTGTGATTGATCTTGCACATGTATCTTTATGGTATCATCATCTTGGGCACATGTCTTAGAAAGAAATAAAAGTACTTACTCATTTGCAATATCTTCCATCTCTTGATTACTCATGTTTTGATTCATGGATCATTGTCTTTATGGCATGTAGACATGTAACTCTCATTAAAAGTCATGCTCTATACACATGGATGCGTCTTTGGCTCTTGTTTGTTTAGATATTTTTGATCCTATGTCTTGTCAACAAAGTACTTTGTTACATTCATTGATGATTATTTCCATAAGATTTGAGCATATCATATTAAGCAAAAATCAAATGTGTTACTTATGTTTCAATGCTTTTTTGCTATGGTTGGGCATAGGCTAAAATGCCTACGATTCGACAATGGGGGCAGATATGTGTCTAACACATTTGTACAGCTTTGTTATGAGAGGGGTATTAAGTGTCTGTTGATTGCCTTATACACCCCACCCTAGAGCAGTATTGTAATGCGCATGAATATGACTATTCAAGGAAGAGACTGCAATATGCTTAGTTAGACAATATCAAAAGGTTATCCGTAGCCATGATGTTATATTCTATAAGAAAGAGATGCATGTGAGACCAGAGTAGGTAATTGAGGTATGCAAGATGATGTTTTAGGAGGAGCCTCTTGTTACAATACAATCAAGCCCAATTAGACACCTGCTCCAGCTCTACTGATGAAAAAGTGGCCTATTAATCACTACTTGTGCAAGATCATGATGTTAGACAAGGAAACTAAGTCCCATGTATAGTTCTTCTATAGCGAATCAAACTTGGATTACATAGCCCTCTCCCAATAATAAGAATCACCTTTGCACATAGCCTCCTCATAGATAAGTGGCTTAGTAGAGTCTATCACCATGACATAATCCGTAGAGAGTAGAGCATTTCAAAATTGACTATGGGGCTTGCATGTCTTTTCCTCTTTGTTGTCGAATAGCATGATCCTATACATAATGGGCTATGGGGTTTGTACAACTTGTCCTCTTTTTCTACCAACAACATGATCTTGTAGAAAAATGGGTGCATCTTGGGCCACTATATCATCAATAACTACAACGAGCTATCTTACTAGGGCTAGCTATCCTCTAATAGGAGGCTCCTTTTGAAAGATCACCCTGTGTGCCTCAATCACCTGCTTTGGTTTTATATGTATCTTATCCTCACGGAAGATAACATCATGGTTGTGGATAACCTTTCAAGCTTGTAGATCCCAAAGATGATAGCCCATCTCACATGCATCCCCATATCCAAGAAAGATGCATTTGATAGACTTTGGATCCAATTATTATGCTTGTGTTTGGGAATATGGTAGAAAGCTTCACATCCAAAGACTAGCAAGTATGCATATGAGGGAGGTTTACTAGACCATATCTTTGCAATCCTACCAAAAAGAGCAAGGCATATGGATTTATTAATGAGATGTACGGTAGTAGTAACTGCCTCAGCTCAAAAGTGCTGCACTGAGCCTTCTTACTTAAGCATACTATAGACCCTTTCTTAAATAGTGATATTCATATGCTTTGCAGTACCATTCAAAGATGGGATGTATGGGGTAGTTAACTGATGCTTAAATACACCTTCATCACATAACTACTCAAAAGCCTTAGAGACATATTCACCTCCATTGTTGGAGCAGACCATAGGTATTTCAACCTATACCTAGACTAGTACTCAACCATTGTGAGAAAGGGCTGAAACATAGGCAAAAATTTCGATTTTTGCTTAATGGGATAGACCCAAAACTTATGTGAAATATCATTGATGAATGTAACAAAGTATATCATGCCACCCCAAGACTAACAAGGGACGAGGCCACAAACATCTAAATGTAGAAGTGTCAAAGGCTCACCCACATGCATAGAACCATAATTCTTATGCGGATTACAACTCTACTTGCCATAAAGACAATGATCACATGAATCAAAAAAAGAGTAATGCAAGAATGGGAGATATTGCAAAAGAGTCAATACTTCCATATCTTTCAAATTCATGTGCCCAAGGTGACGATGGCATAAAGATACATGCAGAAGATCAATCACAATCAATACATGGTCAACAGACCCAGAAACAATCAAAGGATAGGGGTTGCCAACCTCAGCACCTCTAGCAAAAACTAGATTGCCACAAGTGATCTTCAATGAAGAATCACTAAAAAATACATGGCACCTATCATTGTCTAATTTTCCAACTAAAATAAGGCTTTTCATCAAAGTCGGGACATGATGTATATCGTGAAGAACAAGAGGAGCACTAGTGCCAACTAACATCACCTATGCTAATGATATCCAATGCAGTGTCACCTCTGAATCTAACAGAACTTCTAACTGTACAATTGAGTAGCATCAAAAAATGAAGCTACAAGAATGTAATCATTAGAACTATACTCCAATGCATTTATCTCCTCTATCTTCACATTAGACTGATCTCAAGTGACTTCGTATTTTCCTGTACTTTTCCATTGCCTTTCTCATTGTGCCTACCATTGCATGTTTTATGGCAATGTGGCCTAATGTGACCCTACTTTCCATAATAATGACGTATCAAAGAGGACTCATGATTACCCAACTTCCTATGACATGAGAGTGAGACTTATCCCTATTGGGTTGTGAGTCCCTACCATGGTCATTGTTACCATTCCAATATTTTTGCGTCTAACAGTTAGTGCATGAGCAGTGCCGGTTATGTCAATATTCTTCATGTTTACTTCTTCTATGAATAGAGCACTCTCTACAGAATTGCATTTAAAGCTACCCTTAGAGAGATTAGCACTCATAGACGTACAAAATGTATCCCATGATTCAAACAGTATGACAAGAAAAAATAAATACTTTATGTTATCCTCAAACTTTATGTCTTGTGAAAAAAGTGGGTTGAAAATAGAGTGGAATTCATTCAAATGAGTAGACACAGAGATGTCCTCCTTCATGTGAAGGTCCACAAGATTCTTGAACCAATACAATTGGGATGTAGGACTCTGCTTTTCATAAATATCAAGGATCTTCTTCCAAAAATCATATGTACTACATTCAATAGACATAACATTGAAATACACGTGCTTAGATAAAGATAGTATGATAGTGGACTTACATAGCTCATTAAGATACTCAATAGAGATAACATTGAAATACACCTACTTAGATAAAGACAATATGATAGTGACTTGCATAAATCATCAAGCTCATCCCAATCATCTCTATCCTTCTAGCTTTATGCCCTTTGTCTTCAATGGTCTAACATGCTTCTTTTGCACCAAGACATACCATATTTTCTTCTTCTAGTCTTGGAAGTTGTTACCATCAAGATTGTTAATGTTGAAAATAGTACTATCAACTAATGCATGAGAAGTACCTACCATAATGACTACAAATGATTGCAAAGTACAAGAGTATGGGGTGCTTTAATTATAGTAAAATAGTCCCAAAACTAAGCCAAAATGGTAGGAACAAAAGAGGGTATAGCTGTCCACAAATTGCAATCAAGAGAGTGTCAAATCAAAGTATATCCTCTAAAAAAGAAGGTTGAAAATAGTAAGTACAGCACGGCTATTATAAATAGTGTAGTGAATGTCAATCCAACTATGGGAAAATAGACAAGATAGCAAGCTCCCATTGCCAGGGATACTCGGATAGCAATTGGGATTTAGAGAATGCAACTAGCAGTGGATAAACAAAGATTGTTGTTACCGAAGACTGTCATGAACTCAAAGTCTCAATTGACCATACATCCCATAAGCATATATATTATGCATGTAAAAGATCTTAAGAGCAACTGTAGAGATCCACCAAATGCAATATGAATGGGTCAAAGAGCCATGACACTCAGTACATAACCAATATGCATGTACACATCATTGACAAATTGCTAACATAGGTAAGTGTTGGTGTCCAAAGCATACATATTCAAATCAATCCACAAGAAAAAGTAATTGCATCAAATAGCATACATGAGAGCATAGATATAAGTGAAAAAGGTTCCATTGTGTTAAAGAACCAATCTCTACCAAGTAAATACAAGTGTCTCCCACTGGAAGTGAATTCATAATGCAAATTGAGGAAGCAAAGCTCAAGACATAAGTGGCATAGCATTTGGGAAGCTGAAGTACATCATAAATACATTTGGGAGTATATATGTTTGTTATGTCTGCAGCTTGTAAGTAAATAATCACTAAAGCAAGTGTCCAAAGATCAAGTACATCAAGTGTAGCTCAAATCCAAGCCTTAAATCATGTCATAAGCATATTCGGGCATGCCAATCAATGTGTTACCACATCACTATAGCCAAGTAGTCTATTTGAAGCATATGTAGACATAATATGCATAAAGCTTTTAGTAAAATACTTGCTATCCACATTGCATACAATAGCAAAACCCTATCAAAGCTGAGCTATGCAAGCTCAATACATCCCAAATAGCACCTCCATATATCCATGGATGATCCGAGCACCAATACATGAGCATTAATGAAGCTCAAACAATGAGGAGATGGCTATCCTAGACTTATATATAATAGGTCAATTGTATATTACAGCAATGACAAACCAATACTACTCAACAATGGGGCTCAAGAACAACCAACCATTACTAGATAAGTGCCAAGGTGTTTGCCTAGTAGTTGGGAGCTCCAAGAGTTGTAGGTGAGATAATTATTGCCAAGAATAGGGGCTGGACATCTAGGCATAATTCATGTTGCTATTGTTGATGGGTCTGCTGCCATAGCTAAAGATAACGGTCATGAAGAAGCACTCAACAATGCTTCAATGGAGCTTTTGGAAGGCCTCCAAGAAGTGGGGATAAGCCTTGAGGAAGCTGAGGCCTAGTGCATACCTCTGGAAGAAGAAACAACGGTTTCCATGAAACCTTGCGCTAAAGCTTCTTCATGGGCTGAAGCAAATGATTGATGAGCCTCCTAGAATGCCCATGCTAATACCTCAAGAAGGTGAGTAGAAGGAGGAAGAGCTATAGAAGTTCAAGCAAGAAGAGAGAGACATGTGTGTGGAAACTCCAATAGTCACAATGTGTGACATGCCTTCCCTTATTCTATTTGCCACTAAAAGAATAAAGAATAAATTGATAGTAATGGGCGTGTGCCATGCATTGTATAGATCTATGGGTCTATATATAAGCAAATATAGGTAGCTAGGCATAGGTGGCCCTTAACCCTCAACATGAACTCCCACCTAAAATCCAATGCTCTTATTTTATCACATACACCAACCACCCACATACAAGTTTACAAATTTGAACTAGGTGCTCCATGCCTAGATTCTCTTGGTGCTTTGCACCAAAATTTATATATGCATGTGTACGTGTGCACATCTATATCTTGTGGGGGGGGGTGTTGAGCATCCACCATGTGAATTTGAGTATGCCTTGGGCTCAATTGGGCATGTTGCAACTACTTGAATAGTTTGTCATGCAAGCCATATCCTTCAAGACGATGCATAAAACCATAGCCTCAACATAGACTTTAATCTCCTAGGGAGGTCTTGCGGTTTCTTTTGAGTATCATTTATTAATCTTGATTCTTTTGATTATCCTTTACCTTTCGCCTCCTCAACTATACTGGTAGATCTTTCTCAAATTGTTTAGCCTCGTTGGGTTGTTATGAGATCTTAGGATCGGTACTTGTGCTAACCTTTGAATGTGAACTTATTGCATTCGATTCTTGTGTTGAGTCCTCATCAGAGTCCTTGGCTCCCTTTGTCATAAGGGCTTTGAAAGTGTTAAAATGTCAGAACTAGAGTATAGCTATGGAGGTTGAAAGAGGAAGAGTGAGCTCATGAGGTAACATACATTAAGGCCAAATGTTACACAAGTGAATTAGGTTTCAAGATGGAAGCTTGGACTCGTAAACACAATCTTGTTCGTTGACAATGACATAGACACTTTGCTGAAAGTACAAAAGTACTATGACATTGTATTTAAAATGAGAGCAAGTACAATGCTTTATAAGAATAGACTAGGTTGCACTTTCCACCGTTGTGCATATGGGATTCTATATCTTGAGCCCACACTGCTCCATAAAAAGAGGCTAAGCTAGGTGTGATTGCCAATATCTCAACACCCCTCCTCAATCACAACCAAAGAAGTACAAAGTGTGTAGAGGATTTAGTGAGCACTCACCTGCAAAGTGTGGGCACACCACAAACATGGTAAACACCAGAGGCTGTTGCAAAAAAGGCTGAGTGTGGGTACCAAAGACATGGTGGACATCTAGAGGCTGTAACATGGGCCTCACAAAGTGTACATCAGCTGTAGTACAAGGTTACATGAGGAGTTCACAAGCTTATGTTAGAAGCATTTGGGCTAGGCAGTACAAGGCTTAAAAAGTCTATTAGAATAGAAGGACCGATGATGTTTCTCCTGGTGGTCTTCTTCTTCTTCTTTTGCTCCATGGTCTTCTTCTTCTTTAACAGCAAGTAGATAGGCCTTTTGGGACCTCTTCCTGGTATGACATAATTTCTCTATGTGCCTGATCTTTTATAGAAGTCACATACCAGTTGATCTTTCTTGCCCTTGTACCTTGTAGCTACATATAACATTTGTTTATCTTTAGAGGTGCTTGGTTCTTCTTTGGATTTTACCTTCTTTTCTTCTTCTAGTAGCAGGGAGGCCTTAATGTCAACCATTTTAGGACTAGGCATATTGATCAATGTAGTTGACACATTATTATAGTCAGGAGGCAGGCTTTTTAACAACACACCAATACAAATATCTTCATCCATCTTGAGATCAAATCCTGCAAGTTGAGTTTACAAGAGATGTGTTTGATTTCATGTCTAGCTTGAAAAATTCAATCACTAATCCATACTTAGATGACTTTGATTGTGCACCAAACAATGTATCTAATCTCTTCTATGTATCATTAAAAGTTTCACAAGTATCCACATGGTGGATGTAGCTGTCATCCAATTCTAGATTAATGATGCCTTGTACTTTGCCATCATTCTTTTGCGAAGTAACTGCAAGGTTTGCGTCTTGATGCTTCTTCTCCTTGCCATTGATAATGGACCAAAGACCCTTCTTGATCAGAATGAGCTTGATGCGGGTTTGCCAGGTGTGAAACCCGACCCAAACAGTTGGAGAGTCTTTGCCCATGTTGGAGTAGCAAATCAACACCAAAACTCTAAGATTTGAGCAGCAGAAGATTTAATTGTGTCAAGAGACACAAGGAATGTAGTGTCAAATAACACTTGATAAGTATCAATAGATACTATGCTTTCAGGCACTTGAGTTCGATGCTTTGATGCTTGACTTTTTTTCCTCCTTGTTGATTTGATGGGAAATGCTCATTGCAAACTTCAATTTTTAGTGGATCGGAGTGGCATAGGTTTGGTTTGAGTGCTAGGAGAGGGAAAATGAAGGAAAGATGAAGTTTCAAGTAAGTTGGCTATGGAGTTTTAGGGTCTGCAAGACAGGGGCCTGGTTTTTCTCTTTGTGTGGCTCACACAGTTAACCATTTTGGACAAGATTTGAGCTAGGGGTACCTTAGGTGATGGGATTTCATTGCCCTATGATGATGGTCAACATCACGGCGTGCAGGAGGAGATTTGTACGACTTGGCATACAGGTGCAAATAGGGCAAGTATCACATTTTTAAGAAATTTTGGGTATATTCTCCATCAATGTCAGCAATTAAAGTGCCACAGAGAAGCTTTGGAAATAGGGGAACAATTCTCTAGAAGGAAGCATTGAGAAATATTGAATGTAGAGTGAGATATAAAAGCTCCAAGTACGGTAGGTACATGCTGGCTATGGCTGCCACAAGGTGGAAGTTGAAGATGAAGGTTTGAGTTTCCACTGAGTTGAATTGAGGTTGAGAGAGACAGAGAGAGTAAAGAGAGGAGTTGAGTTGAGCTTAGGCTATACCCAACAGGGTTATTATATGTAGAAATTGAATAAGATCTTATTTCACGAATGCAGCTTTCATTACCCATTCATGGGATGAAGGCTTGCTAGCTATTTGTATTAAAATAGTACCTGAAGATCCATGACGAGTGCTTGATTGATGGTATTTGCAGCTTTGTTTGTAATCCCTGTACTCGCCATTCCTTTTGTAGTAATTGTGTCCACAACGTTATTGGCAACTCCTACCTTGGCGACTTTTGTAACTTTCTTCTTTGGGGCCATGGTCTTTAATTGTGAGATCACAAAAGGGGATTTTGGAAAATAATCTTGAGGGGTAATTAGATTGATGTAATTTTGGTTAATGGCAGGGAAGGCGATTACCAAGAATTTAGAAAATTCGAAAAGAGTCTTGATTCCACATAGAAATAGGATAAGAGGGATGGAGGATTAGAATTCAAGAGCTCGGGGAGTATCCTTGTCTTCATGGATGAGAAATTCCCAAGATCGCACTTCTCTTTCCCCACTCCCTCTTGCTCTATATTCCTAAGAAGGGCCTCTCCCCTCTTGCTTGGACTGCCCTCAATGGCTCCCCATGCCTCGTATTTATAACTAAATTGAAGAAGAAGGGTTGTGGCCAAGAAGAAGAGCTCTTTATGGAAGGGATCTTGGAAAAATTAACAATTTGAAGCTTTCAAGATGCAATCTGATGCTGGCGATTTGATCTTTGAGGTCTAGAGAGGCTGCCAGAGATTTCATGACTCGTTCGTCTAGCTCTTGGATGATCTTCTTCGATCCAAACCTCCCGTCAAACTGAGAAGAGGGGAGATTGATGGAGTTAATTATTGAATTACTGGAGCTGAATTCAAGTGTTTTGATTGAGAATCAGAGATGCCATATTTGGGAAAAATAGTGCACCGTTTTTTCATTAAAAAAGGAGGGGTGGCTTGTTCGTCATCATCTCCCTCTCAATCTTCTTATTTTTCTTAAAGAATTAAGCTTTAAAACTTAAAGTTTTTGTAACTTACCTTACTTGCCAAGTTTTAAATGTGTTTGGTCAATCTTCGACTTATGGCTCACAACTCTCGTTCACACAATAACTTCCGTGATGGATGGCTACAATTCTTGTTAATCCAAGAAAATGCCAGGTTACAATCCTTGGGTCATAATGATTCATGGTCAATCCAAGTGGCATCCTCTTCAAGGTAGTCTTCCCACTGGATGAGATATTCTATAAGGGTTTTGCTTCTTAGAGTCTTCTCTTACATATCGAGTATATTTTCTGGTTGAAGTTCGAGGACTCCTTGACTGGGCATTAAAATTTGTTAAGTACATGGTTTGGGTTAGGAACATAAGCTTCCAATAGACTGACATGAAAAACATTATGTATTTTCAAGGGAGTTGCAAATTGTAGGCATTTGGTCCTAGACACTTTAGCACCTTGTATGGCCCACAATACCTGGGACTTAGCTTCTTTAATTCCCCCAAAGATAAGGAACTTTTCTTTGGGGAAACTCGTAGGAAAACCATGTCACCTTCTTTGAAGATTCATTCTTTCCTTTGCTAATCAGCATATGCCTTCTGTCAATCCTTGGCGGCTTGAATATCTTGCCTTATAGCTTTCACTTTGCTGATCCATTTCTTCTAACATTTGCCTAATGCTTCTACCGGTAGGGTAGGATCGGAAAAATTCAATGGTGTAAGACAATCTTGTCCATATAGTGCCTGAAAAGGAGTCATTTGAATACTTTGATGGTATGATGCATTGTAGGAAAATCCAACTAAGGGTAGGTATTGGATCCACTATTTGGGTTCCCTATTACGATAAGCTCTGAATATGTATTCAATAACTTGGTTGACCCGCTCTATTTGACCATCGGTTTGGGGATGGTAAGTAGTACTGAAGTAGAGCTGGGTTCCTAGAGCTTGAACAAACTCTTCCAAAATTTTGAGGTGAAGAGAGAATCGCGGTCATCACTGATGATTCTTTGGGGTAATCCATGTAACTTAAAAATTTTCTTAATGAAAAGCCTAGCAATATTGGAAGCCTTGTATTTGGTTTTTATAAGAATAAGGTGTGCAACTTTTGTTAACATATCAATGACTACCATTATGGAGTTATATCCTCCTTGTATCGGGGGTGATCCAACTATGAAGTCCATGCTGATATACTCCCATTTCACATGAGGGATGTCAAGTGACTGGAGCTTTCCTGGAAACTTGATACTCTCGGCCTTAATTTGTTGGTAGTTTAGGCATTCGATGACATACTTGAGCACATCACCCTTGAGTCTTTCCTAGTAGAAGCTTCTTTTGACTGTATTAAGAGTCTTAGCATAACTAGAATGATCCAAAAATGGGGAATCATGAGCTTCCCATAGTATTTTCCTTTTGAGTTTCTAACTTGCAGGAATACATAGTCTTGTCATGTAACAGACAACTTCCTCGTTCATGGAAAAATCCTAATACTTAGTCTTGAGTTTTGGATTTGAATCCTTAATGGAAATTTCTCTTAATAAGTTATGATAGCTTGGATCCTTTGCTACCTCTTCCTTAGCCATTTCTATGAGAGGGTTATTGGGCATTGAAATTATTGTAGCAAGAGTTCCAGCCCTAGAGGGTTCTTCTAGGATTAGAGCATTAAGGAATGATTTACGGCTTAGGGCATTTGCAATCACATTCTCCTTGCTTGGTCTATACTTGATTCCAAAGTCAAATTCTTGCAAGGTCTTAATCCATCGGCGTTGTCTCATATTCTCCAATTGAGTAAAAATCCACTTTAGGCTTTTATGATCAGTGACTAGAGAAAAACTGTTACCAACAAGCAACTTCTCAAAAGAAACACCTTGTAAGTGACTACCTAATAATAAAAACTTATAAGGTGCCACTTTAAAATGTGTTTTCTCAATTTTGGAGTTATGAATATAAGCTATATGAACCCTATTAGGCTTGATAACTGGCATGTACTATCTCCATAGTTTAAAGGCATCAATTACAGCAAGCAATTCTAGATCATATGTGGCATAGTTTCTTTCATGGATCTTTAATTTTCTTGAAGCATAGGCTACTGGATGTCCTTCTTGCATAAGCACACAACCCAAAGCAAGAGAGGTTGCATCAGTTATGACTTCGAATTCTTTGCTATGGTCGGGTAGCCTTAAGATAAGGGTAGTTACCAAACTCTCCTTAAGCTTCTCAAAGCTAGATTTTTTGGCGAACTTCCATGTATTGGAGACCTGCTTTTTGAGAAGGTCAGTGAGAGGTGCAGCGATTAAGGTGTAGCCTTTAATAAAGACTCTATACCAACCCGTTAGCCCTAGAAAGCTTCACATTTCCTTGATCGTTGTTGGGGGTGGCTAGCCTTGTACATCTTGGACCTTGGCATGATCCACTGAATTGCCATCTGCCGATACTATGAATCCTAGATATTCAATCTACTTTTTGAATAATGCACCTTTCTTCTTTTTAGCATATAGTTTGTGGGCCCTCATTGTTTCAAGAACTATTTATATAGCTATGGTCCATGGTCTTCTTCATTCTTGGAATATGTTAAGATATCATCAAAGAAGATGAGGATGAAGTCGTCAAGGTAGAGTCAGAAAATTTCTTGCATCAACTTGTTGAAGGTGACAGGAGCATTTGTTAACCCAAACGACATCACAATAAACTCTTAATGACCGTACCTTGTGTTAAAACAGTTTTTGGGATATCTTCCTCCCTAATTCTTATTTGATAATATCCTGATTTGAGATCAATCTTTGAAAAGACCTTTGCTCCTTGGACTTGATCAAGCAACTCATCTATCCTGGGAATTGGATATTTGTTTTTCACTATCACCTGGTTTAATTCATGGTAATCGATACAAAGGTGGAGTGTTCCTTCTCTCTTTTTCTGAAATAAAAATGGGGCTCCCCATGGTGAATTAATTGGGATGTCTTGGTCTAATAGTTGCTTGAGTTGTTCTTTTAGCTTAATGGCTTCAAAAATTGACATTCGATAAGGCGACGAGCGCAGCAACTAGAATGAGTTGAATTTCATGATCTTCTTCCCTTGTGGGTGGGAGCTCTGTCAGGTTTTCTAGAAAAAAATTTGCATATTCTTTTAGCCAAGATGGTTGATCCTTGGCTTCGCTATCATGTTCAACCTTGTTGAGTTTAATTAGATAGATGGGTAATCCTTTCTTTAGTCCCTTTACTATTTGGGAGGTTTTAGCCAACTAAACCTTAGGGTTTCCTACTTCTCCCTGAGTGGTTATTTGTTCTCCCTTTGAGTTTTAGAATGTGATTTGGCCCTTTCCGCAATGGATATGGGCATTATGTTGAATTAGCCAATCCATTCCTAACAAACACTCATAAGCCCCAAGATTCATAATTCGGAAGTTCATTTTGGAAGAATTGCCACCCAAGCTAAATTCTACCTTGCTAGTTTGTTGTGTTGATAGAACTTTTTTCCGTTTGCTAACTCCACAAGTAATCTAAGTGCAAGAATAGTGTTTATGCCTAGCCTTTTTGCACATTTTGGTGATATGAATGAGTGGTTACTTCCACAGTCAATTAAAATTCGAAAGGGTTTACCTTGATAATCCACTGGTGTTTAAATTACTGAGAATTAGCAATTTGATCCCTTCTTATTGAGAGTGGCATGCACTCTAGCTCTTTCCATATTGGATTCCATTGTGGGATCTTTATCATTACTGATCTCCTTTACATTTATTTTAGCAATCTGTCCCATGGCATCTTGGCTTTGCTCGCACGAAACTGACCTTGGCCAAGCTTTGGGCATTGCCTCTTGAAATGTCCTGGTTCCTTGCAATAAAAGCACCTTAGTGTCCTGTTGTTCTTCCCTGTGGGTATAAAGCTTCCCATTGCATTTGATTTGGCCTTCTTCATCTTGTTTAGTTGGTACTGCCCTTGGGCTCTTTTTGCATAACCTTAAAAGTTTCCCTTATTCTGATTGTTTTTCTTCCAAATTTTTGCATTTCTTGGTCTTTATTCAATCTCATGAACTATGGGAGCTACTCGAATTAATTCATCTTGTAAATACGATGGTCTCATTGATTCAAGACATGTATTCAGGGGTGGATTTAAACCATTGCAAAATTTGGATACTTGCTGTGTGAAATATCCATCGTGGGTGCATATTTTAGAAGTGTTATTTGGAATAGTAGGCTTATAGGCTTAGGCTTAACTGCTTTTGATTGAAGAACTTGTTTATCTTTTAGGCTTGATATGTGGGTGAAAGATATCTCCCACATACCACGTCCTTAATCTTGTCCCAAGTGATAGCGCTTTCGGATGTTCTTTGGTCCTTGCACCATTGTTTTCACCAAAGATGGGCATCTCCTATGAGTTTTAGTTTGGCGATCATGGCTCGATTTGATGGTGCAATCCTTGCAGCAATGAGATAGCCTTCCATAGATTCTATCCATGTTTCTGCTTCAATAGGAATGTCCCTTCCTTTACCATCAAACTCCAATGGCTTGTACTACTTGAGAAGAAATTTCTCCTCTTGAGCTTCCGTAGTATTGAGATTCGGGGTGACATTCTGAAGAATTATGTAATTTTATTATCAATTTTCTCTCCAACCATATTTAAGAAAAAAAAAGATGTTTACTTGCTTACTCTACCTCAGTAATTTAGGAAGGAAATTACATACTACTTGTCCTTCCCATAATGATTAGGGTTTATACTTCAAAAGAGAGTTTTATTTCTAAATCAAAAAAATCTCATCAAATAGATAATATCTTTCAACTATTTCTGATTATCAAGGAGACAAATGGATGGGCAAAAAATAATTATTATTTTTTCAATAGGAAGAGAATACATTATTCGAGTAGTTCGGGAGCTCATATTATTCTTGGAAAAGATTGCTCTACCACACTCTAGGCATGGCATTGTGATATATCCATTGCATAGTAATTAGGATTCTGAGAATAGATATCCATAAATCTATATTTTAGAGGAATATCAGGTAATCCATCTTTCTTGCAGTTTCGGCTACTGGAGCATCCTACAACCATGACTCGAGATCAGTTGGTATAACCCTTGTAACCTCCTCATAAATGTACCGGTTTAGTTTGACCTATTGCGCTCTAGTGAACATGTTTGAGTTTACTCTAGTCTCATAGAAGAGATAAATCTTGGCAACCTTAAGGGCTTCCATCCACCTTAACCTCTTTAAATTATTCTCGAGGTAAGCAAGATGGTTTGCGTCAATGTAACAATACCCTCCGCGTAACATCCATCGCCTTTCATAATACAGGGGTGAAGAATTGTATATTTGATCTAATATTCGCATTATCTGGTTTCTCCAGCTGAAGCTAGAGGAGTGCATTGCAGACATAAACATAACTTGGAAAATCAAGAATCATTTCTAAGGCTCATCTTTCTGCTAGAATCAAGAACATATATCAAAACAAGAGAAGATTTCACTATTAAGGAAAATATAATTTAAATATAACTAGTTTTATTTACTTGCATTGTGTCCTACATCAATGTGTGCTCTAATACCAACTGTAACGTGCCTGCGCGATACGTACTTAGTAGCCCATCAAGAGATATCCTAGGAAGCAATGCTCGTCTTGGATTTTGTGAAATCCCTCGGAGTTTGCTAGCTAGGCTCGCTCAAATCTACCCTGCAGTGGAAGTTTCAGTCATTCCTATGAGTACTATAGGAATTGCTAACTAAAACAGACTTATATTATGCTGGGTTTAAAATGAATGGAAAAAGTACGACCCTTTAAATCCCTTTTGCCCGGGGGATTGGAAGTGATGCGAGTCAGGCTTTCTAGTCTCTAATGGCCTATCAAGTACGATTTTTATTTCTCCTTAGGAAAGCTCTCAGCTTACCGAGACCACCCAGCCATCGGTCCAGCTGGATCCGTCAGGGATCCATCCTCTCGCTTCCCTCGAGAGAGTAGTTTTAGTTACCTAATTACCTACCGCTTTAGGTTCAACATATAAAACTAGCTTCTTTGAAGTATCTCTTGATACAAATTCATTACACACCTTTAATTCATGACATAAAAACAAAGTAAAGCAATTCCTTCTTAAAAGTTCATTTAAAAAAAATGACTTTTACAATGTTTTCTATTCAAAGTATTATTCTCTCCAAGTTCCATTCCCCAACTAGTATTGGAACTTCCAGGACACAGTTTGGAAGGTATCGTCCCCTCCTCCGACTAGAGTTTCCTACGACAAGACCTTTTGCGTCATGATTGGTCTATTCTTACTAACGTGAAACGAAAGAGAAAAATCCCTTGGAGTAGGTTTTATTCACATTGCCCTTGGGGAGGTCTAGCACCATTAAGAACACTGCCTCAATCACCCTGCAACATTCTGTGCTCACTGTAATACTACCTCAGTTGAGGATCTATACTCAGTCATCCATCTTTTGGCCTAATGATTTTAGAAAAAATCAGTACCTAGCTTGCAATCACAAATATCTTATTTCAAATGCATTATACATAAAGTTTATTTTCAAGACAAAACTTTTCTTTCCAAAATTAATAACATCGAGACAATTTAGCATGAGTGGCAAATTTTGCATGTGGCAATACCTTCCAATAGTCTTATTCCTAGATTCCCCCTTCCCTAAGGGACTAGTTTGGAATGAATCTAAATAAGAATTTCATAATTGAGAATAACTCCCTTGAATTTTCATGGGTCCTTGCTCGCAATAAAAGAAAATCTTGGTTAGTTTAATTACGAACAGCATCCTTTGGGTCTCTTATATACTGAGGATTAGCATCCCTGATTACCCATTAGAGATTTCGTTCAATCAACACAAATAAAAAATATTAAATCTTTTAGGGACACAGTACCTTCCTTCTACTCGCTTAGGGCCATCTTGTACAAACCCAAGTTACCCCTTGGAATTCATGGTTAAGAATTATTTTAAAAAGATTATATGTAGGAATTGAATAAGATCTTATTTCACGAATGCAGCTTTCATTGCCCATTCATGGGATGAAGGCCTGATATTTGTTTTTATTAAAATAGTACCTGAAGATCCATGACGGATACTTGGTTGATGGTATTTACAACTTTGTTTTTGTAATCCCTGTACAACTTGCCATTCCATTTGTAGTAAATCATTAGGGGAGTTTTGAGGTCTCGAAAATGCCCTGTAAGAGATCCTAGAGAGAGAAAACAATTTAGAAATAAAATCATTTTATAGAATTTTTAAAAGGTTTATATTTTGGTAAGTTAAAATATCAAAATTCGTTAATAAGTCATTGTCGTGATATTCTCGTGGTCACATCAAACCTAGAAATCTAGGTCGCCATAAAGTTGACAAGGTTGTCATAATAAAGATCTTACCTCTCCTCATTAAAGTGAAAAGTAATATTCAATTTGAATTTTGGTGGATACTCGATTGCCTCCCTCCATCATTTCTCCATCGTTTCTCTCTTCTTTTTTTCTCCTCCTTATTAGTCTCTTCTTTGTTTTCGTTCTTGCTTCTAATCATATCCTTAGCTATGGATCAATCACCCAATGATCTCTTAACTCAGCTATGGATCAATCATCTAATGATCTCTGTAGCTCTCATAAAAGACCTCTCTATCATCTTCATATTGAGTTGGACAGTGAGTATGAACCGATAAGAAAGAGAACAAAATCTATCACGGTTACAGAGTCTATGAAACATATACTGAGGTTTGAAGGAAAGAAGAATATTGATCTTTGGTTAGATGGAAAGCTATATCCCAAAGATCCTAGCAGAAATAGCACTCCTCCTTTCTATAATAGCTCGTCATTAATGAGGTTTATTGGTGATGGCTACAATGGATTTTTAGGTTATACACTTAATCTTGTTGCAGAAAAGGGTATCCTTGGACTAGAGAATCATCTTTTGATGAAACACAATATAGAGTTGTTGCCGAAGCTAGAGGATTGTCAACAAAAAATTCATTCATTGGAAAAGCGTATCAAAGCTTATCAACAAAAGCAAACTTTATTAGGCCTTCGAAATCGACAAAGAGCTCTTAAAAATATTGAGAATCTCAAACGAGGAGGAGGAGGCTGTGGTAAAAGAATCCAAGCAGCAAGGTATATTTTTTTTCACTTGAAAAATCTTAAATATGGCTTTATTTAAACTACTTGCATTGATTTGTGATGTTAATTTTGCTTAGATCTCTTCTACAACCAAATGCAAGTGAAAGAGATTCTTTAAAAGCAGCTCAGTTTTATTATCATCTTCTTCCTTCAGTGGTTTCAAAGGATATTTTGGAGAAGAAGAAATTTAAAAAGGCAAAGAAACAATGCTTGGAGTCATTTGTGAAGGATCATTCTTTGGATTCTGAGTTGGTACAGAAGACATTGGATAGTATTGGTATCAGTCGAGATGCTTATATGCAACTTTTCCAACTGTTACAATCAAATATGAAGCAAGGACAGGCACACAATTGCATACTTCCGAAACCATTTGTGGTTAGGACTATCAGACAGAGAGTTAATAACAAAGTGATGGAGATTCTAGGTGAGCCTTTTCATATCAAGGCTAGCTTCAAGGGCAAGAAAAAGGAGGTTACATTCAACGAATTTAACAATATTTTCCTTGACTTGCCCACCCTACAATGCTTAATGATCAAATTTTATGACTTGTCAGTAGTAGCAGAGGCACATGGAGTGGCTAGATTTGTCATTAAACTTGATGAAAGTGAGATTCTGAAATGTAAAAAATTGGAGAGAATCTCTATTACCTTGATGAATAGAGCACTTTCGTCAAGTCATTGCAATCACTCAACATCATTTAGTGTTCAATCTGAATATAACATCTGGTGGCTAGGAGCATTTGAGGTAGATACTGAGAATTTTGATATACTATATTGGGTTTTTCATCAAACATCAATACCTAATGTTATTCAAAGGCAACAAGCAGGAGAAGAGCTATTTGTTGAAGGATTAGGGAACTACAGGATTGAGTGGGACATAGCTGGTGACCTAAAGACACTCAAATGTATGTATAATGTATCAAAGGGAGCTAACTCGAGATCTGCTTGCTTATACTGCATGTCACCAGCTGTAGAGTTAAACTCAAGCAATTGGAATAGAGCTCCCTCTAGGCACAATAAAGATCCACAGTTTAAACCAGTCTTGGACATTCCTTTAGTGAATGCCCATATTTGTACACTTCATGCACTTTGCAGGATAATCGAAAAGCTTATTCATCTCTATATAGGATTTGCATGGAAGTTGAAGCCATTATCAACTAGAACAGATGCTATAACAAAGGTTGAAAAAGCTCTCTCTGCAATTGGTTTGCATGGTGGCAATGTTGTTATTGAACCAGATCTTCAAAAGTCTAAGGATGGTAATTGTGTCCCAAAAAAACCATCTATTGGTGGAGTGAAGGCTAGAAGGTTTCTAGGCTTTCATGGGAGACTTGGCAAGATAAACTCGAGAAATGGTGGCTCAACTATTAAATTTAATCAGTGGAAATCCCTACATAATGCAGTTAAGGATCACACTGATAATGGACAAGCTCGAAATAGAAAAGCTAAAGTTTGGGAAACACTAGACAAAGTATTTTTTTATTGTGATAAGACTGATTGGAATGATGATGATCGCAAAGACTTTAAAAACCAATTGAACCTTTTCAAAAAGGCGATGACAGAAGCTTGGGGTGATCAACACTTTACTCACTATATGGTAAGAAGTTTGTATATGTTTGTTTCTTCATTGTCGAACTCATATAATGTTTTTTAATAACTTTCCTTATTTGTTGACTATGCAGCATATTCTATACAACCATGCTCCATACTTTATTAAACAATATGGATCTCTATCTATCTGGTCAACCCAAGGTATGGAAAAATCACATTATCAAGCAAGAACAAAATATTTCAGACATACAAGACATGGAGGTGGAAGACACAAAGCCAACAGTTTATTAGAGGTCTTTCAATGGTTCTATCGACAAATTTGGCATAAATTCAAGCTTAAAGATACAACCACATCAAGCAATACATCATCTTTAGCAAGGACTATACAAATTGTTACCCAAAGAAGAAAAGATAGATATTTAAATTCTTGCGCAAAGCAAAGATTTACAGAATGGTTACAAACCAAACAAAGAGTTGGGAAAAGATGGGTTTCAAGAAACCCTTAATCTTTGGCATCTTCTAGTCTGATTGTGTTGCAGAAGAGTCCTTAGTTTCAGGCACCTCAACAGGGCCTTCAGAGGAGTCCTTGGTTTCAGGTAGCTCGACACGGCCTCTAGAGGAATCTTTTGTTTCATCCCACTCAATAAGACCTCTGTATTTAAAAAACTCTTGTTTCCGATAGCCTGGAAGAAGCTTCAAATTCTTACTATCTCCTACATAAGAGGGCAAATAGGAGCCAAGAACTCCAAAATATCCAGCTCTAGATCCACTGTATCCAGGCATAAAGCCAAAAACTCTTATGGCTTCTTCCTTCTCCACCAAAATGATCTTGTCCAAACCTCTGCTGAAAACTTGAGATCCAATTACCTTTGAGATAGCTCTCAAAGCCATCATTGGTAGACTTGGAGAGCTTGACAATCTACTATGATATATTACAATTGTTTGATTGTTTAAGTTTCCAATATAATGGCCAAGGCTTTGATTTTTTCCAAGCTTCATTGGCCTAGAGCCCTTGGCCCTTCCAAGAAAGTTGTCCAGATCTTCAATTTCAATCTATAGAACAAACCACAACAATACAAGATATAAGATATTTATCTATAATGCATAATAAAGTCTAACATAAACTCAATGGGTAACTTTGAATTATATTTCATACCTTAGGGTGTTCATCTTCTTCAAGAAGACTATCATCATAAAGATTTATTGAACTCTTGGGCTTCTCATCTGATGGAGACTTCAATCTCTCTTCATACCCTACATCATCAATATGAAGTTTCTTCTGGACCTGCAAGAACTCTTCTTCTGTAGGTAGCCTCCCCTTTTCGTATTCTATGATCTGATTAATACATGTATGTAAGGCTATAGAGCTATCTTGGAAATTCTCTCCCTCAACATCAAGACTTGCTAGTGGTTCTTGTTCATAACCTATAAAATTCATGTCATTTTTGCCCCAACCTGCAAGGATTGCTAAGTAATAATCTTCTCTAAGATCAAAAAGATGTTGAATATCATTTAGCAACACATATCTCTTCTTGTTGATAAGATAAGTGGGAAATGTTGGAACACAGGCAAGAGGACCTTCTTCATCAACATGTGCACTTGGCTCAATCTCCTTTTCTTCCACCATTGTGATATTGCCACTCTTGAATAAACCTACATCAAAACCTTGGACAAGTTGATTCTCAACATCTTCTTGGAACATCTCCTCCTTCTCTTCGACCTCCTTATCCATACTTGCAATATCCTCTAGCTTTCTCTGTTGGTCTATATCTGGAGAAGAATTTTCCATGTCCTGAAGATACACAATAAATCCAACGTCCTTGTGGATCAGAAGGCATTGGTGTTGGTACCTGTGGAAAGGGCAACATGTTTCTTTCCTTCTGAATTCCTCATCAATGAGGTTGAACCTGCTGAGCAAAGTTGACCTGGATGTATTGGTGGCTCCCATGACATAACTATAATGAACAAATCCATTGACTTCCAAACCTTGCACATGTCTATCATAAAAACATATGTACTCCTTAAGTTTATCATCAAGATCCTCCAATAACTCCTTCAAATCAAAAGGAACATTGAAAATTTCCCTGATATAGCAAAACTTGGAAGAATTTCCAGTGATGTGTAAAAAATCAAAGAGCCTATCATCAGATGTCTCAATTATCTCCTCCTCATCCATTCCTTCTAGAGATAGCTTCCTCTTTGTCATCTTGACCATAAAAATATTGATCCCTGAAAAACAAAAAGCACAATAGAACCAATATCCAATAAAACAAGATGATATCATGGAAAGAGGCCCCGACATTGATTTTCCAAGACAAAAAAATCAAAACATGAGAATTTTTTTAGTTGACCGGTGAAACGCGAAAATTCAAGTGTGTAAGGCAAATGCCTATGAAGAAATCGCGTTTCATCGGACACTAGCTTGAAGACAAAAATTATTCTAATATGTGGCGGTGAAACGTGATACTAAGCAAAATATCATCAACAGAGACATTGTCTCGCGTTTCAATGGTCAAAAATTGCAAATGAAGAAAAAAAACATGAACAATAAATAAATTCTATGGAAACACACAAATAAATCCTTTATGTTATTATTAGCTCTAGACCACTACAAAAGAATTTTTTCCACAATGAAAGCATTCCTTAATATTGTGGATATTTAAGGAAATCTTCAAATTTCCTCCCTAATTCTGTGGATATTTTAAGTAATCTTAAAATCTTTCCTTGGATCAAAGCTCTTTTTTCTTGGTTTTGTCAAATTTTATGCTATTCATGAGCTGTCCGGTGAAACGCGAAAATAAGGTACTTCAAGCAGGTTTCTTGGCTTAAATTCGCGTTTCACTGGACACAATGGACAACAAGTTCGGTGAAACGCGAAAAGAAGCAGCTGCAAGGAGGCACCTTGCTTGACACTCGCGTTTCACTAGACAGCTCGAGAAAAATTCAGCTGATACGAGAAAACGCCTGATCCTAGGGATTTAGCATCAAAGATTCATCAGTCTTCAAAGCCTCAGAAGCTCTCTAGAAAATCAAAGCCAAGGAGAAGGTTTTCTCAAAATGTCAGGTGTCTAAGGGAAATTAGGAAGGCAGTAAATGCTCTTGACAATGCAATTCCAAAGTTGTCTTTTCAGAGGCTTGTCAGGGAAATTTGTGACAGATATAGTTTGGATAGTTTCAGATGGACAAGAACAGCTCTTAATTGTATACAAGAAGCCATAGAGGATTTTCTAATTGAGTTTTTCCAAGATGCCTACATTTGTGCTGCTCATGCTCATAGGCTGACACTCATGGACAAGGACATGGTAATTCTTAGGAGGCTAAGATATAGATTTTCAAAGGTCCTTGAGCCAATTCCCCTCACTGATATGAAGACATTTAATATCCTTAATGTGGCCCTAGCTAGAAGAAAGAAAGATGATTCTGGTGTCAGGGTTTATACTTCAAAAGAGAGTTTTATTTCTAAATCAAAAAAATCTCATCAAATAGATAATATCTTTCAACTATTTCTGATTATCAAGGAGACAAATGGATGGGCAAAAAATAATTATTATTTTTTCAATAGGAAGAGAATACATTATTCGAGTAGTTCGGGAGCTCATATTATTCTTGGAAAAGATTGCTCTACCACACTCTAGGCATGGCATTGTGATATATCCATTGCATAGTAATTAGGATTCTGAGAATAGATATCCATAAATCTATATTTTAGAGGAATATCAGGTAATCCATCTTTCTTGCAGTTTCGGCTACTGGAGCATCCTACAACCATGACTCGAGATCAGTTGGTATAACCCTTGTAACCTCCTCATAAATGTACCGGTTTAGTTTGACCTATTGCGCTCTAGTGAACATGTTTGAGTTTACTCTAGTCTCATAGAAGAGATAAATCTTGGCAACCTTAAGGGCTTCCATCCACCTTAACCTCTTTAAATTATTCTCGAGGTAAGCAAGATGGTTTGCGTCAATGTAACAATACCCTCCGCGTAACATCCATCGCCTTTCATAATACAGGGGTGAAGAATTGTATATTTGATCTAATATTCGCATTATCTGGTTTCTCCAGCTGAAGCTAGAGGAGTGCATTGCAGACATAAACATAACTTGGAAAATCAAGAATCATTTCTAAGGCTCATCTTTCTGCTAGAATCAAGAACATATATCAAAACAAGAGAAGATTTCACTATTAAGGAAAATATAATTTAAATATAACTAGTTTTATTTACTTGCATTGTGTCCTACATCAATGTGTGCTCTAATACCAACTGTAACGTGCCTGCGCGATACGTACTTAGTAGCCCATCAAGAGATATCCTAGGAAGCAATGCTCGTCTTGGATTTTGTGAAATCCCTCGGAGTTTGCTAGCTAGGCTCGCTCAAATCTACCCTGCAGTGGAAGTTTCAGTCATTCCTATGAGTACTATAGGAATTGCTAACTAAAACAGACTTATATTATGCTGGGTTTAAAATGAATGGAAAAAGTACGACCCTTTAAATCCCTTTTGCCCGGGGGATTGGAAGTGATGCGAGTCAGGCTTTCTAGTCTCTAATGGCCTATCAAGTACGATTTTTATTTCTCCTTAGGAAAGCTCTCAGCTTACCGAGACCACCCAGCCATCGGTCCAGCTGGATCCGTCAGGGATCCATCCTCTCGCTTCCCTCGAGAGAGTAGTTTTAGTTACCTAATTACCTACCGCTTTAGGTTCAACATATAAAACTAGCTTCTTTGAAGTATCTCTTGATACAAATTCATTACACACCTTTAATTCATGACATAAAAACAAAGTAAAGCAATTCCTTCTTAAAAGTTCATTTAAAAAAAATGACTTTTACAATGTTTTCTATTCAAAGTATTATTCTCTCCAAGTTCCATTCCCCAACTAGTATTGGAACTTCCAGGACACAGTTTGGAAGGTATCGTCCCCTCCTCCGACTAGAGTTTCCTACGACAAGACCTTTTGCGTCATGATTGGTCTATTCTTACTAACGTGAAACGAAAGAGAAAAATCCCTTGGAGTAGGTTTTATTCACATTGCCCTTGGGGAGGTCTAGCACCATTAAGAACACTGCCTCAATCACCCTGCAACATTCTGTGCTCACTGTAATACTACCTCAGTTGAGGATCTATACTCAGTCATCCATCTTTTGGCCTAATGATTTTAGAAAAAATCAGTACCTAGCTTGCAATCACAAATATCTTATTTCAAATGCATTATACATAAAGTTTATTTTCAAGACAAAACTTTTCTTTCCAAAATTAATAACATCGAGACAATTTAGCATGAGTGGCAAATTTTGCATGTGGCAATACCTTCCAATAGTCTTATTCCTAGATTCCCCCTTCCCTAAGGGACTAGTTTGGAATGAATCTAAATAAGAATTTCATAATTGAGAATAACTCCCTTGAATTTTCATGGGTCCTTGCTCGCAATAAAAGAAAATCTTGGTTAGTTTAATTACGAACAGCATCCTTTGGGTCTCTTATATACTGAGGATTAGCATCCCTGATTACCCATTAGAGATTTCGTTCAATCAACACAAATAAAAAATATTAAATCTTTTAGGGACACAGTACCTTCCTTCTACTCGCTTAGGGCCATCTTGTACAAACCCAAGTTACCCCTTGGAATTCATGGTTAAGAATTATTTTAAAAAGATTATATGTAGGAATTGAATAAGATCTTATTTCACGAATGCAGCTTTCATTGCCCATTCATGGGATGAAGGCCTGATATTTGTTTTTATTAAAATAGTACCTGAAGATCCATGACGGATACTTGGTTGATGGTATTTACAACTTTGTTTTTGTAATCCCTGTACAACTTGCCATTCCATTTGTAGTAAATCATTAGGGGAGTTTTGAGGTCTCGAAAATGCCCTGTAAGAGATCCTAGAGAGAGAAAACAATTTAGAAATAAAATCATTTTATAGAATTTTTAAAAGGTTTATATTTTGGTAAGTTAAAATATCAAAATTCGTTAATAAGTCATTGTCGTGATATTCTCGTGGTCACATCAAACCTAGAAATCTAGGTCGCCATAAAGTTGACAAGGTTGTCATAATAAAGATCTTACCTCTCCTCATTAAAGTGAAAAGTAATATTCAATTTGAATTTTGGTGGATACTCGATTGCCTCCCTCCATCATTTCTCCATCGTTTCTCTCTTCTTTTTTTCTCCTCCTTATTAGTCTCTTCTTTGTTTTCGTTCTTGCTTCTAATCATATCCTTAGCTATGGATCAATCACCCAATGATCTCTTAACTCAGCTATGGATCAATCATCTAATGATCTCTGTAGCTCTCATAAAAGACCTCTCTATCATCTTCATATTGAGTTGGACAGTGAGTATGAACCGATAAGAAAGAGAACAAAATCTATCACGGTTACAGAGTCTATGAAACATATACTGAGGTTTGAAGGAAAGAAGAATATTGATCTTTGGTTAGATGGAAAGCTATATCCCAAAGATCCTAGCAGAAATAGCACTCCTCCTTTCTATAATAGCTCGTCATTAATGAGGTTTATTGGTGATGGCTACAATGGATTTTTAGGTTATACACTTAATCTTGTTGCAGAAAAGGGTATCCTTGGACTAGAGAATCATCTTTTGATGAAACACAATATAGAGTTGTTGCCGAAGCTAGAGGATTGTCAACAAAAAATTCATTCATTGGAAAAGCGTATCAAAGCTTATCAACAAAAGCAAACTTTATTAGGCCTTCGAAATCGACAAAGAGCTCTTAAAAATATTGAGAATCTCAAACGAGGAGGAGGAGGCTGTGGTAAAAGAATCCAAGCAGCAAGGTATATTTTTTTTCACTTGAAAAATCTTAAATATGGCTTTATTTAAACTACTTGCATTGATTTGTGATGTTAATTTTGCTTAGATCTCTTCTACAACCAAATGCAAGTGAAAGAGATTCTTTAAAAGTAGCTCAGTTTTATTATCATCTTCTTCCTTCAGTGGTTTCAAAGGATATTTTGGAGAAGAAGAAATTTAAAAAGGCAAAGAAACAATGCTTGGAGTCATTTGTGAAGGATCATTCTTTGGATTCTGAGTTGGTACAGAAGACATTGGATAGTATTGGTATCAGTCGAGATGCTTATATGCAACTTTTCCAACTGTTACAATCAAATATGAAGCAAGGACAGGCACACAATTGCATACTTCCGAAACCATTTGTGGTTAGGACTATCAGACAGAGAGTTAATAACAAAGTGATGGAGATTCTAGGTGAGCCTTTTCATATCAAGGCTAGCTTCAAGGGCAAGAAAAAGGAGGTTACATTCAACGAATTTAACAATATTTTCCTTGACTTGCCCACCCTACAATGCTTAATGATCAAATTTTATGACTTGTCAGTAGTAGCAGAGGCACATGGAGTGGCTAGATTTGTCATTAAACTTGATGAAAGTGAGATTCTGAAATGTAAAAAATTGGAGAGAATCTCTATTACCTTGATGAATAGAGCACTTTCGTCAAGTCATTGCAATCACTCAACATCATTTAGTGTTCAATCTGAATATAACATCTGGTGGCTAGGAGCATTTGAGGTAGATACTGAGAATTTTGATATACTATATTGGGTTTTTCATCAAACATCAATACCTAATGTTATTCAAAGGCAACAAGCAGGAGAAGAGCTATTTGTTGAAGGATTAGGGAACTACAGGATTGAGTGGGACATAGCTGGTGACCTAAAGACACTCAAATGTATGTATAATGTATCAAAGGGAGCTAACTCGAGATCTGCTTGCTTATACTGCATGTCACCAGCTGTAGAGTTAAACTCAAGCAATTGGAATAGAGCTCCCTCTAGGCACAATAAAGATCCACAGTTTAAACCAGTCTTGGACATTCCTTTAGTGAATGCCCATATTTGTACACTTCATGCACTTTGCAGGATAATCGAAAAGCTTATTCATCTCTATATAGGATTTGCATGGAAGTTGAAGCCATTATCAACTAGAACAGATGCTATAACAAAGGTTGAAAAAGCTCTCTCTGCAATTGGTTTGCATGGTGGCAATGTTGTTATTGAACCAGATCTTCAAAAGTCTAAGGATGGTAATTGTGTCCCAAAAAAACCATCTATTGGTGGAGTGAAGGCTAGAAGGTTTCTAGGCTTTCATGGGAGACTTGGCAAGATAAACTCGAGAAATGGTGGCTCAACTATTAAATTTAATCAGTGGAAATCCCTACATAATGCAGTTAAGGATCACACTGATAATGGACAAGCTCGAAATAGAAAAGCTAAAGTTTGGGAAACACTAGACAAAGTATTTTTTTATTGTGATAAGACTGAATGGAATGATGATGATCGCAAAGACTTTAAAAACCAATTGAACCTTTTCAAAAAGGCGATGACAGAAGCTTGGGGTGATCAACACTTTACTCACTATATGGTAAAAAGTTTGTATATGTTTGTTTCTTCATTGTCGAACTCATATAATGTTTTTTAATAACTTTCCTTATTTGTTGACTATGCAGCATATTCTATACAACCATGCTCCATACTTTATTAAACAATATGGATCTCTATCTATCTGGTCAACCCAAGGTATGGAAAAATCACATTATCAAGCAAGAACAAAATATTTCAGACATACAAGACATGGAGGTGGAAGACACAAAGCCAACAGTTTATTAGAGGTCTTTCAATGGTTCTATCGACAAATTTGGCATAAATTCAAGCTTAAAGATACAACCACATCAAGCAATACATCATCTTTAGCAAGGACTATACAAATTGTTACCCAAAGAAGAAAAGATAGATATTTAAATTCTTGCGCAAAGCAAAGATTTACAGAATGGTTACAAACCAAACAAAGAGTTGGGAAAAGATGGGTTTCAAGAAACCCTTAATCTTTGGCATCTTCTAGTCTGATTGTGTTGCAGAAGAGTCCTTAGTTTCAGGCACCTCAACAGGGCCTTCAGAGGAGTCCTTGGTTTCAGGTAGCTCGACATGGCCTCTAGAGGAATCTTTTGTTTCATCCCACTCAATAAGACCTCTGTATTTCAAAAACTCTTGTTTCCGATAGCCTGGAAGAAGCTTCAAATTCTTACTATCTCCTACATAAGAGGGCAAATAGGAGCCAAGAACTCCAAAATATCCAGCTCTAGATCCACTGTATCCAGGCATAAAGCCAAAAACTCTTATGGCTTCTTCCTTCTCCACCAAAATGATCTTGTCCAAACCTCTGCTGAAAACTTGAGATCCAATTACCTTTGAGATAGCTCTCAAAGCCATCATTGGTAGACTTGGAGAGCTTGACAATCTACTATGATATATTACAATTGTTTGATTGTTTAAGTTTCCAATATAATGGCCAAGGCTTTGATTTTTTCCAAGCTTCATTGGCCTAGAGCCCTTGGCCCTTCCAAGAAAGTTGTCCAGATCTTCAATTTCAATTTATAGAACAAACCACAACAATACAAGATATAAGATATTTATCTATAATGCATAATAAAGTCTAACATAAACTCAATGGGTAACTTTGAATTATATTTCATACCTTAGGGTGTTCATCTTCTTCAAGAAGACTATCATCATAAAGATTTATTGAACTCTTGGGCTTCTCATCTGATGGAGACTTCAATCTCTCTTCATACCCTACATCATCAATATGAAGTTTCTTCTGGACCTGCAAGAACTCTTCTTCTGTAGGTAGCCTCCCCTTTTCGTATTCTATGATCTGATTAATACATGTATGTAAGGCTATAGAGCTATCTTGGAAATTCTCTCCCTCAACATCAAGACTTGCTAGTGGTTCTTGTTCATAACCTATAAAATTCATGTCATTTTTGCCCCAACCTGCAAGGATTGCTAAGTAATAATCTTCTCTAAGATCAAAAAGATGTTGAATATCATTTAGCAACACATATCTCTTCTTGTTGATAAGATAAGTGGGAAATGTTGGAACACAGGCAAGAGGACCTTCTTCATCAACCTGTGCACTTGGCTCAATCTCCTTTTCTTCCACCATTGTGATATTGCCACTCTTGAATAAACCTACATCAAAACCTTGGACAAGTTGATTCTCAACATCTTCTTGGAACATCTCCTCCTTCTCTTCGACCTCCTTATCCATACTTGCAATATCCTCTAGCTTTCTCTGTTGGTCTATATCTGGAGAAGAATTTTCCATGTCCTGAAGATACACAATAAATCCAACGTCCTTGTGGATCAGAAGGCATTGGTGTTGGTACCTGTGGAAAGGGCAACATGTTTCTTTCTTTCTGAATTCCTCATCAATGAGGTTGAACCTGCCGAGCAAAGTTGACCTGGATGTATTGGTGGCTCCCATGACATAACTATAATGAACAAATCCATTGACTTCCAAACCTTGCACATGTCTATCATAAAAACATATGTACTCCTTAAGTTTATCATCAAGATCCTCCAATAACTCCTTCAAATCAAAAGGAACATTGAAAATTTCCCTGATATAGCAAAACTTGGAAGAATTTCCAGTGATGTGTAAAAAATCAAAGAGCCTATCATCAGATGTCTCAATTATCTCCTCCTCATCCATTCCTTCTAGAGATAGCTTCCTCTTTGTCATCTTGACCATAAAAATATTGATCCCTGAAAAACAAAAAGCACAATAGAACCAATATCCAATAAAACAAGATGATATCATGGAAAGAGGCCCCGACATTGATTTTCCAAGACAAAAAAATCAAAACATGAGAATTTTTTTAGTTGACCGGTGAAACGCGAAAATTCAAGTGTGTAAGGCAAATGCCTATGAAGAAATCGCGTTTCATCGGACACTAGCTTGAAGACAAAAATTATTCTAATATGTGGCGGTGAAACGTGATACTAAGCAAAATATCATCAACAGAGACATTGTCTCGCGTTTCAATGGTCAAAAATTGCAAATGAAGAAAAAAAACATGAACAATAAATAAATTCTATGGAAACACACAAATAAATCCTTTATGTTATTATTAGCTCTAGACCACTACAAAAGAATTTTTTCCACAATGAAAGCATTCCTTAATATTGTGGATATTTAAGGAAATCTTCAAATTTCCTCCCTAATTCTGTGGATATTTTAAGTAATCTTAAAATCTTTCCTTGGATCAAAGCTCTTTTTTCTTGGTTTTGTCAAATTTTATGCTATTCATGAGCTGTCCGGTGAAACGCGAAAATAAGGTACTTCAAGCAGGTTTCTTGGCTTAAATTCGCGTTTCACTGGACACAATGGACAACAAGTTCGGTGAAACGCGAAAAGAAGCAGCTGCAAGGAGGCACCTTGCTTGACACTCGCGTTTCACTAGACAGCTCGAGAAAAATTCAGCTGATACGAGAAAACGCCTGATCCTAGGGATTTAGCATCAAAGATTCATCAGTCTTCAAAGCCTCAGAAGCTCTCTAGAAAATCAAAGCCAAGGAGAAGGTTTTCTCAAAATGTCAGGTGTCTAAGGGAAATTAGGAAGGCAGTAAATGCTCTTGACAATGCAATTCCAAAGTTGTCTTTTCAGAGGCTTGTCAGGGAAATTTGTGACAGATATAGTTTGGATAGTTTCAGATGGACAAGAACAGCTCTTAATTATATACAAGAAGCCATAGAGGATTTTCTAATTGAGTTTTTCCAAGATGCCTACATTTGTGCTGCTCATGCTCATAGGCTGACACTCATGGACAAGGACATGGTAATTCTTAGGAGGCTAAGATATAGATTTTCAAAGGTCCTTGAGCCAATTCCCCTCACTGATATGAAGACATTTAATATCCTTAATGTGGCCCTAGCTAGAAGAAAGAAAGATGATTCTGGTGTCAGGGTTGAGGATGTCACCCATGAGAAGGATACAAAGCAACATGAAAAAGAGGAGAAGGCTAAAGAGGAACAAGTAGATAAATGGAGAGAGTATAGGAGGCAAAGGGTTGAAGAAAGGGAAATAGAGCAACTAGAGTCCTTTGAAAATGAGCTAGCCACCCTTCTTGAAGCAGCTAATCCAAAAGGATTCAGTGTGTTTTGTTTCTTACCTGGTGACTTAGGCAAAAGAACTGAGGTTATCTCCTTTGATGCTGCATGTGTTCAGATTCTTAAGGATAAAAGAAGAGAAGTAAATGGCAGTCTTATTCTTGCTGGCCTAAGGTATGTCTATCCATAATTACTTATACTTTTTGATATTTTTTAGCAATAAGATTTTTCTTGTTTATACTCACTATTTCTATGCCTTTTCTAGGTGTATAATGCATGAGTTTCCTTTGGATATACAACAAAAAATTGAGGTTTTTGATCCATCTATCTCATTCTTTATGAGGAATAAGCTTGATGCAAGTTTTATTGAGCACTGGCTCAATTTGATTGACTTCGATACTTTGGAGCTGCTTATAATTCCATATAATGAAAAGTAAGTGATTCAATATTCTATTAGAGTTTTTGAGATTTTATCCTACTAATTTGTTGATATATGATTGCTTTTAGTTCTCATTGGAGCTTGATTGCAATAGACCTTGTGGATAAGCAATGCTTTTTAATCAACTCTATGAAAGGAAGCCATGGAAATGCTAAATTGTAAGTTATATTATCCAAGGGCTCCTTGATATTTCAATTCTTTTTTTTGTAAGTACTCTAAATTTCAACATATTTTATATACAGAGGTGCCAAAAGATTAATTGAAGAGCTAGAGAAAAGACCCCCTATGCCATCTGATTTGCTTGCAACAATGCAATATAGACAAGTTGCGGTAAGTTATTCATTAAAATAATTGAAACATGAGTTTATTCTATGAACTACCATTCGTCCTCTTTATAGTTTTACTTTGTGTTGGTGGTTGCAGTGTCCCCATCAGGATGATAGCCATTCTTGTGGCTGGAGGGTGATTGCAAATGCTAGAAGAATAGTTAACTTTGTTTATCTTAATGATGATAAACATGTAAAGGTAATATGAAAGATGCTAAACTTTAAGATAGATATTAATTGCAAATAGTCCATTGATGATAAAAATATAGTCTATTGTAAGAACAATAATGAACTAAAACTCTTTTTTCTATAAATATGTGATAGTTTTCGAAGGATTGCTATACATCTGAGCATGTTTGGTACATTAGAGAAAAGCTCTTGAAGTATATGATGGTCAATTGTATACAACCAACAATAGAGATTGGTGGGGATTTGCACCATGAAGGAGATGCGGTGCCTATAACCACGGAAGGCAAATCCATAGCTTCAACACCTTCTATACCCAAGACATCAAAGAAAGGCAAAATGACTCCTAGAAAGGATAGTTCTCCAAAAAAGAAATAGCTTTGCCATATCGCCTTGTAGGCCTTCATATATAGAAATTTGCCCTTCAGCCCTTGTATATCTCATAGAGATGGCAGATAGACATCTGCTATAAAATTTGTCCATGTATTTTATATTGATAGTAAAGATATCTTTTCTTGAATGTCATTGCAATGTATTTTATTTTCTCTCCTTTTCGATATCTGCAAAAAATAAATTACAAATGTTTGTTAGTTAGAAAGTGAGATCTTGATATACATCTAAGTAGATATAATATGATATGAAAACTTACTCGTTTCTTGTCAAGTTAGAATACAAAGGAGCATGGTAGTTCAATGTCTTCATTTTGTAAATCCATCCTCACTTGATGTAGCGTACATGATTTTCTGATCTTTAAGATTGCAATAATATCCTTGTTGAACCAAATATCAAGATCCACAATAGGATCCTTGCTGAAATCATTAAGATTCTGGTCTAAAGCAACTAGACTACTACCAACAAAATGCCATCGACTATAGTAAAAGCTAAGGATAAAATTTTGAGTAGCAATCATATATTTACAAGCTATAGAGTCTTGATCTATCTTACATATAATTTTTCCTTCTGTCCTTGTATCCCATCCTTCATCAACAAATTGTATGATATGATCATATGTTAGTCTCTTCACTGAAAGCATGGTTTTTGTTATTCTTATCTCCATATTAGAGAAGAAATCAATAAATATATTAATAGGCATAAATAAAGTAACTTTGCTTAGCCTACTTGAGATATTAGATTTTAGTGCTTTCTGGATCTCAGAAAATATCTTACATCTATAGCCCTCACTAGTAGCTGGACTTGGCAAAGGCCACTCAAAGCTTGAAAAATCTGGCAAAGGAAGGAGTTTTATTGATCCCCATTGGCAACGCCGCATAGGAATAACATAAGAATGGTCATAAAAGAATATTCCATTCTCTGCAAGCTCTGTCTTCTTTCTACCTCTATACATTTCTTCACCAATTGAACCATGTATAACATCAATAACATCAATAATAGATTCCACTGGTTGCCATTCCTCAAGAATAGAGGGATAGACATCTACAAGACAAACGAATATTATAATGGAAAAACCTAAACCATGTTTAAGAAAGGAAAAACTTTAAGAATCAAATTCTTACAATTTGGTGTATGCATTGGAAGCTTTGAAGATCCAGGTTTCAAACACAGTTCTTTATGCATGAACACATGTTGCACTAGTACCTCTTTGATACTATTCTTATTTGCTCCAAGCTTAAAATCTCGGATTCTGCCCTTCCAAGCAGAGATAAACGAGCTCTCATGTCTTTGCCTTTTTCCACATTTTGCTTGTTGCATGGTGATCCAACTACCTTTGCTAATGATAGTAGGAATCCATCTTCCATCAGTTTGGAATGAGTTGAACACTGATATGGATGTGATTTGGGAGCTTGGACGCCTTGTTGAAGGTCGAATTTCTGTATCCATGGTAGAAGAGAGAGATACATGCACACAGAGAGAGAGAGAGAGAGAGAGAGAGAGAGAGAGAGAGAGAGAGAGAGAGAGAGAGAGAGAGAGAGAGAGAGAGAGAGAGAGAGAGAGAGAGGACTAGGGTATCATAACAGAGGGAAAAACAATAGAGGAATAAAAGAAAGGAGGGAAAAAACTGAGCGCCATACTTTTCACCAATTTGAATTTTGATTACATCAGTCATTATCATTAATCTAGAAACATCATTAAATAAAAGTAGCCGAGACTCTATGCCATTAATGCAAAAGATGTCATAATCACGAATATAAGAGACTAAAAATACATAATAAAAATACAAATTCGTAATATTATCATATTTATATATTTTTATAAAATGATTTTTTAATTTTTTTAAAATAGAAGTTCCGTTACGGAGGCTTTGCTCTTATTGGTCTAGAGCACTCTCTCTCCACATCCTAAAAGGCATTTTCGAGACCTCAAAACTCCCCTAATGTGTGTCTGTAGTGTTATTGGTAGCTCCTACCTCCGCAACCTTCGTAACTCTCTTCTTCAAGGCCATGGTCTTTAATCGTGAGATTGCAAAAGGGGATTTTGGCAAATGAGCTTGGGGGTAATTAGATTGAAGGAATTTCGATTGATGGGGGAAGGCGATCACCAAGAATTTAGAAAATTCAAAAAGAGTCTTGGTTTCACAGAGAAATAGAATAGAAGGGATGGAAGATTTGAATTCAAGAGCTCATGGAGTATCCTCTCATGCTCACGCTTCTCTTGCCCCACTCCCTCTTGCTCTATATTCATGAGAAGGGCCTCTCCCCTCTAACTTGGATTGCCCTCAATGGCTCCCCATGCCTCCTATTTATAGTTAAATTGAAGAAGAAAGGTTGTGGCCAAGAAGAAGAGCTCTTTATGGAAGGATCTTAGCAAAATCAGCAATCTGATGTTGGCAATTTGATCTTTGAGGTCCAGAGAGGCTACCAGAGATGCCATGACTCATTTGCGTGGTTCTCGACTAATCTTGCTTCAATCCAAGCCTCTCGTCGAACTAAGAAGAGAGGGAGATTGCTATAGTTAATTGCTAAATTACTAGAGATGAATTCAAGCTTTTTGATTCAGAATCGGAGACGCCATATTTGGAAAAACTAGTGCGCCATTTTTTCCATTAAAAAAGAGGGGTGGCTTGTTCATCGTCATCTCCCTCTCAATCTTCGTTTTTAAAAAAAAGCATTAAGCTTTAAAGCTTAAAGCTTTTGTAACTTACCTTACTTGCCAAGTTTTAAACGTATTTGGTCAATCTTCAACTTATGGCTCACAACTCTCGTTCACGCGGTAACTTTTGTGACAAATGGCTACAGTTCTTATTAATCGGAGAACGGGTTATCATCCTCGGGTCATTTTGCTCGAGATCTTCTCTATTTAATGTTTTAGACTTCTTTAAGTCCATTTTGGTGAGAAGTCGTGATAAGATTTTAAATTAAAGTTGGGATATCACAATTCTAGATTGATCTATTAGCTGACCAAGTGCTCTAGGGGAGATTGAAACCTTAGCAGTTGTTGTAGGAGAGGCCTATTTAGCAAGATCATAGGGTTGGTCATTAACCACATGAACCTTGCCTTGGGCAGGAGAAGATGACATAGTCTTTCCACTTAATTTCTTTGATTGCATGGCAAGAGACTGGGGAAAAGCAGGGGTAGAAGGGACAACAACTTGTGGAATCTCTGATGGCCTTGCCTCCTGTTAACTATCCTTTGCTCTCTATATAAACTTTCCTTGCTACCTAATTTTTCCTTGCCATCACTGCCTGATAGAAAATGATAGGAAAAGCAATTAAAAACTATTCGCTGGAGGTATTGTTGATACGATGCACAAAGGATAAGTTGATACAATGCGAGAGCAATGAAGCCAAATCTCTGTAGGGTCCTATTCATGTCATATCGTGGAGCAGTTGATATAACGGGAGCACGGCAAAGCATAATCTCGACACGATCCTTTTCGCTATGTTCGTGGAAGAGCTGATATGGCATGAGAGTGGCAAAGCAAAATCTCCGTAGGGGTCCTTGCTCCGTATCATGGAGGAGCAAACAAGCGCGTATAAAGCACAACCCCCCTATTCGTGCTATTTTGTAAAGTCTTAATTTTTATGAAACCTTACACCTATCCAAAAATAAATAAAATTTTATAAAAACATATTGGATTCTAAAAAAATGGAATTTTTTTAAAGAATTTTTTAGCTTATTTACTATTTTAAAACAATTTTAAAGCAAAAAAGACTTTAAAACGATAAAAAAATCACAAAAATAGGGCATTAAGGCCATCATGATATGGCACGAATAGGGGGGTTAGGTGATGACCCAATGGATGATGACCCAATGCCCCTATTCATGCCATTTCATGATGGCCTATTTTTTGGTGATTTTTTTGTCATTTTTAGTTCTTTTTTGCTTTGAATTTGTTTTAAAATAGCAAATGAGCTCAAAATTTTCTTTAAAAATTTATAAAAATTTTCAAGAGTCTAATAATTTTATGAGAAGTTTTTAAAACTTTTTGACAGGTGTAAGGCCTTAGTACTAAAAATAAAGATCATAATATTATCAAAGAGTCACATATAACCATTGTTCTAAAGCTTGAATTTTTTTGGGCTATTCCTTTACTTTTTTTATACCTATCATTACATATTTTGGATCCAAAGAGGCTGTCTTTTTTTATAGATATTGCAATAGTATATATTTTCTATAGAAATTCTATCATCTTTAAGAGCTTTAAAAATATATAAGAGATATTAAATAATTATATATAAATTTTGAGAAAATATATTTTTAATAATTTATTTTTGTAATTATTTTATTAATTCACCAAATTATTTTTATTTTAGAGAGATATCCTTTTGAAGAGTTATGAAATATAATTCATATTTACTTAAATAATATATTCTATCCTTTTGAGCTATAGAAAAGATTGAAGAGATATTAAATAATTATATCTATTATCATGGGTTTCATATAAGAATTTGACTACTAATGATTTATTTATTCATCTCTATTTGTTTATCAAAAGTTTATATTGTTATAAAAGTGACTCCACTAATAATTTATTTATCTAACTCCATTGACTTGTCAAAAGTTCATGTTATTTCATATAGAGGACTTTGTATAATATCCTATAATACTCTTTAAGCTATTTTTAAAAAATAAATAAGATCATGAATGCTATAGAGTAAAGGAGATCTATAATCACAAGGATTATTTTGATGGTCTTTTTTTTGTGAAACGTGAGATATATTACATTTGAAGAAATATATACAAGGATAAGGCATCAATAGTGTAGTGATGCTTTCAATTATAAAATCAGTCTGCATTAGAATCAGAGTTCTAAGATAAAGAAATAAAGTCAAGTCCTTTCTATTTCTTCCTACAAATCAAGGGAATAGTTATTAAGAGATTTGCCAGGATATGATAGCATGAGTAGTATCATCCCATGATATCAAGCTACCATTTAGGTATTAAAATCTAATAGTGATATTAAAAATCGCAATCGAGAATATTGAAACTCAATAGTGCTATTAAGAATCACACTTGAGAATATGATGAGAAAAAGACTCCCAAGAGCTACTATCAAGTAAAAAGTTGTATCCTTCATATTCTTCAAAAAGCATATTGCACACATGAAATCCTCTTAGTCCTAAAGTTGATAGGATACACAATATCATTGACATTTATCTATTACTAGGCTAATTTTTTTAATATTTTAATAGACTAAAAATTAAATAATAAACTTTTTAAATCTATAACTATGTAAATGTTTTTGTCTCCCAAAAATCAAAGTACTTTCTTTCTTCTAATTATAATATATTATCCTTGTTTTATCCATTAGTACTTGCTAAAAAGTTGATATTACAACACTATAAAATGAAGATATTCTATTTTCAAGTGTCAAGATCAAGGTGAAATTTTTCACTTTCTATTCTATTAGCTTGAGGTTCATCCTTGGTATATGTATATTTACCAATTTATATCAACACTATGAGACTCTTTTAATCATTTTTTAATGAATCAAATTGAAGAGATAGAAGAAAAAGCTTGGATTTGGTTGAAACAAAATCTTACAAAATGGATGTCTTAGGGGACGAAGTAAAGATGCGGCTTGGATGTCCCAACCTAGTCGGTCTGCTGAAAATTGACGAGCTAATCTCATTTGAGGTCCATGGAGAACCATATCTCTATAGCTCAATCAACAAGTAAGTGGTGTTGGTCTGCTGTGTAGAGACTCTTTTGATTGTTGATAACTTTCTCAAGATTTTGTGAAAGGAGACAAAGGGTGACCAATACAAACTCCTAATAAGAATCAGACTGATTTTGGTGAGAAATTCTACGACAGAGTAAAATATACTTTAAGAACTAAGAAACAAAGAGAATAATAGAGAACGATAGTTCAAATGAATGTAGACAAGAAAAAAAAGCATATTTTTGGTGGAAAACGTGATAGTAGAATATTTAACCATTCGAAAAGAAAGAATAATGGCCGAAAAGTGACCCTTGACATGAGTTAACATCCTTAGGCATTTAATGGTCAACCTCTTAAATAAATAATATATTCTCTCATCAATCACATCTGGATGGCCAAATTTAGAGGATTCATTTTTTAAAACCTTAACTAATTAGCAACTTAATCATTTTTTTACATGTGTCATTTTGAAAAGTTTTTGGCCCTAATGTAAGATTCAAGAGAATAATTCATTAGAGTACAATTTAGATCATTACATATTGGATGCTTCTTCACTTGGTGCCACACAATTGGCTAATGAGCAGCCTTCATTCTCTCAATATTAGTTACTTCATTCGAGGGCTTCCTTTCATGTGACCCTACATTGCAATTGATTCTATCTACCATACTATTTCAAGTTCAATACAAATGGGAGATTATTATAAATGTGATATTATTGACATCGGTGATGTTCACTTGTAGTTTCCTATAGGTACTTTTTTTTGCATGATGTACGTCATGTTCTAGCTTTGGTCAAAAGCCTTATCTCTACTTGACAATTAGATGATGTTGGTTATTATGTTTCTTTGTATGATTCTACTTGAAAAATCACTTGTGACAATCTCATTTTTTATAGAGGTGCTAAAATTGGTAGTCTTTATTCTATGTTTGTTTCTAGGTCTACTAATCATGTATTGGTCATCTCACTGATCTTCCTCATGTATCTTTGTGCCTTAGGCACATGTCAAAGAAATGAAAGTTTTGACTCATTTGTAGTATCTTCCACCCCTAGACTATTCTTATGTTGATTCTTGTGATAATTTTTTATATGATGGGAAAACTCGTACTACTCATAAGAAGTCTCAATATATGTGCATGGATGAGCCATTGGCTCTTGTTCATTCTAATCTTTGTGGTCCCATGCCCTATCGATCTTTGGGTTGTGCTAAGTATTTTGACATGTTTATTAATGACTTTTCACACAAAATATAGAACCTCCATAAAGCAAAAATCAAACACTTTAGCTACCCTTCAGTACTTTGTTGCTTTGGTCGAGAACTTCTCTTGTCATAGGCTGAAATACCTAAGATTAGATAATAGGAGTGAGTATTAGATATGGTCAATGGCCCACCCTCGTAAGAAGGTGCCACCAATGATCCATGTTGCTCTAAGTTCTAAGGCCCTCATTATGAGAAGAAGCCATGTGTGAGCACGGACAGGTCATGATTTGCATGTCAAATGAGGTCTATGTGACCAAATGGCAAAAAGGTGACCTTTGTGGATCTAGTCTTTGGGTTAGATAGAGTAGTTATATTGGTAGTAACTTGAGGTACAATGTTTCGAGTTGTGAGATATGGGAGTTATCAAGAAACTCTATTTTGGGGTTTGAGGATTGTGAAAGTGGCCCTTGGTTGGGGGGTCTCAAGGGAGCTAGCGGCCCCCCTAACAAAGGGGTCCAAGGGTAGTGCCCCCAGCCTGACATTCCCTAGCCAACTAGGGAAGTTTTATAATATGGTCGAACAAGACAACTAGACTACATTCCTATGCTATAAAAGGAAGACCTCTACAAAGCCATCGTCAATCTATATTTCACCCAATTAAAGTTCTTCTAGCTACCCTTAAGCTCTTCGCCTATTATCTGTGTGGATTGCAATCTAAGCTTCATAATGGAAGCACACAGGTGAACAGAGCCATCTTTGTATCAGTTCGTTTGAAATTAAAGCAGATTTTGTTCTTCACATATTTGTTGTGTATTCTCTACTGCTTGCTCAGATTCTATCCGCTACACACTTTGTAATTTCTAAAGTGAGGATGTCTCAAGTGCTTTCAAGTAGTTTTGTGTTTCTTAGATGCCTAATAATAAGATTAAAGTATTAAATTAAAATTTTAAAAAAGTTACAGGTTGATAAAAACTAAACACAATTAGAAATCACTACAAATCAATGTCAATAAAAATTAAACGATTTAAAGCTATTTATTAATGGCATTAAAGAGAGATGAAAAACATTTCAAAAATAAATTTAAAATTTTTAAATCTTATTAACAAAAATATTTTTAAAAACAAAATATCAATGCACACAAATCACATTTCACCCAATTAGAGTGATGTATCAAGGCAAGAATGTGCTAACTACTTGAAAAATTTATCACCAATGTAATGTTACAAAAAGTATTTGTATTACCATGCAGCCTTGCAGGGCTCCATTTAGGTTATATTAGAGATTGGAGATTTTAAAAGCTATGTTATATGGTTGTTGACAAAGGGTCGTACAATGTTGGTCCGTGATCTCCTTGCAGGTAACCTTCGGCGGATCAACTGCCTGAGAATGAGACAACTTTGATTCTCTTCCCCGCGCAGTTTCAAGCTGTCTACTTTTCTCCTTCAGCCATCTGCAACATCTTTGGTGCGGCTTTTATTCTACTGCATGTTTCTTCTTTCTCACAAGTCGTTTTTTGGTCGCTGTCTCTTCCGCGAATGCTTCCAGCAGTACTGTTACCTCACCACATCTTGACATCTTTTCTCTCTTAATCAAATTAGCTGCTCTCAGGTCTTCATCTCCCGCGAGACCTCAGCTTTCAGGTCTCCAACACACTTTATATACGCACAAGCTCCGAGCAGATATGGATCTTGTCGAATTTAAGTAGGCGTTTTCCTGGCTTTGTTTAACTGCAGACTGCTCTGAGACATGGCAAATCTCACATGCTGCTAAATGCTCCTTGCTTTTCAGAGACGACCTTGCGCTAACCGAAACTGTAGAAGCTGATGAGGAGGAAGAATCCTTCGAATTGATCGACAAACGTAAGTTAAAATAGATTGCAAAAAAACGTCGTCTTTGATGTTGAAGATGAAACGTACTTGGAGGGTGCGCGATCGACCAGAATGATCCTCACACAGCCTTGTGTTAGGACAGTTACTGCCCAGGGCATCAACGCAGGAGATATCAAGAAGCTGCAAGATGCGGGCATATACACTTGCAACGGTTTGCTTATGCAAACTAAGAAGGTAACTTGCGAAGCAACGGCAGTATCTTCGCTAGTAGTGTGTTTTTGGCTGGAAAACATGTTTGCAGATAAATATCGCCATGTCTTGAGCCACATCCCATGATCTCACATTTATTTCACCAGAGCCTTACGGCTATCAAAGGCTTATCGGAAGCCAAAGTGGAAAAAATAATGGAGGCCACGGAGAAACTCGTGGTAAGCCAAAGTTCATGGTTTGCCTGTCCAACCAGAAGCTTGAAATCATCGTAAGGCTAATGTACCTCAGTGTTTCTCAGCATTTCGGTTATATCACAGGAAATGAAATTCTTCAAAAGGTTAGTGCAGCATTAACACGAATTCAGCTGTGTTAACAGCTAGGTTGGAAGTTTGCTGTTTCTGTTGATAGAAAAATTGGCAGTTTCTGATATTTACAATAGCAATTTCGTCTTGATTTTGGACAAACACACATATTTGAAAAATTTGCAAATACGAATCACAGCGGAAATCTGTGGTGCACATTACTACTGGAAGCCATGCTTTAGACGAGGTCCTTGGTGGTATGAATTTTCAATGAAATTACTGGCAGACCTTTCCATTTATATATATATATGTGTGTGTCTGCCATGGTGCTTGATGTTCTTTCAAAATATTTTTCCCTGTTTCGTTATAAATCAGGCGGTATAGAAACCCTCGCATTGACAGAAGCTTTCGGAGAGTTCAGGTGTGTATCAGCATCAGTTTGAGCGACTGTTCGGAACTAGTTATTTTTATTCAGCGCAGCTAAGTGGGCCTTTGGTCTATGTAGAACAGGGAAAACTCAGTTAGCTCACACATTGTGTGTCTCAACACAGGTGATTTCTTTGACCACTGCTTGTCTTGCACTTCCCTTATGTTGCACAACATCCTGATTCCGCCTAGTGATTGCAGCTCCCTATAAGTATGCATGGAGGAAATGGAAAGGTAGCTTACATCGATACAGAAGGCACCTTGTATCCGCTCTCAATCCTCAATATATAGGAGACCTATCTACATTACTAGACGAATAAGCATTTGCCAGTTTTTCTTTAAATATCTGTGAAGCAGAGGCAAAATTGTAGTGATTGCCTTGACAAAGAACAACTTAGTCGCCCGGATCGTATATTTCCTATTGCGGAGCGGTTTGGACTAGATCCGGTCGCGGTTCTTGATAATGTAAGGTCTAACTCTCGTTTAATTTAATGTAATTCTATGAAGGTAGGAGTTTAACGATCTTGTAATGTGCATGGTTTGCTGGAACAGATTATCTATGCTCGCGCATACACACACGAGCACCAATTCAATCTTTTACTTGGTCTTGCCGCTAAGATGTCAGAGGAGCCATTTAGACTGCTGGTATGCGTACGAACGCGATCCATACCAAATTTTCTTAAGATCTGGACTACAGAAGTAAAGTGCATCCGAGTATGCAGATCGTGGACTCGATCACCGCATTGTTCAGAGTAGACTTTAGTGGTCGTGGAGAGCTCGCTGAGCGCCAGGTAATGAATCGGTTTCAAACGTTTTTTGGCCTATATAATTACCATATACCATGCGAAGACTTTAATAGGGAGCTTATCTTTTCAAATGCCAGCAAAAATTAGCTCAAGTGCTTTCAAGACTCACAAAGATTGCGGAGGAGTTCAATGTCGCCGTGTATATGACAAATCAAGGTACGTTACATTACAGAAGAGAGCACAATGATAATCATAAGAGACCGTCTGAAGAGGACAACTATAAGAGGTATGAGATCAAATATTTTCCTGATTTGGCAAAATTCACGTGGCCCTCTGCAGTGATTGCTGATCCTGGAGGTGGAACATTTTTGGCTGACCCGAAGAAACCAGCCGGCGGCCATGTTTTGGCACATGCTTCAACCGTGAGGCTTATGCTTAGGAAAGGAAAAGGCGAACAGAGGATCTGCAAAGTCTTCGACTCGCCAAACTTACCAGAAGCTGAGGCAATATCCTTCCATAAAAATCATGCATGGCTGCATGTTTTCATTGTCCCTGCCAGCGTTTGGTTGAAAGTAAAACCGTTAACTTGGATTCCTTAACTCTTTCAGCCACGTCTTCCAGATAACACCGGGTGGTGTGGCTGATGCCAAGGATTGAGGAGACAAGGTTGCCCAGCTTGCACAATAGCAGCGACAAAAACCATCACTACTTCAGCCTTCAGGAAAACATATATCGTGCACTCTCCTCGTCATTGAATGTCCAATTAGCTAAATTCAAGGATCTTTGTATGCACACTGCATTATTATTTGGACCTCTTTGATGACTTCTATATATAATATATGTGCGTACGGATTACCTTCTCAATTCTCTTTGGTAATGCTATGTTCGAGGAAAGTATTAAATTGTGGGTGTCTTATGGGCATTTTGAACGTGGACATGCAATGTACATGTTAATGGTCCATTAGATTAATAATCTTCACTCAACACGTGTTACTCAATTTGAAAGCTAATTTTCAAAGGGTTGCCACACCATTTCGAAAAGTTAACCGTCATGCTAGGTAACACTAGAATTTCTAGCTGTCATAGTGCATTGTGTGCATGTCTTCACTGTAGAAAAATGCAAGAGAAGAGAGTACGCAAGAAGCCATCACACATAATACACGTACATTGTTGGTTAGGAATAAATCGTCATCCTTATGGTGAGAGTCAATACATTTTATATACAAATAGGTGCACTTGTATTCATGTGATGACTTGTCACTATTCACGGCTCTTCGTATCATACCTTAATCAGTCTTACTCTTCAACACTCCCCCTAAAGACCTTAAGGTCATTAAAGGGCCATGTTACATTTACAAATTTTCATTTTTGTACAATTCATTGGTGCAGTACAAGTGGATACCTAATTGTAAGGGATTGTGTGTAATTGGGAATTTGCATGAGCTGTCTTCGTCTACACTCTTGGTTTGCAATCTTGAGATTTAGTTGTTGTCTTCATTTTTACCTTCGTTTGATTTGTTTTTCGCTCCTTGATTATCTTCCTCTTGGCATTTGATAGACTTCCTTTTGAAAGCTTCTATGAGCACTTGTTTGCCTCCAAGTCTTTTCCTCCTTTTATGAGCTTGACCTACATTACTTCCCCTCAAGGGAGTAAAAGGAGGAAACTGAATAGAGTATCCATAATTATGTGAATGAAAATAATGAATAATTTTAACATATTTGTAATAGTGAGAGGAAGGTGTAATGATATAAGTTATAGTGCTATTGTAGGAACAATGTGGTAGAACATTAACATAAAAAGAAATTGAATTAAATAAACTAGAGTAAGTGGTACTTCCCTTAGAGAACTTGAGTTGAGATAGGTTAATAACATAATTTGTGATGCATGAAGATTTGGAGTAGCATTCAACAATCCGAGCATGGGAAGTAGTCTATAATGCCTCATCAATGTTGACTTCAATCACTATCACCATATTGCTAGGGCAATAGTTGTGTCAATGTTGGCCTTGATAGACTTGTTGATTATATATGGGGTGAGAGAGAGCGATGATATTGGTAGTTGGAGAGATGGGGCGAGATTGACGAACTATATGGTGATGGTGTGAAAGATAAATGGCCGTAGTTAACGCCTTGTCCTTGTAAACGGTATTATCGTCGAAGGAGAGGGAACCTTCAACCATGTGTGATGACCACAAGACATGGGAGATTGGCCGTGTTAAATTTTGCACTTCATCTTTGGCCTCTATGGGCATAGAAATTGCTTCTTTGGCATGTGACTAGTGATAATTGGCCGCACTGGTAGGGTTTATTTCTTCTACCTTGTGTATTGGGTCTTTGAACATCGAGGCTATCATTAATGGCAAGAATTTTCTGCCAGATTAGTGGACCCATCCATATGCACAATATCTTTTGGCCCTTGATACCATGTAGAAAAATGTAAGAGAAGAGAGTACACAAGAAGCCATCACACAGAATACACATGCATTGCCGGATAGGAATAAATCGTCATCCTTATGGTGACATATTTACTCTTTCTTCCTTATTATTTAATCTTTGTGCACTCTTGATAAGCATGCATGATAGGTAGCAAGCTATCCACTTTGAGAGAACATTGCATGATGAGTTGGAGAGGGCTGATTGTTTGACAGGTGTCCTGGATTGGTGATTGTGCTCTATAAATGTGCGAATTGGCCTTTCAACCACTCGCTTGATCTCACCCGATGTCTCTTGTATAGCATTGTTCTTCAAGAAAGCACCCCTTGCAAATCCTAGGGAACCTAATTGAAGTTCTTAGGCCCATTGCACACTAGTCTGGACAGTTAGGTGCATTTTTTGAAAACGAGTCTATCCTTTCACACAAGTCAGATTAAAAAAGCATATAATTTCTAAATTATATATACTTCAGGAAAATATTATTGATTAGTTGGTAGTGGAGTGTCACATACAGCATGTGTTCAAACCTCTTAGCGCCAAATAGGATTGAGTTTTGAAATGGGAGGCATGGATAGGTTGATCATTTCTCCCTCTCATGGATGAATTTTTGCACAACTCTACACATGATAGATTAGTGCATGCTCCTGTAAACCAAAGCCCTCAGGAGGATGAGTATGAAACTAGCATGACACATGAAAAGATACTATACATTAATAAAGAACCCACTAGATTATTTAGAGCTTATGGCCTGACAAAACACAATATTATGGCCAAATCATGAGCAATCAAGACTCTACACTTGCCAACCATTTCCCAAATGTAGCTAGCTTTAGACAGTATCTCCATCCAACTAGGATTGATATTAATGCCTTGAAAGATCATTTGACTTCTAGTG